>NW_024080738.1:1686870-2081128 GCF_003009895.1 Hyaena hyaena | reverse complement strand
GGTGAGAAATAACGTAGCGGTCTGGAACACCACGTCGGGCTCTGTGCTGACTGCCAGCTCAGAGCCTTCAGTCTGTGTCTCCCTCTCTCTCTCTCTCTCTCTCTCTCTCTCTCTCTCTTTCCTAGAAATAAAAAAAATTTAAAAAAAAAAAGAGGTGGGGAGTTTCCAGAACATATTGCAGGACAAAATACTTGGTGAAAAGGTGAGCTACAAGTGAAGGGGGCTGTGGTATTAGGAAACCAAGAGGGAAGAGAGAAGCACCCCAGCCTGAGAGGAGGCTCAAGGAGGAAAGCCTGCAATGCGGAAAACAGACGATGACCCCACCGAGGATGCAAGATGCTTGCCTGATCTTTGATAAGCTCTCATATGAGCCAAAAGCCTAACTTTCAGAATAACATGTCAGCCAACAACTTCATTGGCTTAGGATTTAAGAAAAATCTTCAGGGATAGAATAGAAAATCGACTTTGATTATATCAAAACTATCCCAAAGCTTTTATTTCTCAAAAGGTCCTAATAAAAAACACACAGTGCTTCCCCTTGCTGTATCCTACAGGAAAACCCCATTATCAAAGAAAGCTATGTTTTATGAACATACGAACTTTTCAGAACACGAAAAGTAAAAGTCTTTCCTATAGCATTTGATGCTGCATGCTTTTCACACTATCAGAAACTAGGAACCCCAAAAACAAAACTCCAAAATTTCCAGGTAAGGTTGAACCTTAGGTACAAGCATCTTCCCCTGTGATCCAAATCATGGGGTATTTATCTTAATCACTCTCTCTCTGTAACTTCCATAAATGTGGCTAACGCAGGGTGCCTGGATGGCTCAGCTGGTTAAGTATCTGACTCTTGATCTCAGCTCAGGTCTTGATCTGAGATGGTTATAAGTTCAAGTCCTGTGTTGGGGTACTCCATGTGAAGCACGGAGCCTACCAAAAAGAAAAAAAAAAAAAGTTGCTAATGTAGACCCCTGTTTGTAAGTAACGTCTGGAAAACAGAAACTGCCTCATGCTGTCCTATACTTTGGCCTGATCCTACCGCCACAAAAGCTAATAAATGCCAACTCTCAAATGAGTGTCATCAACTCTGGCTAATTAGGTCCCTGTGGTGGACAGAGAGAGACTAAATTTCATTTAGCTAGTATCCTCTTAAATGTGTGGGGGTTTTGTGTGCTTTTGTTTTTGTTTTTGAGGGATTTGTAGGTTAACTAAGGACTTCAAAGTGGAGTTATTTCTCCCGGGGTTAATTTAGTTTCCGTGCAGCATGCAGGCATCCTATCGATCCTTTAACCCACTCCCCTCCTTCTCCAGGGCGGCATAAAGACCAGGCACTGCCCAGGCCCCAGTCCAGCCCGTCTGGCGGCCGGAAGGGGCCCATCCTTTCTGAACTGTCTATGTAATTAACTGCTCAGAATATGGACTCTTTTCGCTATTCCTGCCTAGTGACTGCCTCAAACACGCGAGGCCTCACTCACCGCAGCACAATATTAAGAGGACACTCATTTGTTGCTGAAGTGATCCTGCTGTTTCCTAATGAAAATCCGTGTCTATTTTACAGGCCATACCATTTTTCTAATCTTCAACGGCTCTACAAATGCGCTGCTGTACCACGCAAGTAATTAACTACCTCTATATTTGGTTACCAGAAGAACAACTACTGGTATACTTGGCTACCAGGGTGTGGCAAAACAAAATAAAAACCGAAACCAGAAGAATACTTGAGAACTGTATTTTCTTCTGATGAATAACTCAAACTAGGTATAAAATGAAACACAGCATATAAGAGTTTGATCAATGTTCAAGTTTTCTAAACTAAAGTACTAAAGTAAATTTTGAAGGACTCTGTGATGAGCCCTTGAAACTGTCTGTGTTAGGGGAATGTTTCTTCAAGGTATGAGCCTGGCTGGCTCAGTTGGTTAAGAGACTGACTCGGTTTCAGTTCAGGTCATGACCTCACAGTTCATGAGTTCAAGACCCGCATTGGGCTCTGTGCTGACAGTGCAGAACCCGTCTGGTACTCTCTCTGTCTTCTTCTCTCTCTCTCAAAATAAATAAGCTTAAAAAAAAAAAAAAAAAAAGCACGTGCCCAATAAATTCAAAGGTAACAACACTGAAAGTTCGAGAGATGAAAATCTCTAGGATAATATCCCATTCATAGAACGTACTATCTAGAATTTTTTTTTTTTTGCCCTAAATATGCTCACTGTCTGAAAATCTAGGGGAAGATGAACCCACTGAATGCATAACCTATTTACCAAGAAATGCTACCCTTAGTAAACAGAATTAAAAAGTATGAAGTCAAAGTGTTTTTTTGGGGCGGGGGGGGGGGGGGGACTCAAATGTAACAGATCCAGATTATAAGAATGGAAAGAAACTGCAAAAATATACATTTTGCAATGTAAATTAGTTATGTAAAGTCCAGAAACTAGCTTGCTTGCCCAATACTCTGGCTAAGGGGCATAAATCAGCAATGATTTGTGACTGCTGAGCATACATTATTTTTTGTTTGGGGGCCAGCTCCCAAAAATTCTTGTCCCAAATCAAATAGCTACTAAAAAAAATCACTGGCTGACCTAATACTACCAAAACGATTTAGGCCCATTTGCTTCATGGTAAAGCAAAATCCCCGCCGCTGTGGGAGACTGGGTTCAAGCCAGGGCTGTGTCCATGCATCCTGCAGACACTGGGATCCAATTCAGCAAGCAGACCCATAGACAGTAAGTCTGTTGGATAATGCTCCTACTCTCCACACCTTCCTTCCAAATGACCCAGGCTCCCTCGGCACCATCAAGTGCTCATGTCAATAGTGCAGGGTCCCCAAAAGAACCCCAAACAAATGTTTCAGAAATGGAATTTCGTGGTTACATAAAGGCCTACAAATATCACAGCCTTCAAAGCCTTCTGCAATGTATCCACCCTGAAACCACACATGCCCACCAACACAGATCCTGTGTCCTAACACGAGGCTATACCTAACATCTCAAACAGCATCTGCACACAGGGTGGGCTCTCGGGGCAATATGGTGCCATCCGTACTGGTAAATATGGCTTTCCTCCCCAGTGTAAGCACCCATGCTGTGCGCAACAGCCCCTGCACAGTCTCACCCCTGCTCACCCCTGCACAGTCACGGACATTCCACCAGAAGTAAGCACCCTTAGGTTAGTGATACCCACAAGATCTGCAACCTCAGTCAGGTCTCAGGTCAAGATGAAGGCCAGCCCGGGTGAAAGTGCTTCGCCAAGATCATTCCTGGGCTCAGGGGATGTCGGAAGGCTTCAACTGGAATCTGCTCTGGAAACAGATTTAGATGACCCGAGGACAGCCTACTACGTATCCTTTGTGTTTCACAGTGTCTGAGCTCAGCCACAGTGTTAGGCAGGTCCATATTCCAGAGAGAAGAGACAAAGCCGAGCAAGACAAAACGGATGCCCAAACCACCTAAGGATCCCCACCTGAGCAATTAGCAAAGCTTAATGTCCAGGTAGTTCTCTTTGCATAAAACTTTTTCCTCTAATGCTGCAGCTTGAACTAACGTCCTCTTTGGAAACATGAACAACACTGCAGGCAAGAATTAAAAGTACAAGACCGTGTTTATAAGTCTCCAAAGACAAAAAGCTTTGTCTTTGTCACAGCTTTTAGTAGTTATAAATGTCATTTCTAGGAAGGCTTTATCTTTGAAAATGCACTTATTACACATAATAGTCACTTCTTGTTTGGGGCTGAGAAAGCAAAGGGAGAAATAAGTACAGTTAGCTCTTTCTTAAATACTTAGAGACCAGCACAGGAAAAATGAATAAATGAAGCATTTCTTAGGACGGTTTGAACTTGAGAACTTCTCATCTGAGTCCAAAGTCGGTGGTACCTTAACCTCCTCTTTAGAACTTCAGTGTTCATTGTTCTCAGTGTTATCACACTTTGAATTTCCTCCCAAAAGACAACTGTGAATAACCATCATTGTGCTTGGAATCTTGCACACAATACAAATGTCATCTATCTCTTCCAAGCTACTACGCTCAAGGACACCTTGAACCACAGCTAGGATTTCCACCACAACATATGTATTTAGTATATTCAGGGACGCCCTTTTCTCTACCTCCCCTTAAAAAAGTATGCATTTGCCAATAAAGTTCAGAATTAAGGGTTTTCCCAGAGGGCAGGTCCTGTATTCAGGTTCAAGTTAGGTCACTTACTCCATATATCCCAAAGGGGCACAACACAGACTAAATGAGAACATGCCTGGAAACCACATAGAATACCCCAACTGTAAAAGATGCTACCAGTTTCAAGCATATTAGAGGATTTTTCTGTAAATTCTTGATATTCTAGAACAAAGGGAATAGGGTTCTCTAGAAAGTATCATCCCCATTATCACAGACACTTAACCACACGCAGTGATGAGGCCTAACAGACCACTTCAGCATTTCACCTACTCTCTGAGGCCATTTTTCTCTAAACCAATGGCAGTCTCTTTGGTTTTAATTTATTCTTTATTAAATTTATTCTTATATCTAAATAAATTTAAATTTATTTCTTAATATTCTTAAATCTAAATAAATTTAAATTTATTATTCTTTATTACGGAGAAAAGTAATTTAGTCAGATTCCGAAAACCTAGTTAAGACTGTAATGGACAGCTTAGAATAGTTAAACTTAGAATAGTTACTGGTTGAACAAAGTTTAAAATATTTATTCTTTAGTGCAGTCCTACCTCCAGAAGGTTAAGTTTTACATTTCAACCATTTTTAAAGGCACAATATATTTCTATTAAACAATTCATGAAGACAGATACCAATATATTGGATAACCACTTCAGTCCTCAAAGTAGCTATAAGTTAAGCTAGAGTAGCACATAATTCTAGAACAAAACATTTTTTTTTTCATTTACTAGATTGGGTTACTTATTTACTTATACAGGTGACTGTTCCCAAAGGACCACTGGGTGAATGGGGCTGGAATACAACGTGCTCAGTCAATCCCGTACCAGCCAGTGCCAGGGCACTGCCCTGCTGCCAGGGAATGCCGGTAGGCAGGGGCCGGGGAGTGAGTGTGTACCCAGAAGGTAGGGTCTCTCGGGGCCTGGAGTCAGTCATTTTTATTGGGAATGCAAACAAAAGATAAAATTTTACATCCGATTTGTCACTGAAGAATCCTTCCAAAATTAATCAAGAAATTGAGAAAAGCTTGGAGCGCCTGGGCAGCTCAGTTGGTTGAGAATCTGACTTCAGCTTGGGTCATGATCTCGCAGTTCATGGGTTTGAGCCCTGCATTTTTGCTGACAGCTCAGAGCCTGGAGCCTGCTTTGGATTCTGTGTTTCCATCTCTCTCTGCCCCTCCCTGACTTGAGCGTGTGCTCACGTGCTCTCTCCCTCTCTCTCAAAAAATTAAATAAGCATTAAAAAATAAACATAAAATAAGTTGAGCAAAGCCTAACTGAAATCAGTCTAACAGAAGCTATTTAAATCTACTGACAAGCTCAGAAATTATTTACATTCATGTATCAGTAACATAAGTTAGGGTCTTGTAATTCAGCCAAATTAAAAGCAATCAATATAAGGGCGCCTGGATGGCTCAGTAGGTTAAGCGTCCGACTTCAGCTCACGTCATGATCTCACAGTTTGTGGGTTCAAGCCCCGTGTCTGGCGCTGTGCTGACAGCTCGGAGCCTGAAGCCTGCTTCTGATTCTGTTCCTCCCCACCCACCCCCTCTCTTTGCCTCTCTCTCACATAAACAAACATTTGAAAAATTAAAAATAAAGAAAAGCAATGAATGTAATTTTCATCCAACACGTACTCATTGAGAGCACCTACGCATACTAGGTAAAATGGAAACAACCAAGTAGCATGAAGCCATTTCCCACATCCAAGGGTTTCTCGTGTATATATATGTATGTATACATGCATACATGGCTAACAACACAACAAAGGTAAGATTGAACTGCTGGCTAAAAAGGGAAGGGGATTCCTAATGTGAGGGTAGAACATGAATGGAAGCTGACAGGCGTCCGATGTGGGACGCGGCCGCCACCACAGACGTTGTATGAGCACTTCTATGCAAGCCACTTACAGTCTACCAGTATTTATCCTATTGAATCATTGTACTAAATGCTCAGTGTATACAAAATGCCCAGTAAATATCAGCTAGGTAGTATCTGTAAGAAAAACAATTTCAAGGCACTAACAAAACATGTCTAGAAGGTGGAAGAGGTAAATGTGGCAGTGTTTGAGCTCAGACCTAGGAAAGAGGGGGAAAGAGGGTGGGAGGGAGGACACCTTAAGAAAAATAAGCTAGGAGCTTGTATTGCAACATGCAGGAGAGCAAACAGAAGATCAGAACAAAGGATGACATGGAACCTGGAAGAAAGTGCCAACCCATCGCCCCACAAGATGGTGGGAGAGAAGGAGAGTCTGTGTCCTGTTTGAAAAGCAGAGATTTTTTTTTTATATCCAAAATTTAAGTGTGTGTGGGCGTCTGTATTTTACTGTACGCATAAATTTTTGTTGATAAGCAAAAGCAACTCAAGGAAGTGCTGCTTTGGCTTGGTTCTTCCACACCCTGGGAGGTGTCCATGGTCTGCCCCCAGAGAGCCTGGTGTGCTGGAACAGCCTCACAAGTGTCATCTTCAGGACCGGATCGACGTCTCTGAACATGATGGGGTTTTACACTGAAGCAGCTGTTTGGCTTCTGTCTCATGACTTGAATGCTACTTGGTTGTTTTGGAACTCATGGCATAATCTAGGATTTTCTCATAGTCACAGGAGGGCAGGATCCTGGGGCAGGGACCATTTGTTTTGAAAACAAATTTTTAAATTCTCCCTTCGTGAAGCCTAGTGTGTTTTCATACTTTTTTATCCCTCGTTCACATTTGGCATACAAATTCAGTTCTCGCTTTTTGAAGGGTTTATTTTTGTTTCTTGAGGTCATTGTCTGGGCTCGACCATAACATCTTTCAGGTTGTTTTGAACAGCTAAAGGGAAATTAAAGGAAATAATGCCCTACAATGTAACCATAGACCATTGGACATAAGCATGGATACGGCTACAACACATTATTCACTAGTTAAGTCAGTGCCCTGGTAGGGGAACATGGAATCCAGGGCCAAGAACGGCCCACCACAGCCGGACTGCAGTGATGTGAGGGTGGCCTGAGACGGCATCTGGCTCCGGGCTTATTACACACACAACGCTCCCTCCCACCTGGCCACACTTCCCCCATCCTCGTGAAAGGCACTCCTCACACACAAACAGAGGTCTAAACCCTGGGAACTTAATTTTTAATGGTTGATTATCCCATCAGAATTTGTCCGTAAAAGCACATGACTGTGGGCATAGACCCCACCACCCACAGCCAATCTCACTGACCTTCTTCTGTGGCACAGATGCCCTGGCCTCCATCTGCCTCCTGCCTCCTTTCCTTTCTTTCTCAAAAGAAGTTAGTGTGGTACAACTTACAACCAAGGTTAAAAGTCACAAAGTTACCAGCAAACAAAGAAACAATAGCAGGTAGTTCAAACATTTTGTAAAGCTTAAGTCAGGGAGTCTCCAGCTTTCTCAGATCACTTTTCTGGAGGACAGCGGAGAAACACTTGCTGACAGAATTCCCTCTTTAGGTTGTTGGCTTACCCATCCATTTCACAGCACTTCCACCCAGCCATCCCTCCTAGTGAGGTCATTTTATTCTCCCCACCACAATACCAAACACTTCTAAGTAATTCAGAGTCTCGACCTTAATTATAAAATACCATATTGTAAACTTTTGATCTACACTCAATTCCTGGAACAACTTAGGATGAAATCAGGTAGATTCTCTCCTCTTAGGAAGAAGGGAAAGAGAAGAAAGAGAAGAAAACAGAAAAAAAACAAAAAACATCAAGTGTGATGTCCAAGATCAGTTCTAAGAAGCTAGATTTGCTTCCTTGATTTGAGATTTCAATGCAAAAACCCATCATTTCTACCTGGGTTCAAAATACAAGAGTTTTGTTAAGTTTTGCTTCTGCTATAAGGAAGGAGGAGAGCTCATTAATGAGATGGATGCAGAACCCACCATTTGCACCTTTATCATCACGCCCCCCCCCCATCATTAGCCAATCTAATAAGAGTAACAAGTGCAAGTGCAAGGTTGAGTATTAAATATTAAGGAAAGGCTGGGGGTAGGCATGTTGATGCAGATGGCTTCATACAGGGAATGTGCCTTGTCAAACGTGTGCCAAGGTGCAGCAGCATGCTGTTCTGGGTCCAAATTTCTTAAGTCTATTCTTGCCAAACAGTGCAGCTGTCATTCAGATTACAGTTCACGGGTCTTTACCTGACAATGCTGACAACTGGTCCTAGAATGGTGGGCCTGTTGAAGAACTTTCCTGTGCTTTGGTTTAAGCCCTACTCCATAAAGCTCCTACTGAACTGACAATGACATGATGACAAGGATTCCCCATGGCCAGCCTCCCACTCCACCCCCAGGGTAGTCTTTATTCCGGAAGCATTATCCCCAGCCATGCCCGTATAACAGCGTACCCTGGACTTTCCCTCCAGGTCCCCAAGGATTAGATTTTCCTGCAACCACTGAGGCCTCCTGGAACACCTCCAAAGTAAATCCTAGGATTCTTCCTACATGCATGTTCATACAGAAAGCAAAGCAGAAGAAACAAAGCAAAACACCCTCCATTAGACTTGTTTTATAAGTGTGATAACACATACCCCACTACACACACACACACACACACACACACACACACACACATTTCCCTGCCGCTTCTTGACAGACTCTGCTGTGAAACCAAATTTTAGTGGCACACACTTTGAAAAATGGTGCTCTAATGGCAAGATGGTGGTCAAATGGAGGACCTAAGTTGGGCTCTGTCTTTGTACACATAACTTTGGACAAATGTAATATCCCATGTGTCAGCTTTCTTGTCTACAAAGTGAAAGAAATGAGACCATTCCTACCTGCCTCCCAGAGAAGTCGTAATGGGTACAACTGCTTTAAAAAGCATAAAGAAAGGACTGTGCATTTGTGAGGTTTTAGGATTAGAAGGGGCAGGGCTGCCCCAAGCTCCTGTCCAAACAACCACCTGCGCCAGTTACCTTGGAAAGCCCAGGTGCTCTGTGCACCATACTCTTTGCAGAACGAAGGAGACACAACCTGTCCAACCAGGCCAGATTACTCTATAGGAAGGAGGTTGGCATAGGCCTCTCCCCCCAGACATCACAGAGTAATAGTCAACAACTGTCAACAAAATGTACAAGGAGAGCTGCCAGGGGGCAGAATGGACCCACCTTAATTTCACCTCCAAATCTCTTCCAGCTTTCTCAGTGTTCTGTGAGAGGAAGAGGCACACAAGGCACAGGAAGCAGAAGAGAAGGGAAGAGGAAACAGGAGGAATGTAGGAGGCTGATTTGCTTAGAAGACAAATGAAATAGGAAAATAACAAAGAATCCTGAGACTTCTCCCGGGTCAAGCTTTGACTGTGGCGCCAGTCCTCATAGTGTGATGTGAGCAGAGGGTCAGTTTCTAGGGTCATGAAAACAGTACTGCACGCAGTCTCTCCCCATTAGCATGAGGAGCAGAATTAGTGTAGAACCAGCTTGGGCAAAAATATCGACTAGGAGTGGAAAGTCTACATACGACATTAGACAATGAATGTCAATTAGGACCTCCCTGGAACTTTAGTGCACACTTTTTTTGGGGGGGGGGCAGGGGGGGCTTTGTAGCTATTATAAATGGTGCTCTTTATTACCAGCGACATGAGATCTATATGGTCGATTATTTCTTTTACAAGACATTTGAAAGAATAGGATGATGCTATCCCTGGGTGGTGAAGGTAATGGGGGATTTTCACTTTATAGTTTACCTTTGCACGTTGTCTTTTTTTTTTTTTTTTTTGCTGTTGTTTTTAAAAGAAAGAGCATGTAAAAAGGGGAGAAGGCATGTATAGCTTTTTTTTTGTAATGTTTTATTTATTTCTGAGAGAGAGAGAGAGAGAGAGAGGGAGAGAGCGAGCGAGCGAGCATGAGCAGGGGAAGGTCAGAGAGAGGAGGAGACGCAGAATCTGAAACAGGGTCCAGGCTCTGAACTAGCTGTCAGCACAGAGCCCGACATGGGGCTCGAACCCACGAACTGTGAGATCATGACCTGAGCCGAAGTCGGACACTTAACCGACTGAGCCACCCTGGTGCCCCCACGTATAGCTTTTATAATCTGAATAAAGCTACTTCCTTTGGTGGGGGTAGAGGACAAACAAAACACCCATGCCTGTTCTTTCAGGCTTTCACTCTAAAAACAAAAATAAAGAAAAACTGATTTCCTACCGTGTGCCAGGACCTGCATCATGTGATACATACACACATAAATATTTACATAATCAAAGAAGACGAAGTTCACAAACCATATCCTAAGATTTTTAATTTTCCAGGAAACAATAGCTCTTTCCTAAAGCAGAAGCGGAAAAAACAATAGTATTACACAAAACTAGTAGGGCACAGTAGTTGAGGGACACAGGCCTATTATCAGACAAACCTGGATTCTAACCCACTCCTGGGACTTAGCAAACATGCGACCTTGGCCGAGTCAACCTCTCCATGCTTCGATCGCCGCATCTGCAAAGTGGGAGTAAGAGCTGCCACTACAACAGGTTTTTAATGAAGAATAAAATGAGACAATCATGCAAAGCACCTACAAAATGTCAAGCAAATGTCTAGCCTCTGATCACGGGCAAGGCTAACCTCATCTGACCTCTTGTCACCTCCTTGCACAAATTCAGAAAGAGTATTAGGTTGGTCTTCATGTTTATCCAACCATTATTAGCAGTAGCAACAAAAGATGCTGTCATTTCAAGGTGAAAGTCATCCAGGGCACAATCAAGCAAAATAAGTCCGGCCAGAAGCTCAGAGACCCTTCAGTTGAAGGCAGTCTCCACAACACCTCTCAGCACTCATGTACACACAGAGCGCCTCAGTTAGGTAGACGTGGGCCCTCCTGGCTTACAGACAGGGCACCAACATTTTTAAATCCATCAGGAGAGGGTGTTGGGAGAAATAAGAAAAAATGCAACATTAAATCAAACACAAAATCCTCCCAACATTTTTGGAGGATGCGGATGAGGATTTAGCCTTTCCCGAGGTAGAACAGGTGCCTGGCGTGGATGGAACACCACGGAAAAACGTAGCTGGCTTTTGTGATCTTTGACAAACCCTGAAGAGATACTGCTTGAAGGCAAAAAGGTGAACAAAAATAGAGTGCAACAGCCTTCCCACTTGTTGCTGAAACACATTCCTTCACTTTCGAAAGACACTCAAGAGAACTTGCAGAGGGCTGCCCTCCAACAACAGTACAAATTGCGTTTAAATTGGGAAACCAGCTGCTCCTTGATCAGTCATCCTTTTACCAACAACAGAACTTTAATTAGCCCCCATCTGCTTCCTGTTTTATGCCACAAATCTTAACTTTCACCTGTTTGGACCACACTGCAATGACTATGCCCACAGTAAATAAAAACAATTAACTTTTCATAAAACATGCGATTCGTTCTCATTGAGCTGATACTGGGCTATTCAAAATAGTGCATAATTCAAATCAACTATTTTCCCATAAATAACAATGTTCTATACTAAAAATTCAACAGAAACTCTCTCCCACCCACATCATCTTGAATTTTTTCCATTAAGAAGGTTTTCAAGCTGTCTGGCTTCAATTTCCTGATTTTACTGTTAAGTATGCTGTCATGTCGGGTCATGTAACAACAATGGATAAATCTCAAAAACATAATGCTAAACTTAAAAACATCAAGTTGCAGAATGATACCTATGTTAACTGACAACATTTATTATATTTAAGGTTGGCAGGGGGGGGGGGTGCGAGTTCCTACACATACTTAATGGACCCACGTATATCAGCCCAGCCAAGAGGCAGACTTCTTGAAGAAACTGTCTAGCACAAGAAGGCTTAGAGCAAGATAAGTGACATCTGCTAAAACCTGGCAGTGTCACGTGGATACTAACTATGTTAGCCTCTGTGCTTTCTTAGATGTTTAAAATATTTCAGAAGTAGGGGCGCCTGGGTGGCTTAGTCGGTTAAGCGTCCGACTTTCGCTTAGGTCATGATCTTGCGGTTCGTGGGTTCGAGCCCCGCGTCGGGCTCTATGCTGACTGCCAGCTCAGAGCCTGGAGCCTGGTTCGGATTCTGTGTCTCCCTCTCTCTCTGACCCTCCCCTGCTCACGCTGTCTCTCTCTCTCCTAGAAATAAATTGGAAAAAAAAAAAAAAAAAAGAAATGTAGTAAAAAAAAAAATATTTCATAAGTTGAAGAGAAAGACAAATGGAGGGTGGCCAGTAGTCAGCAGGGGAAGAAGGGGAGTTAGCCCCTGTACTTTCTGGCCCTACCACACAGGCACATGTACATCTGATTGCTGGGGCTTGAAAAGGCTCCCCCAGATGACTCTCAGGCCACCCCCAAATTCAGCCCTTCAGAAAGGCTGAGTAACAATCCACTCTCAAGGGCAGGGACCCTGTTCACTCATCTCGAAACTGCCCACACTCACCTACTTGGTCAGTACCTGAGATGCAAACATTATCTGATTAACTCAGTAGATAAGCAGAAGAGGATTCTTTGTTCTGCTGTTATCTAGCACAATAACCAGGCACATCAAGTCGATTTTCCTTTCCTGAAGGCAGTTATCACTCCAAACTGATGATCAGACTCTTCTAGAAAGCTTGCTGAAAACAGAAACTCTAATAAAGCCCTTGGCTCAGAGGCTGGGAGTCAAGTATGCATGGAGTGGGGCCAGGGATCTGTACTACAACGCTCATGATATTGAGGGTCACCAGGTTTGGGAACAACTGATCTAGCTTGACCACTGACATTCCTTTCAATTTTGGTATTCTAAGTAAATAACTCACTGTGTCATTACATACAGATTCTGATTCAACAGGAAGAAGATGAAATCCCAAAAAATTCTTAACAAGTATCTCATATGATATGCAAGTTTGAGAAACACTTTGTTAGTGGTACTTTGGGTCATTAACACCAAATAATAAAAGGCTATTAGAATGATGTTACTTAATAAATGATTAAGAAAGGATGTTTAAAAATCTAATTACACAGTTATGGATAAAAGCCAGTTCATTCTGAGATCAATTTTTAAATCATCATTGTTTTTCAGAAAGAAAAACAGAAGCATCGTTAATGAATGAGGACGTGTCAACCTCACCTTTCAACTTCCTGGAATTTTCCTCCCCCGCTTTCCCCTTTAAT
This sequence comes from Hyaena hyaena, assembly GCF_003009895.1. Classification (NCBI taxonomy): domain Eukaryota; kingdom Metazoa; phylum Chordata; class Mammalia; order Carnivora; family Hyaenidae; genus Hyaena; species Hyaena hyaena. The sequence continues at coordinate 2,067,886 of NW_024080738.1, read as the reverse complement.
ATTTCCCTTGGACACACACACAGCCAACTTCACAATGGAGTCTTTACAAGATCATTGCTCCAGATACCAATGGGCCAGTCAGGGTTTCAGTAGGAGGAACATTACTGCAGCTTGATCACCCCCTGCTTCAACAGCTGCTGCTACGCAGAGAAAGGGTAATGCTCTGATAATGATTTCTTCTCAAACACTAACAGCACCTAAAATTCCTTTACACTGATGACCACGCATCCGATTCTGGGGTGAAGGTGGACTGCGCATTTGCTCGGAGGAAATGAACAGTGGAATGTATTTTCATGGGATCCCAGATTCTGCAGAAGCTGAGCAGAGTCAGGCGAACCCAAAGTTAATGCAGAAGAAAAGGAGCGTGAAACCCCATCCAGCAAAGTGGACCCAACCACCTACCAGTTTTCAAGAGTTGAAAGTAAAATCTAAATGACAAGGATGTCCAGGTAATATAAACCTATCCTGGCTAAGTTTGTCACGTCACACCTCAAATCACATCAAAGACCCTGTGGGAGTGTTTCATTTAGTACATAATTTTAACTAGTTCCACGTTTGAGACCAATCCAAAGAGGCACTACTTTTTAAATTCAGCCCAAATCCTTCAGTGTGCGTCCAAGTGAATCGTGAACCCCCTCCTCCTTGCTTCATGCTTGTGGGCCCGCCTTCCACACGGATGCATCCACTTCTCCCCTAACGCCATTGCCATGACATGAAGGTCTTAAAAGAATAAATGTGGGAAAACCCTCAGGCTAAACACTCTGGATCACAATCCATAAAGTAGTGAAATCAATTTATAGAACTGAGGCCAGCATTTTTAAATATTAATAAAACAGAGCAAATCTCACACAAAAGGTCAAGGACAGTACCATCTTGTAAAACTCTGGTATCATGTGTATGCACATGTACACCGAGTCATACTGTAAATGGGTCTTTAAAAAAATTTTGTTAATGTTTATTTACTTCTGAGAGACAAGGAGAGACAGAGCATGAGTCGGGGAGGGCAGAGAAAGGGAGACACAGAATCTGAAGCAGGCTCCAGGTGCTGAGCTGTCAGCACAGAGCTGGGAGGGGGCGGGGGGGGGGGCGGTGCTCAAGCTCATGAACCTTGAGATCATGACCTGAGGTGAAGTCAGATGTTTAACCGACTGAGCCACCCAGGCACCCCTGTAAAATGGATTTCTTACTGTGCATCAGGCGGGGGGGAAAAGTGTAGAGAAAGCCACAGAAACCGAAAAAAAGTACTACTTCCCAGAGGACATGCTTTCCTGCTCTAGGAAAGGCTTACTGACAAAGCCTAATCAAATGGTAGGTAGTACAGCTACCCCAGGGTTTCTGGAAGTGGCCCATAACCTTCAGGGAGCTCCCACTCTCCACACGCAACAAAGGGGCCTTCTTCTCAGTGGCCCACATGGCGGAAGTGATTCTAACCACCTGGAACAAGGAAGGATGCACAATGGGAAACGGCTGTGTAGCATCATGTTGGACAGTTTTTAACCAAGTAACTTCCAAGCAACTTAACGTTCTTATCAACAGAACGAACATGACATGTTAAACCTTCACAGTGTGATTTTAAAGCACGATTCCTTAAGCCTTTCATCTATCCCCCCATCTTTCCTTGGGGTGGGTGCAGCTCAAGGAAACCATAGCTCAGACAAGGGAGAAAAAAATGAAATTTGGATTATGTTTACAGCCAGGGAAAGAAGGAAAGGAGACACGCTGAACAATCCTCTACTGGAAACATTGCTAAAGTGTTTTTAAACTGAAGATTATACCACCACTTAAGATATTTTTTCTCTACTATTTTGCCCAGCATATTACAAAACTGCATCTAGGACTGAAATAGCAGATTGCCTCAAGAGCAAATGACAATATTTGTACCAGAAATGTTGGCAACCAGTGGCGCAGATGGGTTTCTGCGCAGCAATCTTCAAACTGGGGCTCCAAGAATAACTCCACCTACTGCACCAAAGCTACACTGCTGAATCCCAAGTCAGAAGGGCTCATTATTCCATATTTTCCCACCACCTCCTTCCCAAAGGCACGTGTACCTGCCTGACCTCCTCTGCCTGGGAAAAGGCTCAGAACAAAGAAGAAAACAAGCAGACCAGCGGGAGAAGCTCCCCAGGCATCAACAGTGCTGGGTGGTCAATGATCCGCAGAGCAGGACACAAAAATGATGGTAAAATCCAGATAAGCCCGTTATTTACATGAGTAGTTTTAATCTTCCCCTTCAAATACAAAGAATAAAAATAAAGATTTATCCAAGTTCCATCTTCTTTCCATGGTTGGGTACTTTGGTCAAACAAAAAGTCATTTTTGTTAAAAGAGAAACTCAAGAATGGGGGGAGGAGCTGGTACCAACCATAATAATTACTAGGGATGCTCCCGAAGCCTGTCAGTTAACACCTACAAGCCAAATCTCCTTCCAGTGCTTGAAGAAAATGCCACCTTTAAACAAAGGAGCTGGCACTTCATGGTCTGCTCGTACTGACTGCCAACGGAGATGTGCTGTTCTTACCCTGTTCCTTTGCGATTTCTACCAAATGGTCTAGAAAAGCAAATTAAACAGAAGTCTTCACTTAAGGAGACGTTAATTATGAAACTCCTCCAATTTCAAGTGCTGTCTTAGGCATATACGGTATCCTTTCCCTGCCTTTGAAAATGGCTAGAGGTTTGGTAAAAATGGAAGTGGGTCTCTCTGTCTCTGTGCAGACCATGGGGTCTTCCATACAAATGAGAACCAACATGCAAACTTTCTCAGGATATAATAGTGCTTCCCAGGGAGTGCCTGGGGGGCTTGGTTAGGTGTCTGACTCTTGATCTCAGCTCAGGTCTTAACCTCAGGGTCATGAGTTCAAGCCGCGCGCGCGCGCATGTGTGTGTTTAAGCAAAAAAAAAAAAATCTCGACAAGAGTGCTTTCTAAATTACCTTCAAATTACATAATGCAAAACACTGTGTTTATGCTCCATATCCTCACATCTCCCGTTGTATACAGAAAGCCTAAAATTTCACAGATTAAATTCAATTAACAGAAGGTTAGGGGTTCAGGCAAATGCAACCCCACATTTAAATAAATGTTAATTGAGGAGCACCTGGGTGGCTCAGTCAGTTAAGTCTCCGCCTCTTGGGATTCTCTCTCTCCCTCTCTCTGCCCCTCCCCTGCTCATTCTCTCTCTCAAAACTAAGTAAGAATGAATGAATGAATGAATTTTAATTTAACCCTAAAGAAACTGAGAAAGGAGGATTAAGGTAGGCTAACCTCACACCTTTCCTCTCCAATGGTTACTGTGTTCCTAAGACAGGCCTTGGCTAGAATTCCCTGAAGTATACTTCTCAGCAAGGTCAGGGATATCTGGAGAACAGAGCTCTACTTTCATTACAACACCCTGATTCACCAGAATCTGAATAACCCAAGTGATGTCACGAGTGAAACTAAATTCCCTGCCAACCTTTTCATCTTCCACCGAGTTAGCTAGTGAAAATATGGGTATTAAACCCTCCACAAATTGCCAAATGCTCACAGAATCCTAAAATTCAGACAAAACAACAACAAAAGACTTTAGCTTTGAAATACATCTTCCTCTATTTGATTACGTCCCCTTTGTCCATCTAATTTCCTCAGCCCACCTTGGTAGAAGGTACCAGCCAGATCAGAGCAGTCTCCAACCGAATTGTCTTTAGAAAATTCAGAATGAGCAGCTGGTTTGCAGGCTTCCCTGGAAGAATGAAGGGCAGCTCCTTCAGAGTCAAAAAGATGACAGTGACTCAGAGGTCCACTGAGGCACACTTTCCACAGGACAGTCAGGTAGATCAACAAGCAATGACAGCAGGAGTGTTCAACACTAAAAGAAACCTCATCTATTCCCATCTACTCTCATCAACAGTTCGATCCAATTCTCATCAAACCTAAACAAGGAGAGACTGGCAAGAAATTCACATTTCCCCCCAGTCAAGGCCTTCCCCACCAATGACACAGAATTTAGAAACAAAACAAAGACAACAGAAAAACTCACATAAACACAGTTAGCATTATTTTTAGAAACAACTTTCATTTTCATTTCAATTTACTTAAAATTCAAAACTTGCAAATAATAGAAACAGCATTTAATTGTCACTAAAACCGGAAGCTGCTGCAAAATAAAATATACTATTTCAGAGTCAAACTCAAGGATCTGTGTGTTGTAAAATATTTGGTCTTTGTTACTCTCTCAGCATTCAATTTGTAAAAAGGAAACATGCTCTAGTTTGGTTAATTAACCACTAACATAAGTCAAATAATGAACGTGGCCGCCTCCTAAGTAAATCAGAATAGATTAACGGAATCCTCTGAGTGTATTCGTCTCAACAAATTTCAAAGCCACCACGGTAACTCTGTCTGGAAGTCCAGAAAGAGGAAATGTGCTTCTGTGTGTCAACAGTAGGCGAGTCTTCAAGGAGCCCCATTGTTCCCGTGCGCTAGGAGCTCAGCTCTTCGGAACTGGCAGGAGCTGGGACAGGAAGAGGAGTCAGGCCTCTGGGGCTGGTCACCAGAGCACGCCCGGGCCAGGCCCGAAGCAGCAGGTGGTCGAGGGGCGCTTGGAAACAATAATGTGAAGACGCCGATACAAGGCATCAGAAGAGCCACAAGTCCTACTCCTTTGCCGTAATTTGCAATCCAGAAGCTTTAGCAGAAGTCTGCAATTCTGTCCTATGGCAGCCTCCCTCCTCTCTCTCCCCAGTGTTTATGGCCCTTACCCAACTCCTCCTGGTAACAACAGTATTATCTTACAACCCCTACAGCATGCCTGAAAACACAGCAGAGAGATTCAAAAGCCATCATTTCGGTCCAAGAATGACTATTCCGGCACACTGACAAAGAGAAGCCCACTTGGATAAACAAAAAACCTATTTTCACAAAACAAGGAATTGGATTAAGCTAGTAACATCCAACAACATCTAAGCCAAATGATGCAAACAAAACACCATGAGAGAAATTTATACCATGACTTAAATGGCACAAATAGGGAAATCCTCTCCTTGCTGAGCCTCTTGGGTCCCTTCTTACATAATGGCTCCTGGCAGCCACAGGCCCTAAAATAGCTTTCCTTCCAAGATGACCATTATCCGAAGGCCCACTCTTTCCAGAGTTAAACCAACTCTCAAGTTTTAGAACAACGTTCATCTGTCAAGGGTGTAGAATGAAGACAGAGCTTGCCTTCAGCTGGCTTGCAAGGTGACAAGGCCGGTAAGAGGAGACTGAGCCGGCAGCTAAGAAACCCTGCTCTGCCTGGTGTCACTAAGCAGCCTGGTGACCACAGGCACAGCCTTAACCTCTCTGCTACTCAGAGTTTCCCTCAAGTAAATGGATGGCCTCCAGAGACCAAGTCCTGTAAAGGTCTGTGAGTCTAAAATAACAGGACCCACGTTAAGTCACCCCACCCAGGCCGAGGAAATTGTGTTAGGGGCCTAACGCTACTCTGCGGGGCAGGTACTAAATACTCTCAGCGGCAGCCCAGCAAGAACTGAAATACGTCAACTCAAATGCAGAACGAGTGGAAGCTAAAGCTGAACCGAACACAGCACAGACCCAGAAGGTGCAACAGATAGAGGTTAGCTGTCCATGTCCACGGCACACGTTACCCGGCAGTCTCAGGCTAGGACTTGCTGCGATGGCTCAGACCTGCTGGGAAGCACGATGAGGAAGTGGTGATAGGCTGAAATTCTGTCCCAGTTTAAATAACATACCAAGAACTGTACTAAACGCCGCCTGTGCAGCTTTTTTCAAGAAAAGCAAATTGTCTGGGGAAAGAGGTGGGCTTAATTTAACTCAACATTTCACCTGGTACAGGACAATTTTCATTTAATATTCCGCTTCATCTACTGGCCAGCAAAATCCTCTTCTACCTAATGTCCACGGTCCTCTTCCATTTATTCCTTTCTGGTTAAGGTAGTAGGTGTTGGAAAAATGCAATACAAAGGGTCAGCAAGACCTCTGGAGGAGTGGAGCATGGCTGACGGACCAAAGATACATGCAGGCCAGGAAGACACGCATCCCAGCAGAAAGGGAGGACCACTCAAGAAGTTCACCAGAAGTCTATTATTTCTGCTCTGCAAACCAACTGAGAAACAAAGAGGCCCTTCTGCCAACAAGTTAGGAGGAAGGGGGGGCCCCGAGAAGCCCACAACAGAACGCACTCTTCGGAAGAGGGGGAGTTGTGGTAGCTTGCTGCTGAAGGATGGCAGTGTTGTAGGATAGTTCCTAGTGGCTCCCACCTTCCAGACACGGTCCAGACAGGCAGCGGCTCACGGGGAAAACAAGACTCACAAAAGGAAGAACCCATTTACTGGCAATCATCTTCAGCCACACTGAGCAATGGTGAGCAAGTGAAGCTCCAGAGACTGCTGGGGCGGAGGCTGCGACTAGCAGGGTGGTGTGCAAGGCGGCCCGAGCCCAGGACAGGGGCCCTAGTGCTGCCGTTCCCCAGCAGGCCAACCCGGGTCTGGGAAGGACAGAAAGCAGAGTGGAGGCTGACCCAAGAAACAGCCAATGGGGCCTATGAACCCAGAAAATGTAAAACCATTAAAGGCCAGTCACTTTGTAATTTGACTACTGATTTGTTATTTTTGCCAACCGTCATTTCCCTGTGATGTGTGCTATTATTGGGTTGAAAAATGGGATAAAAGGTCAGGAAACAGTTTCTTCTTCCTTAGAGGACAGGATGAAATGCAGCTCTCAAGGCAAACTGAAGAGACACAGCCACAACTGAGAGCCAGCACACACTGGCCAGCCCCTAAGATGCCCCAAGGGTCTCCTCCGATATTCAGGCCCTGTGTCGTCCCCTCCCCTGCAGGTGCTCAGAAGCTGGGCCCCGGATTCCTGACCCCACAGAAACTGTGAAATAATGACTGTGGGTTATTTTACACTGCTAAGTTTCAGGGGCCCCTGGGTGGCTCAGACAGTTGAGTGTCCAACTCGTGGTTTCCGCTCAGGTCAGGACCCCGCTTGTGATTCTCTCTCCCTCTCTCTACTATTCCCCCACTCGGGCTCTCTCGTGCTTACTCTCTCAAAATAAAGATGTAACCTTTAAAAATAAATAAGAAATAAACTGCTAAGTTTCAGAATACATTATCCAGTAACTGACAGCAAAAATATCCCATTTCATGAAAGCCTTCAATATAAAAACTTAAGCAATTTAAGTACCAAATCTTCCAACTCGGTAGCAGCTACTTTTCTTACCTTTGGGCTCAAAGACTTCATTAAGGCCTAACAGAAGGACATAACGTAGTCAAGAGTTTATACGGTATATAGTTTCTTAATATTTGTTTGTGATGAGGAAATATATGCATGTGGTGCAAAATTCAAAAGATCCAATAGAAAGACCGCATCATGTTAGATGTCTGCATCAATGTATGCCAATAAGGCCACCCTCAAATCCAGCCTTGTGTCAGGCTCTGTGCTGACAGTGCAGAGCCTGGCTGGGATTCTCTCTCTCTCTCTCTCTCTCTCTCTCTCTCTCTCTCTCTCTCTCACTCAAAATAAATCAGAAAGAAGGGAGGGGAGGGGAGGAGAGGGGAGAAGAGGAAGAAAAAAAGAAAGAAAACCTCTAACAACTCTAATAAAGAAAACCTCTTTTATGAAATTCTATGTGCTAAGAGGTTCCAATGCATATTTTACCTGAAGTCAAAATCATTACAGATATTTCAAAGTGTGACTACATCATCTTTCCAATCACTGTATTATTTAACCAAGTTTTCTAAGTCTTCTATGGGGGAAAAAAAAACTTAAAAATTTCAACTAACACAGAGGCTGTACTGTGCTTCATATAGTAATATGAGAATGATACAGAAGAGATCAACATGATCCCTGTGCAAAGATGACAAATTTATGAAGCGTTCCACATTTGGGGGGAGGTACAACTTACGGTAAATTAAATGCACAGATCTTCAGAGACAGCTGAGCCTGGCTATTATATATACCCGTGGATCCACCAGTCCAATCCAGAAGAGGACACCTGCGTCACCTCTGAAATTTCCCTGTGTTCTTCTCTGGTTGATCTAACATGCTGCCAACCCCTCCTTCCCCCAACAGTGGCAGCCTCTACTATGATTTTTATTCACCATAACTTATTTCCACTATTCTGGAACTGCATGTAAGTGGTCAGTTTAAAAACAAGAAAATCATGGCTAACAACACACACACACAAACAAACACACACACACACACACACACACACACACGAGGCTGTGCATACCAGGGTGTAATGGCTGGAGTTATTCAATCTCTCATTTCTCATACCGTCCCCACTAGCTGCTGCTTGTGTATTATTTCCCAGGGAAAACACATAACTTTAGAGTTAAGATGATTCAAAACTGTTGGTGGCTATAGGTAGACAAATAAGTCACAGCTTTAAATGAAATGAATCATTACACTTGCTGAATGCTCACAAATGGCCATCTCCGTCCAACAACACTATGTATGTCTGACTCTTTGAAGCGGGAGGCGCCATACATAATGTGCGATGCGCATCTCATTTAAACCTCACGCTACTCTTACCTCCTCCTCCAACAGCTCTCAGATGGCTCAACTCCAGACAAATTAATGTGAGAACCTGGATACCTGGTCCTCCATTAAAAAAAAGAAAAAAGAAAACTTCTCAAAACTCAGGATACAGAGCAAGTTGCTTGCTTCCTGCCCGCAATCTGCTTTGTGAATCAGGCCTACAGTAACTTTGAGGGAGTTAACTGAAATTCTGAAAAGCCACAGACCAATCCATATTTCAAAGATCCAGAACAAAGAATGCTCTCTTTCTGAATGGCAGTGAAAGCAAGACGGAAGAAAGGCTGACAGAAGGATGCCCTGATTTCTACATGCCTCAGGAACATTTTCTGAATAGCTCCAATTCAACGATGAGAACTCTAACATCAGGTGAGCGCTGCCTCAGATGTGAGCTACTGAAGGATTAACACTCTTACTCTGGTTCGTCTTTCTGCAGTACTTAGCACAGTCAGGAAAACCACACTTTTGGTCACCAGACAGAATCTACAAGTTATTCTCTCTTGTTTTCCAGTTTCAATAACCTCAATCCCCAATTTCCAGTCCCTTTTATTACTTTACTGCTTCACAGTGACGGTGCGCCCCTACTGTCCAGCCATGAAATACTCAAGAGGCGCAGAGGGGGCATTTCTGGGTCTCACATTATTAAACATAATTAAAAGGTACATAGCTTATGATATTACTAATCTAATAAACAATTTCACAGCCTACACAACAATTATGTATATAAAACTGAACACCTCTCAAGTATCAACTATGCCACAAGAATAGAAGGAAGCCTTTTGAATCGTACTATTTAAAATCTAAGATTCAAGAAGGAGTGCGAAACCTTAAGTCACACATATAATACAGTAATTAGAAAACAGTTCACTTCCGGGGTCATAGGTGTCAGTTTACAATCATTCCAAGATGTTACTGTTTTCTCCTTATGTAATGCTTAAAAAAGCATAGCAAGATAATTATACATGTAGTAAAGAAAAGCTTTTTACCATTGTATAACGTGGTTAAAAATATTTCAAGTTCAAATCTGAACCCTGGTAAGAAGTAATACAAACTACTGGACATTCTGACCTATGAGCTGGTTCTATTTATTCCACGGTAAAGAAAAGTGAAAAACTATGTTTTTTTGTTGTTCATAAAGAATCCTCTGGCTTCCTGTAAAATCTACTGCAATGTAACAACAATTCAGGACTTTGGATCTTTCTGACATCCTCCTTTGCTCCTTAATTAGATGTTTCATTGGCTTTCAAGTGAAACTCAACTACTGGCTCTGAGATCTACATTTAGTTAGACATTTTAAGCCACCCTGTCATCATTATAGAGCACTGCCTAATGAGGTCCCCTCAGACAAGGGCTGGCCTGACAACAACCCACAGTTAATACTAAAATGATCCAAGATTTCCTACTTTCTCTCAATTTGAAAAAGACTTAGTGAGCCCTCCTCCCTAAAACAAAACAAACAAACAAACAAACAAACAATTCATAAGGGCTACTTCTGCTTGAAGCACTCCCAAGAGAACTGTATAACCAAGTGGAGACAATATAAACTCACATAAATGCACAAGTTCAACTCTGAGTCCTTGAACATGGAATCTCCCTCCTTGATAATGCACAAAAACCACACACTGATCACTTCTATGCTATCCTCGAGTTTAAGGAGTGAGGGTGGGAGGAGCCTAGCAGAAGGCAGTGCAGCAGGGGTGGAGAAGGGAGAAAAGAGTAGACAGGAGAGGTGTCAGAAATGACCATGGGCCATGAAGAGCTGGCTGGAGAGGGTAAAAATGGGTTGGTGAGTTTCTCCAGAGTATATGAATCCAACACCTTCATTTTGGGGTGAAGAAAACCGAGGCCATGATGACAAAGCCAGTAGGTGAGAAGGCCTGGTTGCCTGTTGAGAGGGCAGGATGCAGAGGCAGTAAACAAAGAGGCAGAGTACCTCTGATGTGCTCACATAGCACCTTCCTATGTGCCTCACACTCTCCTCTAAGAAAGAGCACAAGCTGGAGGAAGAAGAGGTTGTACAGCTGGAGGAGGAGCCATCAGGGAAACACAACTGTTTAATGGGCTTCCATCTTCAATGGGGTCTACATGACATACGATGTTTGTAATCTGGTTGAGATTTTTTCACTTGAAAGGCCAAGATTAACTCCTCTCCCCAAATAAAGGAACACCCTACTAGCTTTGCAATCACAGAGTAGACAGTACAGAGAAAACTGAGACAGATGAAGAGGTTTAATAAATAAATCAGACTTTACTAGAAAGAGCAAAGTGCCCCTTGATGTTAAACAGCTAAACCTGAGGTATCTGTTCTTTAGGGCCCAGGTCTAAAATAGACGGTTTGATCCTTGAAATGGGCTTTGTAGAGAAGAAAGCCTCCTTTCAATAAGCATAATCATTAACTTAGAGGCGGTGGAGAACCATAAAAACCAATGCTTCTGATACTTGAACATGCATAGGAATCACCTGGGATCTTGTCAAAATGCAGATTCTGATTCAGTATACCTGGGATCAAGACTGAGATTCTACCAGGCTCCCTAGTGAGGCTGACGCCATCAGCCCAATCCATGGACCATACTTTAAGCAGCAAGGCCATAAAAAACGTGAGGTATGAAAGTCACATTTCAAGGTATGTTTATTTCACAACTTGGTCTGCTAGCTACAAAACAGTGACATGTTGAGTCTTTTTCCTTCTGATGATTGACAGGAAATGTCAACATCATTTGCAGGGGGGCGGGGGGCTTAAGCCCAATTAAGTATAAAAGCATTTGATTATTTAATCCAACAGAATTTGCGGGCTCAGGGGGGAACAGCACAGTCAACAAAGGGACAGCAAAGGGTGATAGTTATGGAACCTGATTTAAGTAAGTCCTCTTGAGTGGCCAAAAGGACCAAGTGTTCATTTGCATGAAAGCGCATCTTTCCTTAAATGAAAAGGAAATTAACCCCCATTTGCTCTCAAATGGGCACTGTGTTGTTTTCCAGGAGTCCTGAGGCTTTTGTCCCAACAGCCCAGCAGAAAGCCCGAGACAAGACAATGGAGCAGAGTTGCTCTAATTCAGCTATGTAATTATTAGTACTAGTACTGGACACCATTTCTTTCCATAGGCTGTTGTGCCTTAGTAAAAACGTAAGCCTTTGGAAGACTATCTTAAAGTCTTTGTGGGCTATTCCTTATTTGAGGAATAAAATTTGAAAAACTAGCCTTATGAAGCAATGTGGCCTTCTTTGGAGGTCTTGACTCAAATCCCTGCCAGTTATTCGTTGTGCGACCTTAGGCAAATTACTTCAGCTTTCTGTTTTCTCCACTATATAATGAGGACAACAGGTTCCAGTAAGGTCATGTACTTTGAGCACGGAATAGCTCAGTGGCTGGCCCAGTAAGGTTCAAGGGTAGGGTTATCACTGTTAACCATCAGGGCCACCTTCTCCAACTGACCCAACCAATCCCAGTTTGCACTGTACTAAATACACACATAGCTGGGTAGGCACTGTTCTCAGCCAGCTTACATTCCAAGCCAGCAACACACAGAAGTCACACCCACTTTTTAAACATCGCTGATAATTCCTGATTTCTTTGTGATTGTAAGCACAATGGTATTCAGGAAAGAAGAGTCTACAGTATGCACAACCATTCTCTTCACTGTCCCCAATCCCATCTTTCCTTCCCTGTCTTTCCCATCACCCTCATTCTGTTCAAGCACAGCACAGCATCCCAAAACACTCCATACCTGCCCCCGCACAGTGCAAGCAGGAACGGACTGCCCTTTTTCTGCCGACTTAGTCCTGAACACATGGGGAGGACTATTTACCAAAAGCAAAACCCTGGAGGACCGTTCTTTACAAATAAGTGTGTGTGATTAATACTTTAAAGTCCACAGTCGTTCCATACACATTATCTCAATCAATCCCAACAATAACCGTGTTTAGTATTTAGAACCACTACTCTTATTATCATTAAAAGATAAAGTCTCAAGAGTTTGAAAGAAGAGACAAGTTCATGGCCACCCAAACTTTCTGTATGCTCCCTTATTCTCTAAGGCAGAGATCTCCCCAACAAGAAGGTGATGGGGAGACGAAGGTATCTTTGTTACTGGAACCATCTACATAATTCAGTTACACATGATTCTGACAGAGACTGCTGGAGCCCATTTTTACCAGAGCGAGCTGCGCCCTGCTAAGATATCAGGGTCTGTAAACCACAGCCCACACTCTGGAGGCTCTTAATCACAGCTTAAACACCATCTACTGTGTCCGAATGTAAATGGCAACACTGAGTCAAGGCTGAAGCCAAACCTCTGCATTCTCCCCTTGGTAAAGGGTCCTGCCCCATAAAGACCCTTCCCCTGAGCTTGCACTGGTCCCGTCTGCCAACTCACGGCTGAGAAGAAACAGCCAGCCTTGAAGCACTCACATGCATCCTGAGGGTCACGGAGGACCCTGTTTGTGGATGTGAAAGCTCCTCTCTCTTCCTCTCCTCCCTCCCTGCCCCCACACACCCTTCTTGGGCTGAAAGGGCCTTTTGAAAGGGATTAGAGATGTGCTACAAAATCTTCATTAAGTAATTTAATAACGTGTGTGTCTGGTACTTGGGTCCCAAACAGAAAGGAATGTACCCAGGAGCCAGCAGGCAGAGCCACATTCTTCCTGTTACCCTGTAACAGCAGCAGGCGGGTGGCAGGCTGGCGGGCACTGCTCTGGGGACAAGTCCCCTGACAGCACTGCTTTCCCAACATCAAAGGGCTGGATCTCCTCTTCAATTTGTAACTTGGATTTTTCTCAGTTTCAAATCATAGCCCAACAGATGTTAAAGTCTGACAGGGTATAAAATCATCCTGCACCGAGTCAAGAATATGACAAGCAAGAGGGAACAACGGAATAAAAGAGGTCCCGGTTCAGAGAAGGGGAATGGAAATCTACCCGCAGTAAGTGGGAGAACGCGAGGTAGCAAAATTGGCTCTTCAAACAGCATACGGCGCAGCGGTGGTTATCTTGTCAAGTGTTGTTCGCGGAACATGGTGACAAATGGGGAAGGACTGTGTCTTGCCAGTGGTATTTAGTTTAGTTTTTCTGGGTGCTTTTTTTTTATTTATTTAATTTTATTTTTTAGGAGGGGCAGTCACCAATGATTCCAAGTTATTTTTAAATTTCTTTCCCTAAAAATTCTGATTGGATTCACGAGCATTTCAACTGATACAATATTTTCAAGAGGGAACAAAAACAAATTAATGAAATTAACCAGTCTGGCCCACTAACATGAAAAAAAAATCATGTAATACTAAAGCCTTAAAAGAAAAGTCAGTACTTCCTTGAATGGGTTCTTTCAGTTATATTCACACAGATTTGGCTGACACGGTCACTATCCACCCAAATTGGTAGGGTGGTTTTCATGAGCTGAGTTGTTCTTGCTTTGCCCTTTGTAATGTCACTAATTCTGGCCTACTCAAAGTGTGGTTCGGAGACCCGCAGCGGCACCTGAGAGCTAGTTACAAATGCAGGACCTCAGGCTTCCCCCCAGACCTGATGAGTCAGAACCCACACTTGTACAAGATCCCCAGGTGATTCATACACACATTAAAGTTTGTAGGGGCGCCTGGGTGGCTTAGTCGGTTAAGCGTCCTACTTTCGCTCAGGTCATGATCTCACGGTTCGTGGGTTCGAGCCCCGCGTCGGGCTCTGTGCTGACTGCCAGCTCGGAGCCTGGAGCCTGTTTCAGTCTGTGACTCCCTCTCTCTCTGACCCTCCCCTGCTCATGCTGTCTCTCTCTCTCTCTCTCTCCTAGAAATAAATAAAAATATTTAAAAAAATAAATAAATAAATAAAGTTTGCTAACCACCATCTTGCAAAATATTTATTATTTAAAAATCATTTAAGCTCATTTTAACAGCTCTGCTAAGAAAGTCTTCCCCAGGCTGAGATGTAATATGCCTTCCCCTAAGTCCCATTTACAGAGGCTTCCCTGGTAACCAGGGAAATAACTCCAAACTTAAGCTTGTGTAAAATACTTTTAAAATAAACTCAAAATCCTTCTTCTGATGTGTGCAACATTTTTCTGGGGGGAGGGGTTAAAACTATTACAAGCTTTCCACAACACACCACACTTGCCACTATTACTACTGGCGATCAAAAATGTATGCTGAACAAAAATAGAAACAGGTATCCACATTAAACCAACAATATCAACTGAGCAATAAATGTGCCAATTAAGATTCAAGTAAAGAATGCAATACAAAAAATGGTCTTCAAGGTTAAGTTATTTGCAAAATTAGTCTTGCTGGGAAATCTCTGCTACACAATTGAGGAGAAAAAGAACTCTATCCTACTGCAGCATGGGGATTTTTTTCCCCACAAGGCGTTCTCTATGCTCAGCATTTTAAACTCATTATTATTTATCGAATTTAAACCTATCACAGCCTTAGAAGGTGTGCACTGTTTTAGTCTACGTTTTATTGATGCTTAATTTACACAGAGCCAAGCACTGCTTTCTGCCGTGTACAGCTCTATGCACTTCTGCATTTGTACACCCCCATGCAACCACCACCCAAATCATTTCCAGCACCCTCGTGGTGGGTGGCTCTTTCGTGCCCCACCCAGTCAGCAGCCCCATTCCCACAGGTAAGCACTATCCTGACCTCTAGCTCATACACTAGTTTTGCTTGTTTACTGAAATTCGTACAAATGGAATTGTGCAGAACGTACTTTTTTGGGCCTGGCTTCTTCCATTGAATAGTTCCAGAAGGATCAGTGTACACAGGGGAAAAGGCATGCCCTGCTGGGTGTGGAGAATAGTTAAACAACTACAGAAGGGGGGAGAGTGTCTTACAACAGGGAAGGGGGCTGGTACAGGAGTCTGCAGGAAAGGAAGTTCAAAAGATGGGCCTTTCAGCTGGTGAGTGGCCTGGAATGTCAATACAGACTATCTGTTTGAGATGAATAATTCAAGTGACATTTCAAAGAATCTGACACGGTAGGCTGTCCAGAGTACAGTGAGGAAGGGGGACACTGGACGCAGCAAGCCCAATGTAGAGACCCAGGGATAAGCCGGCAAGCACCGGAGGGAAGGGAGTGAGGCGAGATCCCAAGGGAGTTTTTACCCAGACACTCCTCCAACGAGGCTGGATCCAAAATGAGACTGTTGAAAGAGTGGCAGAAAGTGCTGTTCAAAATATAATGAAGCAGGGGGGGACCGGTTTTAGGGAGGAAGATGAGTTGGTTTGGTCACCAGCTGGTTGAAAATTAGACAGAAAGCTGGGGAGAAAGATGTGTAGAGGCAGATACAGGAGAATACGGGAGGTGAAGTACAAGACAGCAAGAACTAAATGGTGTCCAGAAACCACGTGTTGGTACCGAGGCACCTGGCTGAATCCTCTGAGAAGAGAGACCACCACAAAACAGCCGGGGGTACAGGCCCGAACCCTGGGGGAACATTCAGAATAAGGAAAAGGAATCTTGCAAAAAAAAGGGCCACAAATAGGGCAGGAATGGGATAAAAACCGAAAGACAAGTGTAAATTTAGCAACAAATGAATTGAATGCAATCAGCATTCAATGTAGGGACACTTTTTCTCAAGCACAACCACTATAAATGCTGACACAGGTTCTCCAAGAAAACACAAAGTACTTCAGAAGTTTCATTAACTCTTTCTAGCATCTTCAAGGTATTACTTTGCAAATTACTGTCTGGGTATGCTAAACTTAGTAAATTATTGTTTGGGTAGACAAAATAGCAGCCTAGTATTCAGAAAGAGTTAATGGAGCTGCCTAACTGTCTCATTTATGTCTCATTTACTCCGAAGGTACTTTTCATATTCAAGACTCTAACTCAATTTGCATATCACCAATGATGATTAAAAGGCAAGCCACGAAGAAACTGGGCATTGAAATTTCTGTCCAAATCAGATCTAACAGATCCAATATTTAATTTAAACTTCCTAATCATCACAAATTATAGATGATTAGCAACCAAGCAACAGTGGTCCTTCCTCAAGAAATCCACTACAAATAAAAGCTGAAAGGTAGAAAATCTGAGATCAATGCCTGCACAGGAACAAGGTCTGAAAACATGAGCCTGAGCCACGTCCAGTCTGTGCATAAAATTATCCCGCAGGCACAGATTATAACTCAATCCACCTCCTGTTTGCCTTCTCTGCATTCATCTCCCTCCCCCTTCACCAGACTACAACTTCTACCAAATGACAAATGATAAATTAGTTTGCTAAAGCCCAGCCTTTGGGAGATATTTAATAAGAATCCCTAAGATGAGGTATGCTTCTTTTCTCTAAATGATGACAGTAGATAATATGAAAACAGGAATTTAGCTTTTGACTTGAAGCTAATTTTTATCTGCTCAAGCCACTTCCAGTTATGCCTCCAATGATATTTTATATTATTCCCAGAATGAACTGACTCTATTAATCAAAAGCAAGTTGGCAAGTGTTATACATAGTATTAAGCAGTGATTTTTAAAAGATAATGCACAGAAAAGAAAATGGAAGCACTGCTAAAACATTCACATTTGTTTCATTAAAGATATATATATAGCTCACTCCCCTATTTTTCAAATTTTAATGATCACATTTTTTCAGTTATAAATATGAATTTAAAGCCAAATTTGTTCTCATCAAGTCTCCAAGAAACATGAACAAAATCTTCTGAACTGCCCAGCGCATTAAACACGAACACTTCACTGTAACATCACTTCGAAATTCTTATTAAAATTCTCAATAGTTAAGTGCCTTTTCTGTCAGACTGGCACTTTTTGGCACATGTTTTACAAGATGTCATTCTTGCTTTGCTGTTCTTTTGAATAGATAAAGCAATAACTAAAAGCATAGCTTTGTACAAGCACGTTTTTATCATTAACATCATGATTTGTTAAATACTTTGAAATGGATATATCACCAAAGATCCTCAGTTCAGACCTATTATATGTAATTAAAAAAAAAAACTACATAAGAATTGTGGCTAAAAAATAAGGTGGGCCTGCCTGGCTCAATGGAGAATATGACTCCTGATCTAGGGGTCATGAGTTCAAGACTCACATGGGAAACAGAAATTACTTAGAAATAAAATATTTTTTAAGTTTATCTATTTATTTTAAGAAAGAGAAAGAGCATATCTATAAGAGCAAGGGAGGTGCAGAGAGAGAGGATAAAGAGAAAGATTCCAGCAGGCTCTGAAATGCAGGGCTTGATCTCAAGAACTGTGAGATTTCGACCTGAGCGGAAATCAAGAGTCAGACACTCAACAGATTGAGCCACCCAGACACCCCAAAATAAAATCTTAAAAAACAAAAAAAGTAACTGGAACTCTATGGAAGTACATATGTTGTTAATAATGAAATTATATATACATAACCTCTAGAGCTAACAGGCGTTGGTTGAAATCACACACAGAAAAATTCATGTAAACTTTGGCAAAAGACAAGCACTCTGGTTTTCTTTTTAATTTATTTGCAGTTCCATCATCATATGAACAAAATTAAATTTTTAACCTTTTTTTTTTTAACCAGCTATAGATTTAATAACCAACCTATGCCTTATGCTAACCCTCTGTAACTTTCTGAAGGTGAATGTGAGCTACGGAACCACGAAGTGAACCAAGGGATAGTGAAATCTATTCTCTGGCATTTAAACTCAACATCTGCAAAAATCAGGCCTACTGTACACTTAAGAAATTTTCAAAAGACAGAGGTATAGGAGATAAATAAAAGCTCTCAAAGGAAATATGAAAAACCCTTTTTCTCCCCAGTCTCACTTTTGAGGATAAGAAAAAATATTTTAAGTTCAAAGCATAAAACTCATTAATACAGATCCTTTAGGAACTGAATGAGAGGAACATGGGAAATGCATAATCAATGTACATGTTTAATGTAAAAGAGAATGAGATTCACGTAAGCAATATAAGAGAGTATTTCAAACACCATTGGGGAGATAATTTATCTTCAATTGTTAATACAGTTTTTTTATCCTCATGTTTTTTTCTACACAAAATCATAGAGGGGCAGCTGGCTCAGTTGGTAGAGCATGAGACTCTTGATATTGGGGCTGTGAGTTCAAGTCCCACACTGGGCCTAGAGCTTACTTTAAAAAGTAAAGAAAAGTAAATCATTCAGAATTAAAAACAAAACAAAAACGAAAAACCTGTTCTTTTAATTTCATCCCAACACAATGCATTCTCTCTAACAGGCATGATTTACAAAGTCCCTAACACCATCTTTGGCCACTAACTGCCCAACATTTTAAGGCTTTTCCAACGTTTGCTGCCAGAGATTGACAACACATCCATTTTAGCTGACACACATAAAGACAGCCCTACATACAAAAGAAAACAAAACCAAACTACACCAAGCCCATTGACTTGAGAAGCACAATTTTCTGCATGATACTCACACTACCATAAAATCAGTATAGAGTTTAAGGTTCCAATCTAGAGGCAAATTTGTATGGGCTGAGTAAGGGATGAATGTGAACACAACACCCACAACACACACTCCAGTCACCCTCTCACTGTCTTAGTCACTCAACAGCTGCACCACCGTCAGGGCCATTTCCTCAGCCATTTCAATGGAAGGCCCTGGCAACAATCTTCCAAGGCTCTTACAACTTCTTACTAAACCTATGCCTTTTATTCCCATTTGGCTTCTGTCAACACATACTTAAAAGATAAATCTATCATTTCAATACAATGTGATAAGGAGAAACAAGATGTATCACAAACTAAGTACATTAGACGTGGCTTTTTGGTAACAATAAGATCAAAATATGTTTGTTATCAAAATATGTCAAATCCAAACCAGATCAATACCCTACTTGGTCAATTAGTCCAAAAGAAAAAAGAAAAAGAGAGAAAGGAAAGGAAAGGAAAAGGAAAAGGAAAAGGAAAAGGAAAAGAGAAAAGGCAAGCAAGTGGCACTGGGTGGCTCAGTCAGTTGAGCATCGACTCTTTACCTCAGGGTTTGTGAGATCGAGCCCCCAAGCCAAGCTCTGCACTGACTTCACGAAGCCTGCTTAGGATTCTCTCTCTGCCCCTTCCCGGTGCTATCTCAAAATAATAAATAAATAAATATTAAAAACAAAAAGGCACAGAATTTCTTTAAAATGACATACAGGATTTAAACATTTACCTTAAAAATATACATGTAAATGTGCTTGAGATAAAATAAAAACCTTTGAGAGGATGTCCTCTGACTGGATTTCCGGTTGTTCTTATAAATCTGCATTGCATTGTCACCAAGTATTTACATTTCCCATTTCTTTCAAGTGGAGAAAGAATCTACCCACAGCACAGTGATCCAACTACAGAATTCTCCACGCTCTCCTAATCTTTTATAGGGTCTTATCACACCGAATTTATCAGCAATCTTCCCAAAATGTTTGACTTGTTTTCCTAAGAACAAGTATTTCACTCGTATTTAATGGGTTCATTTATTAGTTAGTTAATTGGGAAAACAGGTACAACTGCAAACCAATTCCAAGAAAAAGACAACTAATGCCGGGCACCAGAGGGGAGCTCAAGCAATCAGAACGCCTTTATGGAGGACATGGAAAGTGTGGTTCACGTGTGTGTTGGGAAACTGAAGGTCAACTGGGGAGCTGCTGCAGTGGATGCCGATGTTGCCACGAGGACATACCCTTAATGCTTTCATGCTAAGCAGAAGAAATGATTTTTTTTTTAATGTTTGACTTATGTTTAATATGATAGAATAGGCCTGAATTGTTTCAACTTTGAATTAAAAAAAAAAAAACTTGCCACCCAAGAAGCACTTACATTAACACTTTAAGTGCGTAAGAATTAAATGTCATTGCTTGTTCCTACAAGTCCATCTTTTAGAAAATCTGAATGGTGGTATTGTATATGTATGTACATGTATGTACATGCTAGATAATGTGCCCATATGACCGCATGTAACTCCCAATTATCTCATAATTACCTTGATGCCAGATGATTTTTTTAATGCTCCTAAGCTTTGGAATACATAGTATTTTCTGTACATGGTTCTCTCAGCATGTTCAACCCTCCTATGTGAGCTACACTCCTATTCTAATAAATTAGAATGGGTTTGGACGTTTTCAGCCTAGTGTCAGATTGGTACTAGTCAAGGACACCAACCCACCAGCATCAACAAAAGGGCAGGCATGTAACCCGTACTGCACATGACTGAAAGGGGATGCTCCTTAATCATCACAAGCCTTTCCCTGCAGAAAGCTCTCTTTGAAAATGTCCTAACAGGCAATACGGCTCTAAACCAGACAGCTCTGTATTTGCTCACATATTTGTAAATATTACTGTCATCCCTAAATACAGTTCTATGTGGAAGAATAAACCACAAACCACTGGGTTAAAATGTTATTTTTTTCCCCTCAGACAGAAACCAAAAGTATACTTATTTAACATTATGGAGAGTTAAAGAGCTATATGTTAATTCCTCCTTTCTAAAATCCAACTGGTTCCTCTTTCACAGAACTGCTTTTCTCTTAAATGGCTACGGGAATGCAGATTTTGCTATGAATAATCACATTTGTTAAATGCCATAGAAACCTGAATTCTTTGTTTCCAGAATTTACAAACTGGTACGTATTTCATGATTTACTGAAAATCAAATAAGTAATACTGAGTAGTGATATTCTTTATCATTTACTTAAAAAAATATGATTTAACATTTTTTTAACTTTGAAGTTTGTAACAGCAAAAGCCCAAACATTCCTAGGAAAACTATGCTCAGTTATGTTAAAGTCCTTTTAAGCATGCTTTCAGATTGACAAAATCGGTACTTAAATTTTCCAAAATGGTTAACACACACACACACACACACACACACACACACACGATTGACTGTAATCCAGTCCCCACTCTTAGCCTGCAAAACCACACACTGTGAAGAAAAATACTAAGAGTCAGTTACTGGTACATGTCTACAGAAGTAAACAATGAAACTCTTAAAATCCACTGTTTGATCATATTTTATTCCCTGATCATGGAATAAGTGGATGATTTCCAGGATATTTTGAGGATAATTCCAATCGGTTTACAGATGCTCCAAAACTTTAACAGTATTATTGTCACCAATACACCTATGAAAACCCCCTGCCCAACCGCACTCTACTCTTACATACAAATGATGGATGAGGACACGCCCCCCCTTTGCTAGCATCACCTCTAGTAACCCAACTCCCACCACACTGTACTTCTCAATCCCCTTACCGTGCTCACCCTCTCCCACAAGCACCGCTCCAGCCATGGCTGGGCCCACCACCCGGAATTTCCTCCCTGCCCAGTCCAAATACTGCCCCAGCCCAATGAAATTCTACCTACACTTCAGCACCCATTTAAGAGGGCGGCCAGTATTTTTCCTGGTGCTTCCAACCCAACATGACCTTTCCGGTCCCTAAAACCCCATGGCATTCCCTTTTACAGTTCTCTCCAGTCACGTGCCCACCATACTTACAGATCAGTAGCTCTAGAAGCCCTGAGCGGTTGTTGTTAGCCTCTTCAAGAAGAGACTGTGTCAGGTGGGGGAAAGGGAGAGAGGCAAACCATGAGAGACTCTTGAATGCTGACAAAAACTGAGGACTGATGGATGTGGGGGGGAGGGGGGGATGGGCATGGAGGAGGGCACTTTGGGGATGAGCACTGAGTGTTATATAGAAACTAATTTGAGAATAAACTATTTGTAAAAAAAAAAAAAAATAATAAAGTACAAAATTTGAAAAAAAAAAAAAGAACCTCAAAGAATCTTCTGGGCACTAGGGAAATGTTTGTGACCTTGATGGTGGTGATGGCGTCACATGCATACTTCATTCTCAATTATCCTTGAATAAAGTTGTAAAAAAATAGCAAAAAAAAAAAAAAAGAAGAGACTGTGTCATCATCGACCACACAAAGGGAAAGTCACCACTGGTGACTAGTGAAAGTGCAGGGCAAGCAAATACAAGCAACTAAAGTATAGAAGGATACTCCAACTTATACCAGTGACATTGCCAACATTAAGTATGAACCTAATAAGCTAGAAGATGTGCATGAGTGAATAATGAAAATGCCAACAAATCCGGAACAACAGAAAAGATATTCTGACACAGTAATACAGTGCAATTTACTGAAAGAGGCATGTTCTACTTAACCAAAATAGTGCAAAAACCATTTTTCTAAATGTCTGATAACAAGATAAAGCAAACGTTAAAAACTGAAGATCAAAATAACATCCATTACTATAGTGACCAAGGTGGTTTCAAACATACCAAGTTGACAACTTACCAAAGCGAGGTTATAACATCCTTCAACACCGAGACGACACCACACCCATCCTGTCACCTGAAGCTCTGGAACCTAAAACAGACTGCTTCAAGGACTAGCAATATTTCAGAAGCAGTACACCAGCTTCTGTCAGCTTGTGAAAAAGGGGTTTTAAATGACTACATATCATGTTTTCTGGGTTCTTTGGCAGGGCAGAGCACCAAGAGGGAGGGGCCGAAGAAGGCTATGGAAGTGGATGTTCGTGCTAGGCTAGGCTACTCGCCAGGTATCCCCCTGCCCCTCCATTCTTCCCAAACCATATGTCATCTGGGGGTCCTTCATCCACACCATCCAGCGTCTCTGCGACCATTCCTGTTCCCCACTTTTGAAAAAAAGCACAGCTGGTCACATCCTCGACCCTGCTGAAAACCCCTCTGTGGCTTCCTTTTTCCAGGCCGGAAAGGTAAAGATCAAGATATAGGTACCACCAGGTAAAGATCAAGCCCATGGAAGGCTCTCAACTCTGACCTTGCCTGCCCCTCTACAGCCTTGCCCCACCCTTCTGACTTTGGATGTGGGCTACCAAAATACAATGTGCCATTTCATGCTGCCCAAAGGCTCTCCCTCCATAAACCCCTCAAATCTGCTCCTGACCAAATCCTTCCCCTGTTGCCTCCTATCAGGTCTCTCCCTTGTGACTTGTCCAGGCCTCTGTCACAGAAGGAGGCACATGGCTACTGAAACTGCAACAACTGGAGCAGGCGATTAGGTTTTTGTCTCCTGCACTCCGAGTACCGACCGAAGTGCTGCAGACACAGCAGGGAGTCAAAGCGTGTATGGTATCTGCATCGGTGCTGCAGCCCGGGGACCACTGTAACGCTCCAAATCCCCAGACGCCAACAACGAGGCGCTAAAGAGGGCCACCGGGGAACCCACATTTTTCCTGCAGAGACCTTGCCGCTATACTTGCATGAATTTTCCATTTGAAACTTTTTACATCCTGCATTCTTTCCACTGCCCCCTACTGCTTGTCAGGCACTGTACTTGGTACTGTAGTGAAGGATGAAGTAAAGCACTGCCTCTGCTCTCAGGAAGCTTAGATCCTACTGGGGGATTCTGTAACTACAAACACAGCAGTCAGCAGAGTACACGCAAATAAGCCGTCCCCGTACATTCAGTGCCAGCAATCCTGTCCACTACTAACCTCCTTTGGCCACTAAAATCATTTCTCTTGTTCCTGAGCATTTCCTGAAGTGTTATACCCTTCCAATACATGGCCACATAAAGCAGACTGAAGGTGTCAATAAATGAAACCTACACACACAGATAGGGGGTAAAATCTAAATCCTAGTAGTGGAAGGAATGACAGAGACAGAACAGCCCAATACTTACATTTTACAGAACAAGAAGCCCAAGGCAGAGACAAATTATGTGAACTGCCTAGGGTCCTTCAACAAGTAAAGAGCCGAACCAGATTTAGAATCCAAGAGTCCTTTAACAAGTAAAGAGCCGAACCAGATTTAGAATCCAAGGGTCCTTTAACAAGTAAAGAGCCGAACCAGATTTAGAATCCAAATCTCCTAAATCTCTGCTCATACCCCTTACCTGATAGTAACATGCCCTCTGTGATGTGTTAAATCCAGCCCACGGTCACCCGAAAACCTGAAGTGCTGTTTCTTGGAGCATGGTAAATGACAAAAGCCAGACAACAAGGCAGCACCATATAATCTCATAACCAAATGCTTCCTTCAGCTGCTAAAGTTTTTAGCATTTGTGGTAAATAGAACTGCTGGTCCCAATTGTTCCCATGTGGTTACATCTATGGTCTCTTGCTGGATGGAGTGCACTCTCCTCCCTGACTGCAGGCTCAGCCATACGACCTGGTTTTGGCCAGCGGGATGCCGGTGACTCCTGCATGGACAGAGGCTTGAAACAAACTTGCATGGCAAGGTTCCCTCAGCCTGAGCATCTGACAGCATCATGAGAACTTGTCCCAGAGAGTTACTGACCTTCCAGTCTGGGTCTAAGTGAGAAATGGAGTGAGCTGCCCCGGGAAACTTCATACACCTGAGCAAGAAATAAATGCTTATGAGGTGTGCACCACCGGGGATTTGTTGTTATTTTGTTGTTTGTTATGCAGCAAGAGATACTGATCCACTCTCTTATCCTTCAAGTCAAAACCCATACTTCTGGTTACCTGTCTTTGCTACATTCCCATGGAGTATCAGCTTGCTGTTGAAGTAGCAATTACTTTATTCTTTTTTATTTCCATTTTACTCATTCCTAAGGGCCATCTTTTATTTGAATTACCTTCAGAAAAGAACAGGTCTCCAAATTACAGTGTCATCTCCAAGTGTTTTACTGATTCTTGAGGCAGGTATTACATACGTGGGAGAAAATGTACCCTGTCAGTATCACCTCACAAAATGCCTTCTTCCCCCTTCAGAGCTGTTAAGATTTGTCACGATCACAGCTAATTTATTAAAAATAATTCTCAGCTCATATGATGGATCCTAAAGATAGATGGAAAGGACTGCATCTATCTTTCAGCGCAGGTACTAAGAACTTTTAAAAAGCTCCTTTAAAATCTTTAACTAGAATTAATGTTAAAATAAACCAATTTCTGGTATTTTTAAAGGGCCTCCAAATCAGGATAACATTAAACAATAAGACCCAATGTAAACACCCTTTAATTTAGCCATCTCTTATTCCAGCACATAGCTCAATGTTGTTAAAACTACTACAGCTTAATTAATTATAGTTCTCATTTGTAATTTGGAAGCCGAGTAGACCTGAAATAAAATCACGTTGGACTGACAGAACACACTACTAGTAGACATCTGAAGGATGGAATACCCAATGAGGAACCTACCGCGGATCTCCTGCTTGTCATAACAAGGTCAACGTGTTTCCTTTCTTTATTCTTCTGTATGCAAAATGACAGACTTCCTCTTGAAAGGATGTAATTTCCAAGTTCCTGTAGCAGTATATATGCTATCATACCGCTGGAGCGTGTACAGAATTACACGAGCCCCTTTATGCAACAGCACAAAATACACAGGATTGAAGGCATCTATTTTGTTTATGTCAAATGAGATGGTGATCTCCTTTTAAAAAAGGAAGGCTCTTTATCTGTCTGTTTTGGACTACAGACAGTTCATTACAATTTGGCCAAGAAAACAAAGTTAAACATTACTCCCCGTTTTTGAACCAAGACCAGTAGAATGGCACTGTCTTCAAGGAAGATTGCACCTGCATACATTCAGACTGATGTCTAAAGATATCCTTCAGTGGGGGGGGGGGGGGGGGGGGGGGGGGGGGGGTGGGGGGGGGGGGGGGGGGGGGTTGGTGTCCTCAAAGCCAAAGTTCTTAACATGGAGCACAACTCAAGGGATTTAGTAAAGTGGTGGGCAACAAATAACATGCATTTTTATTTTTACTAACCTCTCACTGAAATTTAGCATTTCTTGCAATTATGAAAAGAGACGATGCAACATAGTATTAGCAGTACCTGTAACTTTGACACCACTGGAAATTTGGTACCTTCACATTAGAGTTGCTATCAAAAATTCAAAATAGTTACTTGCAACGAGTACCTCAAAATTATGGTGACTCACTAGAAGATCCTGTTATTTTAACATACTGATAAAGAAGCACATCTAGGAGCGCCTGGGTGGGGGACTCAGTCAGTTAAGTGTCCGACTTCAGCTTAAGTCATGATCTCGCAGTTCGTGGGGGTTCAAGCCCCGCCTCAGGCTCTGTGCTGACAGCTCAGAGCCTGGAGCCTGCTTTGGATTCTGTGTCTCTACCCCTCCCCCGCTCATGCTCTCTTTAAAAATAAATAAACATTAGAAAAAAAGAAGAAGAGCAGCACATCTATTCCCATACAGTAACTCTATTGGCTAAACTGGCTCTCCTTGTAATCACTTGTTTTGTACCTATGTGCCGCATCCCTCTCTAGTCCTTTTTTTTTTTTTAATTTATTTCTGAGAGACAGAGAGAGACAGCGTGAGCAGGGGAGGGTCAGAGAGAGAGGGAGATACAGAATCTGAGGCAGGCTCCAGGCTCTGAGCTGTCAGCACAGAACCTGACGTGGGGCTCAAACCCATGAACCGTGAGATCATGACCTGAGCCGAAGCCGGACGCTCAACGGACTGAACCAGCCAGGCGCCCCTCTCTCCAGTCCTTACTAACAGAGGACATCCCAAATGGGGAGGGAGTACACTGGGGGAAGGGAGAGGAGATAACCTCTGTGTGTGTGTGTGTGTGTGTGTGTGTGTGTGTGTGTGTGTGTGTGTTAACAGTGAAATTAAAAAATGGTAATTATGATGAGGCATCTGTCTATTTGGCACCATCTAAAACCAGCAAGCAATAATTGTACAAGGGGGTGTTTAGTGTGTGAGGTTTCAGACATTGTGCCAGGAAACCTAAAGCATCCAAGTTGTAAAACACCGTAATAAGCAGGTAATCCTGGGACCCGCGTCCAAGCTCTGCCCTAACCTGTCCCTTGTGATTACGAATTTAAAACATCCCAGTGTCAGCAGGTTCACTGTGAGTCAGACCTGAAATAATAAATGGCTTATTTTCCATCCTGATGGAGGAAATACATCATGGCTCATTGTGGCTCACTTCACTGAGGCTGTTTTTACAGGAAAATATAAAAATAACTAAGTCATTCCGCCTTACCATTTTTATTTTAATTTTTTTATTAACAAAGCTCTATACTACAATCCACTTTACAAAGAAAAAGCATGTTTTCCACATACGCTCTAAAAACAATACCTTGCAAGCATCTAGAAGGAAAAATAATATAAACACCCAGAAAGAAAATTAAATTTTTGACCAACAAACACCCTGGTGGGCCAAGATAACCAATTAAATGCATACACTTCATCAAGATAAAGTGCTGCTTATTTAAACTGTCAACCACATCATAATACTGTTAAAAGACAGCCAAAATCTTTCACCACCATTTGTTAAAGCTGCCAGGTTTGATAAAACTACATTTATTTACACACAAATATATACATACATTCTAGAACGCAGAGTCTCAGCTGTTGCAACTTTTCAAACTAAAAGTTACAGGGAAAAGTGACACTTTCACCAAAAATGATTGCTTATTCAATGACATCTATGCTACATATAAACCATAAAACCCATTATGTCTGCAGATGAAATAACTAGAATGAGTGAGCGGTATATCTAGGAACAATGAGTTTGCTCTGTCCTGCTACTGAAACTCATTCTATGTAACCTTATGGGTTCTAGAGGTCAGATGGCACCACTTCAAAACGTAATCTTGTCCTTTACCCAGAACTGTGCTTGAGTGGGTTCAGCACGTTAGGAAAAAAACAAAAGCAAACAAAACTCTACAAGACATCATCACTGTAGCCAATATTAAGTACATTCAGTGTACATTTCAAATCTGACAAATTATATAAGACTCTCAGCATAAAATACATAGCTCCACCGACTGTTCACACAGAGTTAAGCCATCTTCCATCTCCTCTTGAAAAGGGTGTTAAGAGGTAGAAAAGCCCACGAGGTGTTCCCACTGACTTACCTGCCCAGTTCCCTTCTCACCTGACTCTCCTTATGCCCCTCAACATAAATGGGGGTGCGGAAAGGCAAAAAGCATATTTTGGTGTGTTGTTCTCATTTTCAGGACTTTTTAGGCACAAACTGTGCTCTCTCAGGAACTTTGCTAGCTCACTCCTCCCCATCACCGCTACAGTATCATCAATACTAAAAAGCCCCCAGAACCTGGGGGCTAAAGTTTGCCCTGCCTTCTGCAGGAATTACCAAGGGCAGAGAGCCAGTAGACTCTCAGAGGCCTGAGAGTGAAACACACTTGGGAGTTCCCACTCTCCATCTTGCATTAAAAGAATATGCTGTTAAGGAGGGAGAAAAAGATTACAGCATCTCCATGAATCTATAAAATTAAATACCAGGATGACACCTCAGGTTTTCAAACTTGGGGGAAAAAAAATAGAAGGGATTCTTGATATGCATACATGCAAGTGTGTTACCCATACAAGCACACACAAATACATATACAAGTGCAAGCGTACCTAAGGAGATACCTTTTAAAAATAAAGTTCACCCTGCAATTTCTGCGGCCAAAATATTTTAAAGTCCTAGGCACAAAAAGAAAAAAATTTTTTTTTAAAGTCCATTCTGGGGCACCTGGGTGGCTCAGTCAGTTAAGCGTCTGACTTCGGCTCAGGTCATGAGCTCACGGTTTGTGGGTTCGAGCCCCGCAGTTTGTGGGTTCGAGCCCCGCAATGAGCTCTGTGCTGACAGCCAGCGCAGAGCCTGGAGCCTGCTTTGGATTCTGTATCTCCCTCTCTCTCTGACTCTCCCCTGTTCATGCTGTGTGTGTGTGTGTGTGTGTGTGTGTGTGTGTGTGTGTGTCTCAGAAATAAATAAAACATAAAAAAATAATAATTTAAAGTCTATTCCATTACCAGTATCAAGTGATCTAGAATTTTAATGGCAATGCTTTAAAGAGGAAATGACCCACAAACTCTGCTTTCCCATACTCCTTTCATTAGCAACATGATGGCAAAGAAGGAAACTTTCACCAGCCACAATTTTAAGACATCTGCTAGGTGATCCCAAGTATCAGAACCTTGGGACCGTCCTTAAAAGAACACCTAGGGAGCCTGGGTGGCTCAGTCAGTTGAGTGTCTTGATTTGGGCTCAAGTCATGATCCCAGGGTCGTGGGATTAAGCCCCGTGTCCACGCTCAGCACGGTGCATGTTTGGGATTCTTTCTTTTTCCCTCTCCCCCGTCAGTGTGCGCTCTCTCTCATTCTCTCTCTCTCAACAAAAAAAAAAAAAAAAAAAAAAGGGGGTGGGGGCAGCGCCTGGGTGACTCAATCAGTTGAGCGCCCGACTCCTAACTTGAACTCAGGTCATGATTTCATGGTTCATGGGTTCGAGCCCCATGTCGGGCTACACACTGGCAAGAGCTTCAGACTCTCTCTCTTTCTCTGCCCCTACCCCGCCTCACAATAAATAAACTTTAAAAAAACGAAAAGAAAAGAAAAGAAAAGAAAAAGAACACCTAATGCATATATCATTTCTCCATCAGATGATCGCTATAGGTCATGAACACAACAAACAAAGTTAAAAAGTGTCCTCTTTTTTTGGGGGGGTGGCACGTGTGCTGGGGGCACGGTCTGTGTGATGATCGAACTAGAAGTAGAAAGAGACAGTGAAGAGGCCAGCGGCCTGTCATCTCTCTCTTCCTCAGGCACATAAGAATGTGGCGGAGTTACATGTGGTTTGCAAGAGGCCTCCTCCCCTTACAAGCTGCTTCTCCAACCCATCCCCAATCTAAATCAATTTTTATTTTCAGTTTGGTGTTAAAAAAAAAAAAAAAAAACTACCACACACAGAGGGACTTTAAGTCTGAGACTTTAATCACATCAAAGTCTGGAACTTCAAAGTTGCAGTTCCCACAGCAACAGCAGCCCTGCGCCCGTCTGCAATGTGAGTGTTACTGTATATGGCAGTCTCTCTGATTTAAGACCTTGATATGTGTGTGGGCAATGTGGCCAAGTCACAGGCACTATGAATTTGAATTTCCTGGCTCTCACTTGGTTGAGTTTAGTGGGTGATTATGGGGCGTTAGCATCTGCATTTAAAACAGGTCCCCAAAGAGGAAGCACATTCAGGTCACTTGAACAAACAGGAGTGTGGGCCACACCAGAACCATGTGACTGACCGCCAGGCAGCCCCGCCTCTGCAGTTGTACAGTCTTCAACAGAGTCCAATGACCAGGGCCGACAGGATGGCGCTCCCAGGATTTCAAGTTGCACCCTAAAGGCTGGCACCATTAAATGGCTCATTTTTCCCCTAAGCGTCTGTGAAGAGCTTTAACAGACAGAAGAGAAAGTAAATCAAAGGTCCTCTTTAAAGAGAAAAAAATAGAAGAAGAAAAAAAAACTAGCATCAAACCCAGCATTTGGACAACTGGCAGTCACCTTTCCTCTACCATGCAGCATAGTGGTTTCCAAAGGTATTTTCCAGCAGTCTAGTTCCTGATTTCAGTGGCCACTCTGTTTCAGGAATAAGAACAAAATTCAATACGGAGACAAATGTTGGAAAAGTCCCCAGGAACCGAGCACCAGTGGTTATGTGCAAGTTGAGCCGGCTACGCGGGGTGCTTTTACATACCACACCGTCTGCTGTCTGCTTGGTCCCTACTATCCCCATGTCCTTCAGTGGCGGACAATTTTGAGGCTAGATACATTCAACCATCAGAATACGTGCTGACCATGAGCTAGGTCCACTTTAGAAGTACGAGAGCACTGCCGGGAACGTGAGCATCATTTCAAAGCACAACCCTGCAGGCTGGCGGCACCACATTTCATTCATCTGAAAACGCTACCCAGAGAGCAGCTACCTGGCTCAAGGTCACCAGCAATGTAAAAGACTTAAAAATAAGTCAGCCCCCTCACTTTCCAAATAGGTCAACTAAGGAACAGAGGGCTCCTTAGAACAAACCTTCATGGAGAGGATTCGGGCACTGAGAAGGAGGCTGGGGGATCTCAGCGCTCATGGAGAGGATCTGGGCACTGAGAAGGAGGCTGGGGCGGGGGGAGGGTCTCAGTGCCATGCACGCAGGGAAGCAAGCCCCAGGCCCCAGGCCGCACTGAAGAACACTGCGAGTGGAGCAGCAATACCCTCTCTCAGGTGATCAGCCTTCCAGCAGAAAACACTCTGGACAAACATAAACCAGAAAGTCAGGACAGAAAGAAAATGACACAAGTCGAGAACTAATCTATAGAGCAAAGAGACCCTCTCGGGCCCTCGTGTGGAGCTTGCTAGATTTTAACTTTGTACAAAAGAAGGTCAGTTATTTAACACACTCCGTTTATACAGGCTCTCCTGACAACCCCATTCCTTCCTAGCTTGAAGGCCAGTTTTAAGAAGCTAGGAGACCAATCAGTGCACAGTTGAAAAGAGGGGTTTCAAAAGCTCCATAAAGCATTATGACACAGAAAAGGTGGATGTTCCCAATGACCACCCCAATCACCCCAGTAAGGTAGCAGGCACACAGTGGATTCAGAGGTATAGGAAAAGTATATTCATGCAACAAACAGCTGCTGGACACCGACTATGTCCTGGGATCAGAGAAATTAACATAATAGAAAATGCTTGCCTTCATGGAGCCTGAGCTCTAGAGGGGAGACAGAGAAGCAGAATACACGCACTACGTCGGGCGGCAATAAATGCCACAATGAAAAAACAGAGAGGAGGATGGTGGGGAATGTACTAGGGATGGGGGAGGTTGCAATTATCAACAAAGTGGTCAGAGAAAGTCGCACAGAAAGGAGGTCATCTGAGTAACAAAGGTGAGGTAAAGAAGTCAGCCATCCAGATACCTGGAGAAGAACGTTGCAGAGACAAAGGATGGTGCCGATGCTTGGACTGCAAGGAAGTCAGTGTGATCACCAAGGGGAGGGAAATGAGGTCAGAGAAATGACTGGGGGACCAGGCCACGGGAGCTCAGACACCAGTGGAGGAATCTCAGCTTTTTTTTTTTTTTAAATATTTTATTAAGTAATCTCTACACCCAAAATAGGGCTCAAACTTATGATCCCCAGATCAAGAGTTGCACGCTCTAACACCTGAGCGAGCCAGGCGTCCTGGAGAAGCCTGACAGAGCCAGCTGATGGGAAGCACAGGCGGAAGTGGGAAACCAGTTAGGAGACACAGCAAGCAACTGGGGAGAAACCACACCGCTGGGACCTGGGGCCGGCAGGAGAGGAGGTGAGGGGTGGAAGGAAATCTGAACATATTTTGATGGTAGAGGAGGCAGAATTTGGTAATAAAATGGCACGTGGGGTGGAGAAGGAAAGGAAAAAGGTCTTCTTTCTGAACTCAAAAGTGTTATTTGGAATATTTACTTGATGGAACACAAAGATGTTTAGCAGGCCATGCGGGGTTCTCTCAGAGAGCTCTACAGAGACTCTAATGTTTGAAGAAGTATGAGGGAGAGAGATGGAAATATTGATAAAAAGACAAGAATCAAAACAGGTACCTCTAGAAAGTTCTTGCGAAGGAAATGAGTCTTGAGGATGAAAGAATGTAGGTCTAATGAAGAGTCTGGGAAAAAATCTTTCAGATGAAGAGGGCAAAATGCACATGGGTTAGGACAAGAAGTCTATCAGTAAAATCATAGGTAGGAGTAGCAGAAAGGGCATTCTGTAACGGAGAGACATTTGCTGGAACAAAACGGGTATGGTAAGGAACAGTATTTACTGTAAAAGGTAATGTAAGAAGCCACCACACAGGAACAGAACCAGCCTGCAAGGTGGAGGGGAGAGGTGAAGCTCTGCCCCTGTGCCAAGAACAGAGCAGACCAGGGGGTCAGGGTGGGCGTGAGGGTAAAGAAGCACAATAAAGTGAAGACCTCAAAGAGACCCAAGGAATGAAAAGAATAAACTGGCACCACCTGGTAGTCTGGACAGGGTCTGGGGGAAGAGGGGATATGTGGAAAAAATAGCAACTAACCTCCAGTTCCAACTGCAATTAACTGGTACTGGTGGGTCGACTGTTCCAGGAAATATAAGATTCCAGGAAATACAAATACAAATTCTGCGTTTCTCAGGTGTTCTTTTTCAACTTACATCCCTTCTGCTCGAGAACCCCTACCTAACACACCAACACATACACAGACATTCTCTACCTACCTTGTAGAATCCAAATCACTTTAAATATTAAAAAACTTAAAACAGGGGCGTCTGGGTGGTTCAGTCGGTTAAGCATCCAACTCTGGTTCAGATCATGATCTAATGGTTTGTGAGTTCCAGTCTCGCATCAGGCTGTCTGCTGTCAGCACAGAGCCTGCCTCAGATCCTCTGTCCCTCTCTCCGCCCCGCCCCTGCTCACTCGGGCACTCTCCCTCTCAAAAATAAACATGTAATTAATAAATACATGCATACATAATAAAAAACCTAAACAAACTTCTAAGTTATACAAAAGTATTCATCTTTGCATTGGACACTTCAATAAACATCTCTACATGAAACCAAATGGGATAACAGTAAGAGAAAATGTTTTAGGGAACAGTCCACCCCTAATAAATAAGGGAACAGAAAGGTGAAAGGTTATTAAGAATGTTTACCACTAAAAGAAAAGGGGGCATCATGCAGACCTCAGACTCTTTTGGCAGAAAAGAAGACCAAATGACACGTTCCTGGTATCCAAGGGCCAGATGGGAAATACCACCCCAGCCAGTAGAGACACGGAGCCACAGTACACAGACCCCCAACAGGCCAGCATCTCTGCTGTCCTCACTTATATTTGGATAAAGGAACAAGAGAAAAAATATCAAATGAGTTGTTAGGAGGAAAAGAAACCGTGATTTGAAAATAGAAGAGTCCAGGGGTGCCTGCGTGGCTCAGTCAGTTAAGCGTCCGACTTCAGCTCAGGTCGTGATCAAGCGGTTTGTGAGTTCAAGCCCTGTGTCAGGCTCTGTGCGGGCAGCTCAGAGTCTGGAGCCTGTTTCAGAGTCTGTGTCTCCCTCTCTCTCTGCCCCTCCCCTGCTCATGTTCTGCCTCTCTCTGTCTCAGAAGTAAATAAACACTGAGAGAGAGAGAGAGAGAGAAACACTGAGAGAGAGAGAGAGAGAGAGAGAGAAAGAAAGAAAGAAACAAAGAAAGAAAGAAACAAAGAAGGAAAGAAAATAGAAGAGTCCAGTAATAATGCTGAATGACTGGGAAATTAATTTTTAATTCCTGAGTTTCCTAAGCATTGAAAGCATGGGAACTGTATGCACAACAAATGAGATGTACTATATTTGAAATTATCTGGAGAGAACGAAAGCTCTAGAGTATAAGCCTAAGATTACCGTGAACAAGAAATGAAGAGGTCTTGACCTCTCACACTGTTTGGGCCACTGAACAAATAATAACCACTTCAGGCTCATTCTTTCATTGAAAAAATAGAAACCAATGTGTTAAACACCTGTCAAAATGACAACATCCATATTTCCAGATATTCCTTCTAGACTAGTTCAAGATTTAAGAACTTGAAATGTACAAGTATAAACACCAATTCATAACAAAATAAGTGCTCTTCATTCTTCTAAGCTCCCACAAGCTGTGTTCCATGTTGCAGGACTATGTTTTGGGGGCAATTTTGCTCAACCAGATGATGAAGGCAGAGAGGACAGGACAGTACTTGTCATTTTACTGAAGACCAGAGTTACAAAACTGAAGGTGGTACAATACTTGAAACTAAAAGCCTTGGGAGACTGGCCTGGATTTGATTCCAGCTTGTCCTTTTCATTAACTGCATGACTGCCTGAAACACCTAAGCCTTGATTTCCACTTTACAAAAGGGCAATACTGACATCATCTACTTTATATGGCTGGATGAATAATTAGAATTAGATATGCCCTGACCATCTAGTACAAAATAAGCACTAAATAAAAAGCAGCCCTCATTAGCTCATCTATACTGAAGCTCAACTTCAATTTCTATTGGCATGCCAGCATTAGAAAGCAGTAGAAAAAACGGGCTTCTTCCAAATCCTTAAAACCCTGAAGCACTCTGTGGGATTGGTAGTTGTTCAATATTACTGAAAAATAATATTATTCTTCAGCATAACATAATTACTTGTATATAGTATTATAAAAGAGTTGTGTCCTAATTCATGAGTATGACATCTGTCTCTTATATAGCAGCCTATATTCCATTAAAGACTTGTCCTTCATTCTAACATTAGAAATCTCAAACTTCACAATTGTGGGGAAATGGTACGCTTACAAAGAGGGTGTTTATTAAA
Source organism: Hyaena hyaena (assembly GCF_003009895.1). Classification (NCBI taxonomy): domain Eukaryota; kingdom Metazoa; phylum Chordata; class Mammalia; order Carnivora; family Hyaenidae; genus Hyaena; species Hyaena hyaena. Next base: position 2,032,316 of record NW_024080738.1, on the reverse strand, counting down.
AAAAACAAAACAACAACAAAACAACTCCAACTGAAATGGCAAAGTCTCACATGACACCCTGAGATACAGAACTCCTGAATACCAGCTCACCCATGGAGTTTCTCTTCTGGCAAAAGGCAAATCTGCCCTTCCCAAATCAAAGATATCTAAACAAAATGACCAAACCTTCTGCCAATTCCACCTAAATCCATTTCCTCAACTACAAAATAGGGTTAATAGCAGGTAGTTACTTCAGGATTATATAATGATTAAAGAAAATAATACATGTGTAAAGTACATAGTTTTTGCCTAACATACAAAGCAATTAAAAACAAAAAACAAAAAGTGACCTTTGTTATTACTTACTGAAAAATTTCAATTCTTTGCAAATTATTTCCCAGTTTAATCCTATCTTGCCCATTCCCCCCAAGAATTATTAGAGCTGTAAGTGCCGGGGAGGGGGGGGGGAAGGTAGAGAATGAGGGAGAAGAACATTATGCACATTAATAACCTCCACGTAGAGGGAGACTCCCCAGGGCATTGTCTGGGTCCAGGGTTAGATTCAGAGGTTTAAGCCTATGCCAATCATCTTATTTGGCTTTAAATATCCTAATGGTTAACACATTTACACAAATTCTCAATTGAGAGAATACCTTTTTATCAGGAGTACCACTAAATCAAAACAAACAACCTAATTTGCATTTATTCACTTTTCCTTGAATCCTCCAAAGGGAAAGTTAAAAAAAAAAAAAAAAAAAAAAACAATGAAATGTAGGGGAAAGGGGAAAAGGAACAATGAATGGGAAACTGGCTTCTGAAAAACAACACCATCATACTGAAATACATTTCTGCAACCACCAAAAACATGACCATAAAACATGAATCCATTGGTAGGCCACTCTATGAACACAGGCCTTTTAAAGTGAGCCTGGGGATCACGCAGAGCATTAGTTTTTACTGTTGCTGACTCTTCTTAATAAACCTTTTCTTCATCTGTGTGTACACCAAGATAAGCCAGAAGGTAGACCAGCAAACTTGACAAGAAGCAAAATGAGACCAGCCAGAAAAATCAACAACAGAATTAAATTACATTGACAAGTTAGAATGCTGGGTTAAAAATCAAGATGAAATTGAAAGTTCAACAGAATTCTAAAACAAAGATGTAGGAAACAGAAATGTATGCTGACTGCAAGCTTCAAATGAACCATCAGATACTCAACAAGCTGTTAGGGTCTTGGGCTGCATTAACCCAAATATAGTTTCGAGATCACAGAAAATTAAAATCCTATTGTGCTCAGAATTGGCCAGATCATAGCTAGAAGACAGCTGAGCTCTTTATTCGCATAATCTAAGAAGGACACTGATAAATGAGAGTGCGTCCATAAAAGGAATGGAGACCAATACTGCGAACTGCGATCAAAGGAGTCCCACATCTCCACAGGAGATGCTGAAAGGAGATATAACCTAATCTCAAGTCTAAAATTTCATGCACCTGGGAATTGTTACCACACTGCAGCCTGATAGTGTCATCAACAGAAAGCAGGTTAGTAGTGCGATCAAAGCTACTAGCAATGAAATCAAAAACACAAGAAACACGGGGCGCGTGGGTGGCTCAGTCAGTTAAGCATCTGACTTCAGCTCAGGTCATGATCTCACGGTTTTTGGGTTCAAGCCCTGCATAGGGCTCTGTACTGACAGCTGAGAGCCCGGAGCCTGCTTCGGATGCTGTGTCTCCTTCTCTCTCTGCCCCTCCCCACACTCTCAACCCACTCTTTCAAAAATAAACATTAAAAAAAAATTTTTTAACACAAGAAACAACAAGTGTTGGTGAGGATGGAGAGGAAAAGGAGCCCTTGTGCACTGTTGGTGGGGATGCAAACTGGTGCAGCCACTCTGGAAAACAGTATGAAGGTTCCTCAAAAAGTTAAACACAGAACACACACACACACACACAGTATATTTTATATATACTCTAAATAAATAAATATATTTTTATATATATATAATGGAATATTATTCAGCCATAGAAAAGAATGAGATCCTCCCATTTGCAACAACGCGGACGGAGCTAGAGTATAATGCTATATAGCATATATACATATAATGTTGGAATTACTACCCATGCTCCCAATCTAATGCCTTTTTGTAAACATGTAAAAGATATAGAATTACAGGGGCTCAGTCAGCTGAGCGTCTGGCTCTTGGTTTTGGCTCAAGTCATGATCTCATAGGTTCGTGGGTTTGAGCCCGATGTTGGGCTACCTGCTGACAGTGGGAAGGCTGCTTAGAATTCTCTCTCCCTCTCAAACTATCCCTCCTCCGCTCACGCGCACAAGTGGGCACATACGCACACGCTAGTGCTCTCTCTCTCTCAAAATAAATAAATAAACTTGAAGATATATATATATGATTACAACCTTCAATAGGATTGTTTCAGCAATGGAAATAACAAGCTCACTGAGAGTTATGTATAGTCTTTTATGTATATAACAGTATTTCTGGCAATCTCTTAGGCAGAAAATTTAACAATATCAGTTTCAACATTAAACATTTGTGTGTATATCCTAAAGCTCTTTGACAACCAATTATAAATCTAAGTTTCAAATGCTATTTGCAAGTAACAAAAGTCTAATAATACATAAAGTTGTGACTGGATAAATTTAAGTCAGTAGATATCATGAAAGTACCATTTATTGGGATTAAGCAGATGGTTGGTAAAGATAGACTGCTTAAAGCTTTAATGCAACAGAATTAACACACTGAATTGAAAGAAACACAAAATATAATAAGTTAATCTGGATTCAAAAAAAAGGAAATAAAAGCATTAGGATGAATACCACTTATGTGGCATATTGATAAACTATTATGACCTAGAACCAATTTGACGTGACACAAATGTTCTAATGATTAAGTATGCAATGTGTGGTCTAAAAACTCTAACTCAAGGGATCTCCTCTACTCAAAACAAATATAGTATCAACAATTTATACTGCTTATAGTCTCCAGTGCTAATAGATTACTAGGTGTCCACAATTTCCCACCATGAATATTTAAGAAGGTAAGAGGAGGGGTGCCTGGGTGGCTCAGTCGGTTAAGCATCAAACTCAGGCTCAGGTCACGATCTCATGGTTCATGGGTTCGAGACCCACGTCCAGCTTTGTGCTGACAGCTCAGAGCCTGGAGCCTGCTTTGGATTCTGTCTGTCTGTCTGTCTCCCTATCCCTCCCCTGCTCAAGTTCTGTCTTTCTCTCTCTCAAAAACAAACATTAAAAATGTTTTAAATAAATAAATACAGTGTTGAATATCTCATGTAATTTACTGAATATTGTCCTGAAAGCAAAAAAACAGAGTGGTCATAAGGGTACAGATGATTATAAGTGTATCTATTGTTTAGCCCCATAATCACGTGGCTGACTGGGAGCCACTGCTGCCCAGCTGGGAAAAGATCCAAATTCAAAATCCAAAGTACGGATTTCTACTGAATGTGTATTGCTTCTGCACCACTGTAATGTTGGAAAATCAGAAGTCAAACCATCGTATGTCAGGTGCCATTTGTATTCTACTAAGATAGAATAATAGAAAAATCCTATCAGCAGGCATTCTAATAATAACGGGATGTATTTTTAACTAATCCCACTACTTAAAATATTGTAAAAACTTTAAAAGATATTTCCAACCTCCTGAAAAAGTTCACTGAACTTAGGTGGTTATGATGGTTTAATATAAAGCAATAAACATTCTATAAAATTGAAAATGTAATGCTGTTTCTAAAGCTATCCTATCAGTGAGAGATTTCCTGCCCCAAACCCCACAAATGTTCTTTGCATCCCAAAGGTTATGAAAATAGTTCCATGTCAGTTTAATACTTTCTTTTAAATAATCTCTACACCCAACATGGGGCTCGAACTCACAACCTTAAGAGTCGGATGCTCTGCCAACTGAACCATCCCAGTGCCTCCCATGTCAGTTTAGATTCCCAAGTTTTCTAGATTCAACTATATAGAAGACCTAGAAGTTAACTCCTTGTACTTAGTGAACTGTTAAATACCCACAGAATTGAAAACTAGGCTATATAACAAAGTTATAAACTCCACCTACACCTCTCTCCCTTCCAAATGTCTGCTCTCTGAGTTGTGGAAAAATGGCTAGTTTCATGGCAGACATGAACTTCCCCTAAAACTAGGTAGCCAAACTCTGTCACCCAAGATGACACTAGCCTTGATTCCTTACAGGCAGCAGACAAACACTGCCTCCATCTTTGTTGACAGCTACCAGCTGTCAACAGGCACCCAAGGGGGACTTCACTAGCAATTGCCCTTCGAACAACAAACTTCTATCATCCATCTGGCCACAAGATCCAAAACCCCTAACATTTCACAACTACTTTCTACACAAAGTTAGCACCTGCCAGAGGCATCATGATGTCAAGAATTAAGAAATGCATACATATGACTGGAGGACATGAACCTGCCCTTGCCAATTTTTCTTTACTCCTCCTTCCTCTTCATTTCTTCAATTTGCTAGATCAGGTGTTACTCCAATCTCCTCTGCTCTTCCCCAGTTCCACAGCCAAGCAATTAGCACTTCTTCCACCCGACCCTAGACATCCCAAAGTCACAGCGCCAAGGCCACTGCCCCAGTCCCTCTCTCTGTACCACCCCTGGACCCCGTGGGTCCGTCTTCCCTGAGCACAGAAGGGTCACTTCAACCACCTACGCAAAGACCTCAAACACTCTCCAAACTAGCCACCGTGTGTTCTTTCGAACTGTCAACTGCACGAAAGACACAAATCAAGGAACTGTTCAGATGAAGGGGGACTGAAGAAAGGTATGCCTAAATGCACTGCAGGGCCATGCACTGGTGCCTGTACCAGGAGAAGGAGAAAGCTGCTATTAAAGACGTTACTGGGAAGCTGACAAAAAGGAACATGGAATGAAAAAATGGAATAAAAACCACTGTGTTAATAATAAGTGTGGGAAGATGCCTGGCTGGCTTAATCTGTAGCGCATTCAACTCCTGAATCTCGGGGTCATGAGTTCAAGCCCCACTTTGGGGGTAGAGATTACTTTTAAAAAAAAAATCTGAAGAAAATAAGTAAATAAAATTTAAAAGTAAGCAAAAATAAAAATTCTCTCTCAAAAATAAACAAACGTTAAAAAAAATTTAAGGGGGAGTGGTGCCTGGGTGGCTCAGTTGGTTACATGTCCATCCAACTTTGGCTCAGGCTATGATCTCACAGTTGGTGAGTTCAAGCTTCATGGCGGGCTCTGTGCTGACAGCTTAGAGCCTGGAGCCTGCTTTGGATTCTGTCTCCCTCCCTCTCTCGGCCCGCTCCCCCACTCATGCTCTCTCTCTCTCTCTCAAAAATAAATACACATTTAAAAAATGTTTAAGTTTTCAATAAAATAGGGAGAAAAAATGATAAATTTCCTAAATGTGCTAGCTATACCATAGATATATAGACTACTCTTGTTCTTTGGAAATATACCCTGAAACATGAAGGGATGAAGCCAACACCATTTATATAAGCTACTCCTGAACAGGTTGGGGGAAAATGTTTGTGTGTATGAACGTATGTCCATATAAATATACACACACGCATATGTACGTAAGAATGCAAGCCAACATGGTAATGTTAAAGATTGGTGAATCTGGTATAAAGGGTGCACAGAGCTTCTTTATATTCTTCTTTAAGTTTATCTTTTAAAAATATTTCCAAATTAAAAAAAAAATTTTTAAGCCCTCTGAAGGTGCATAAGGAAGGTTTTCAGTGACAGATAACGTTCATTATCTTGATTGTGGTAATGTTTCGTGAGTATATATGTACATGTCAAAACTTATGAACTTGTGTACTTAAAATACATGCAGTTTATGCCTGTGATTTATACCTCAGAAAGCGGTTTCTTAAGAACACACACAATGAAAGCCTTCTGAGGGTTTCAGTCTTCGTAGGCTCTCTGACAACCTGTCTCCACACACCCTGTAACCGTGTGGCCCTCTCATCCCTGCACTCTTCACCCCTCCTTCCCACAATCCTGAAGAACTCACTGTATAATCTGACGTTGTCTTTCTTCTGCTGCGTTGTTCATTCTACTACCATTTCTTTGTTCATTCTACTACTATTTCCTGGGAAAGGATTGGAATCTGGACTCACGAGGACTGGACTCAAATCTAAGCTGTATCAAGTCAGCTCAAATCTAAGCTGCATCAAAAGTGAATGAATGAATGAATAAATAAATAAATAAATAAATAAATAAAAATTTAAAATTCTATACTGCACCAAGTCACCTCAAACCTAAGCTGTATCAAGTCAAGTCCTCAATGAGAAGCCCTGTGCCCTCAGCTGTGAAACGGGGATGATGGTCACCTGTGACAATTGCAGACAGGAACTGGCAGGGTGGCTGAGGTCCAAGTGACTGAGGTGGAAAGTGTGACCGTGCTGCACACACTGACATAATACAGCATAACGTCAAGTGCCGTTCCCTCCACACATCTAAAGCCCTGCGGGCTCCGCCTTCTTCCCTGTGTTTCCCCCCAGGCACCTGCTTGGGAAACAGACTCCCCTCTCGGCTAAGTCCTGACAGTACGGTCACAGATACTTTGCGAGGCCACCTGCAGTCTCCCACACTCGTCACAAGTGTGCCTTCTGAATGAGATACACCTATGCAAACACGTGGAACCACCGCATCTTTATGAGCTGGCTGGGTACTTCCTAAGAGCTCAGTATCTGAGGTCAGTAACACACACACTATAGTGATTATTAGACTCTAATCACTGAAGGGACCCAGCCAGTAAGTGGCAATGAGTGGCTATAGGTCTAAGATGCCGACAACTTCAGTCTATGGAGAAGTGGCTGGGTGTGGGGCCCACCCACCAGAGGCCATCCTTCCACATACTGGGCTGTGGGCCACAGCTAAAGCCTGGGAAGAGACCACAGATCAGTTTCCCCATGGGGCACCAGCCCCACACGGCTCTCCTGGGGCACTGTGTTCTGTAAGGGGAAGCTACAGAAGACAGGATTCAGGACGATTCAATGAGCGCTAGTGCAATGAGTAGACATCATTCTGAAACCAGAGGACCTAGAAGGCAGATAGGAACTGGTGGTCAGAAGGCTCCAGAGACATGTAGTGGGTTTATGCTTTTCTCATGCTCAGCACTAAAGTGGTCAGCATATAGTGTGAGAACAACCTTTAGTTAGGTCATATTTAGTATGTTTAACTTACTAAAAATAATGCCTACCACTTAAAAATAAAATTGATAAGGGGCTCCTGGGTGGCTCACTCAGTTGATCCTGACTCTTAGTTTTGGCTCAAATCATGATCTCACGGTTTCTGAGTCTGAGCTCCACATCAGGCCTGACGCTGCTCTTCCAGAGCCTGCTTGGGATTCTCTCACTCTCTTTCTCTCTCTCTCTCTCTGTCTCTCTCTGTCTCTCTCTCTCTCTCCCTCTCTCCCCTACTCACACACTCTCTCTCAAAATAAATAAATAAACTTTAATTTTAAAAAATGATAGGGGCGCCTGGGTGGCTCAGTTGGTTAAGCATCCGACTCTTGATTTCGGCTCAGGTCATGATCTGACGTTTCTTGAGTTCAAGCCCCACAATGGGCTGGCTTGTGTCAGCATGGAGCCCGCTTTGCACCCTTTGTGCCGCTCCCTCTCTCTGCCCCTCCCCGGCTTGAATCTCTCTATAAAATAAGTAAACATTTTTTTAAAAATGTTTTTTAGGGCCACCTGAGTGGCTCAGTTGGTTAGGCGTCCAACTTTGGCTCAGGTCAGATCTCACGGTTCGTGGGTTCAAGCCCCGCATCAGGCTCTGCGCTGACAGCTCAGAGCCTGGAGCCTGTTTCGGATTCTGTGTCTCCCTCTCTCTCTGCCCCGCCCCCACTCATGCTCTGTCTTTCTGTCTCAAAAATAAACTGTAAAAAAAAATTTTTTTAATAAAATAAAAAAAATTTTTAAACTGGTAATACCTTCTACCTTCCTACCTCCAAAAAATAAGAGAAGGAGATTTTAAAACATAATTAAGTGGGGGCACCTGGGTGGCTCAGTTGGTTAAGCGTCCGACTTTGGCTCAGGTCATGATCTCACAGCTCGTGGGTTCGAGCCCCATTTTGGGCTCTGTGCTGACAGCTCAGAGCCTGGAGCCTGTTTCAGATTCTGTGTCTCCCTCTCTCTCTGACCCTCCCCTGCTCACGCTGTCTCTCTCTCAGAAATAAATTTTTTTAAAAATTTTTTTTAATAAATAAATAAATAAAACATAATTAAGTGAACCAGGAACTCCAGACCTCCCAAAATGCTAGGCATTTTGTTCTAGGAATCCAAGTACTATTAATTTAACAGCAAGGGGAACTGAAACCCTGAGATTCTCTGATAATACAGAAAATCTGCATGTAGTTTATACACACCCAAACCAGGGGGAATCCTTCAAAACAGTCTGGGCTGTTTTGTTTTTGTTCCTACTAAAGAGCAAAACTTACTTGTCAACACTGGAAAAACCAGGAAAGGCTTGTCATCTAATGATTGGTCTGGTAAACAAAAAAAGGGCCTAAAACATTCTATTTTTCCCCCTTGAAAACTACATGCTTTGGCAACACCACGCTGTCTTTTTATTTGTAAATCTTTTAAATTTCTTAAATAGGAGGGAAGTTGCCTTGAGATACAACACTGAGATCCCTCGTGGCTCACAGCATTCAGCCAGAGTGTGGAGTGTGGGTCTGAAGAGCACAAAAGGGACAATGCCTCCACACAGGTGTGACTTCCAATTCCCAAAGAGGCTCACTGAGGGGGAGTTCTCTGCCCAACATAACTCATGCTGTGGAGACAGAGCAGTGAGAAAGAATGAAGCCATTATGAAGAATAAAGAAAAATGAAGAGGATGCAAAAATAATGAACTGTCCAAGTCTTTGCTCAAGAGTTCTCAATCCTCTGAGGCTGAGCGAGGGTGAGCTTGGAACCCATGGAGGAGGTGGGAATGGAGGCTCGCGGTGAAGACAGGAGGGCTCCGCACCACGGAGCCTGCAGCATACCCAAAGCAGACCGAACAACCGGAGGACACGCTGAGAGCCAGCAGCCCACCAAGCACGAACATGACCTCACATGGCATACTGAAATGAACTCACAAGGATCAAAGACCTAAATGTAAGGACTAACACTATTATAAGCAGGAATCCTTGTGACCTTGGAATAGGCAACAGTTTCGTAGACACAACACCAAGCATATATGCGACAAAAGAAAAAAATTAATTGGATCCCATCAAAAACTTTTTAAAACTTTCATATTTCAAAGAACACCATGACCCCCTCTACATCCACGTTCATAGCAGCATTATTTACAGCAGCAACTGGGAGCAACCCAAGTGTCCCTTGGCGGATGAATGGAATTGTGGTATATACACGCAATGGATTATTATTCAGCATTAAAAAAGCACATTCTGTTACGTGCTTTATTATATGCTTGAAGACATTATGTTAAGTGAAATAAGCCAGTCACAAAAGGACAACTGTATGATTCCTCTAGTGAGGTGCGCAGAGCAGTCAGATTCAAAGACAGAAAAAGCAGAATGGTGACTGACAGGGGCCTGGGAGGTAGGAGGGTTGGGGCAGTTACCCTCTAATGGTACACTGCTTCCATTTTGCAAGATGACAAGAATACTGGAGATGGATGGTGGTGATGGCTGACAACAGTGTGACAATACTGAATGCCAAGGAACTATACACACCTAAAAATGGTTAAGGTGGTAAATGTATGTGTACTGTACCACAATTTAAAAAAGTAAAAGAAAAAAATACTAAGAAAGTGAAAGGACAATCCACAGAATGGGAGAGAATTATTTGAAGATCATATACATGATAAGGGATTTGTATCTAGGTTAAATTTTAAAAACTTAAATCTCAAGAATAAACACATAACACAATTTATCTTTTTAAGATTTTATTTTTAAGTAAACACACCGCCTACACCTTAACATAGGGCTCAAACCTACAACCCCTGAGATCGAGTCACACACTCCACCGACTGAGCCACCCAGGTGCCCCAAATAACACAATTTAAAAATGGGTAAAGGAGGGGCACCTGGCTGGCTCAGATGGTAGAGCACATGATTCTTGATCTAGAAATTATGAGTTCAAGCTCATGGTGAAGTTGAGCACAGAGCCTACTTAAAAAAAGCAATGGGAAAAGGATCTGAATAGACATTTCTCCAAAGAAGATATACAAATGGGCAAGAAGCACATGAAAAGATGCTCAACAACTTTCACCATCAGAAAAATGGAAAAAAACCACAGTGAAATACTACTTCATACCCACTAGTATGAATGACTAAAAACACAGTAATAAGTATTATCAAGGATACAGAGGAATTAGAATCCTCATACCCTCGATATAAAATGGTATAGCCTTTTTGGAAAAGCTTTGTAGTGCCCTGAGGTGCCTGGGTGGCTCAGCTGGTTCAGCGTCTGACTCTTTTGATTTCAGCTCAGGTCATGATCCCAGGGTCATGGGATGGAACCCGCGTCAGGCTCCACCTGAGCATGGAGCCTGCTTAAGATTCTCTCTCTCCCTCTGCCCCTCTTCCTCTCCCCAGCACATGCTCGCTCGCTCTCTCTCTCTCTCTCAAAAACAAACCAAAAAAAGGTTTGGCAGTGCCTCAAAAGATTAAAAAAGGACTGCCATGTGACCCAGCAATTTGACTCCTAGGTATATATCTAAGCCAAGAGAAATGAAAATATATGCCCCCCCACACATACACAAATTGTACATGACCACAGAATATTATTCATAATCATCAAAAAGTACAAACAACCCAATGTCCATCAACTGATAGATAAATAAAAAGCAGCATATCCCTACAACAGAATCCTGTCTGGCAGTAAAAGGGAATAAAGTACTAGCACATGCTACAACATGGATGAACCTTGAAAATGTTATGCCAAATGAAAGCCAGCCACAAAAGGTTGCATATTATATGATTCTATTTATATGAAATGTCCAGAATAAGCAAGTCCAAAAAACACAAAGCAGATAAATAGTTAGTGGCCCAGGGCTGGAAGGCAATGGTTACAGTTTATGTGGGGAGTGATGAAAATGTTCTAAAATTAATTGTAGTGATGGTTACACAATTCTGTGGATATACTAAAAATCACTGAATTGTACTCTTTAAATGGGTTAACTGTATGCTATGTGGATTATAACTCAATAAAGCTATTATGACAAAAATGAATGTGAATGTCCATCCATTTGATATCTAAAAGAAATCAAGTCACAGTAACTTTCTATGTGGAAAAGGAAAATTCACAAGCCTCCTTATAATCAGGTAACAATGGCCATCAGTGGAAATGCCTACTGTTCATATTAGGCCAAGCACCCAGGGGCATAAAAATAACATTGCAAAATACTGTACCAAGTAAAACACTCACTGTATTGAGACTGGAGACTTAATTAGGAAAAGTCTCCTTTACAATCTAGGATCTGACAGAAGCTCTTCAACATCAAACTGCTTGCCCATGTGACAGATAGGTATGGGACAGGGTAACATGGCCAGACGCACCAGCTATAGGATTTGATGGCAAAATGTACAGAAGCTCCACTTTTCTACTAAAGCTACCCAGGACAAAGTCCCCCTGAGAGTTTTCCCAATGACACCCCAAAGCGTTGGTCTATGTTGGCGGTAATCTGCAGGAAGAGTCCACAGTAGTTCATGTTTTTACAACTACATATGAGCACATATAATTGTCTTGCCACATAGGTACTAACAAATCTCACTTAGACATTAGTAAATGAGCCGTCTGACATTCAACAAACTGAACATAAACCTGAGAAGCTGCAAAGAAAATGTGTAATTTATGTCACTCTGGTATTACTAAGAAAAGTGGCTTTGGTCTTAATTTCCAGAAAAGGAAAGAAGAACCCTCTACAAATTCACTGTCAATTTAGCACCATTCAGTAAAATCTAAGCCTCTAAAGCTACCTCACAACATTCATGAGCCATAACCAATGAGGTATATAAATCATCTACCATATGGGTCACCTGGCATTGTTCTATCTGCCTGAAATGAAGTGTCAGACATCAGAAAGGCTTATAAAAGAAGCCTTCAATCAAGAAATCATATAGCCTAATGCCATAATCACCAAAAAAAAAAGTTTAGAAAAACAGCAGTTCTCATTCATTCTGTTTCCTCAATCCCCCCTAGGAAGAAAGGAGTCAATTAAAGATGCTACAATTTTTCTGTAGGCTACCAAGTGTCTGCAGCCCTAGAGAACCATTACATTATAGGCTTCTTCTAATATTTAGTAAAAAATTAATTAAGTGCTTCTAATAAAAAGTCCTTTAATACAAAAGGGCAACATTTAAAGACTTAATTTATAGTTTAATACTGCAAACCATGGGAACAAGGAAAAGGTATTCTATACACCACTGAGGCCATTTAAAAAGAAAAAAGAAATCACTACAATCCGGTTTTTCACTCAGCTTCATAATCTGCTTGTCAAACACTACTGACATTTCTGTAATCAGGTTTATAGTCCTTGAACAAATACCCTGTTAAAACTCATGAAAATATTTTTACAACAATCTGGTAGAGTATTTGTAAACCGATGACAATTTAGAAGATGTAATGTCTGGGCAGCCACTTTAACTCTGTTTCTCACTGCCCTCCACGACTGGGCAGGGCTGGCGCCTCCTCCAGGAAGGGCCATCAGCCACACCCTCTGACAAGGACGAAGGCTGCCAATCTTTCACCTTCCACTGGGAGTTTACCCTACCTACTCTCAGGGGCCTGAGTCGTCTTGGCCACGGGGAAGTCCCAACTATGGCCTCCTCCCAAGGACCCAGTATATGCATCTCAGGACCAAAGTAGCACACGTCCGTGCAAAATGTCGGTTAAACATCAGACGGGTGGAGGCGCCTTGCTGGTTCAGTCGGAGGAACAGCTGGAGGACTCTTAATCTCAGGGTGTGAATTTAAGCCCCACATTGGGTTTAGAGATTACTTAAATAAAACGAAAAAGAAAACAAAACAAAACATCTGGTGGGTCAGTTAAACCCACGTACAACTGCCACAAGCTTTACAATCTTGGGCAAGTTCTTCTAACTCCTCTGGATCTTCTGAAGATAGTACTCACTTGGAACAAAAGAGCATCTCTACAACCCTAGCACAACCCTGGCACCAAGCAGAAGTTGAATAAATAAGCGCATTTCTTGAACAATCAGAAACAACGGCATTTCTTGAGCACAGACGATGTACCAGGCACTGTTCTTTAAGCACTTCAAATGAATTACTTCAACTAGTTCTCCCAACAACCCTCGATCGTTATTATCCCAGCTTATAGATGAGGGAACTGAGGCATACAGACTAAGAACGTCACAAGTGGAGAAAGACGTCACAAGTGGAGAAAGACTGGATTCAAAAATCAGACAGACGGCAGACTGCCTTGTAGCAGTGGTCATATGCGACGGCTCCTGACGCCAGTATAAATGCTCACAGCAGGTCCACCTGGGGATTTTATCCTTGACTTGAGTCTTCCCATCTATCAAATTTTACCCAACTCAAAAAATGTCAATCTCCTTCCTATCTGCTGCCTTCTATAAACTGTTCTATGCTGAAGCAACGATAATAGCGGCCGTTTTTAAAACACTTCCTCCATTCCAAATACAGCACTGGAACAATCTACGTTTTACGGAATTCTCACAACTTCTAAGAGTTGCTAGTCACATTCTTCAGATGAGAAAACTACAATACAGTGAGGTGGGTTGCTCAACTGACAAAGTTGTTAAGTACTAAAGGCACGATTTGACCCAGGTGGTGTGACCGGCAAAACCCAAGCTCTTGGCCCCTCCGGTGTACAGACGCCTCAGCAAATATTCACTTTATGATAATAACAAATCTATGGTTTAGATAACCAGTACTACCGAATTTCAGAAATATTTCGTTTCTCTATAAATCAATTACAGGCGGGACTACAATTCTGAAGCACTTTAGACTCCTTTCCAAGTTACAATACCCATTTTTACCACCAGTCCACCTACTTCATTTATAGTATGTCTGCCTACTTTAACTATTTTTTTTTTTAATTTTTGAAATTTGTTTTTCTACCAGCACAGTTCAGTGTTAGAAAAGACTGGGATACTCTCTTCCTTTCTAAATGTAAGCATCATATGGACTGGGTTAGTTTAATACAATAATAACAGTAAACCTGGTCATTTAAGGACCTGATAAGTGGTTACTCTAGAAAAACATGCGAGGGGCGCCTGGGTGGCTCAGTCAGTTAAGTGTCCGACTTCGGTTCAGGTCATGATCTCACAGTTTGTGGGTTCGAGCCCCGCATTGGGCTCTGTGCTGACAGCCAACTCAGAGCCTGGAGCCTGTTTCTGATTCTGTATCTCCCTCTCTCTGACCCTCCCCTGCTCACGCTGTCTCTCTCTCAAAAAAAAAAAAAAAAACAACAACATGCGAAGCCAGATGAGAACTCTGAGGATGACATCATCATCATCCTATAACTTACAGAGGAATATTAAAGTAATATGAGGAAGCCATCACATGAAAGAATAAAAATAGTTTTCACATCCTCATCAAGGATGGGGTGCCTGGGTGGCTCAGTTAGTTAAGTGTCCAACTCTTGGTTTAAGTTAAGGTCATGATCTCACGGTTCATGGGTTCGAGCCCTGGGCTCTGTGCTGGCAGTGTGGAGCCCACCTGGGATTCCCTCTTCCTCTCCCTTTCTCTGACCCTCCCCCACTCATGCTATCTCTGTCTCTCTCAAAATAAACCAAAAAAAAACTAAGCAAACATTAAAGAGAAAAATGTAATGTGTTATTTTCTAAATGTCTGTTTTCATGCCCCTTCTGTGTGAGGCACTATATACTCAGGTGTTTCCAGGACCAGGAAAGAGAAGGGAAGAATTCTGCCCTGAAGAGCTGGCAGTCCAATGAGACACAGGAAGCAACAAACAAATACAGGAGAAGTTCCATGAGAAAGCACACCCGTTATAAGGAATGCAAGGAGAGAGATCCCATTCAACTGGAAGGAAACCAAAAAAAGCTTCATAAAGGAGGTGGCAAAAGAGGTCACGCGGGAGGAGGAAGGAAGCACAGTGTGAGCAATGCCCATTCCCTGAAGGCGTGAGGACAGGGCCTGGGGTGAGCACTTTGCTAGTACACATCCTGGGGGACCTAAGATCTCAGAGGGCACCGAGCGTCCTGAGAAAAACTCTTGCCCTGTTAGAGACGGCGATGAGAAGACTTGAGGCAACCTCTGTATTCATGCCACTCTAAGTTTTGCAGTCACTTAGTAATCAACAAATAAGAGGATTTTAGTGCAAGTGAAATATATAAGGTAATTTTGCACAGAGCAGAGTTTCTGGCATCTGAGTCCAGATCATTCTCTGTTAGGGGGCTGTCTTGAGCACTGCTGGGTGCTGAGCAGCAACCCTGGCCTTTCTCCTCTATGTGCCAGTGGTGACCCCCTCCTATCCCATTTTGACAACCAAAAGTGTTTCACCAATTGCCAAATGTGCCCCCCGGTGGGGGGGGGGGGCAAAATCTCTCCCCAGTTGAGAACCACTGGCCTAGACTTTTGTACAAGAATGTAAAAATATCTAGAATTTGTTTCCTTTCTCCCTTCTATCTGAAAAATTCTGCAAATAAAATGGACGGAGGGCATGGGAGACAGAAGACAACCTCTGTCTTAGGCGGCAACCCCAATCTCTTGCCCCTCACAGCCATCCCAGGAAGTATTCTCCTCATTTTAGACATGAGGAAACCTATACCTAAATATTAACTTGTCCAAAGTTCTCCTAAGCTCAACAAGCTTGAATAAATCTGGTGACAAGACTCAAGGTTCTAAACACTACTTACTGCCCCAAGGAGCCCTTTAACAGAAATCAATTCACTTTAATAAAGTAAATATTAATCATCTTCTACATAATCTCATGCTAAATTGGCACAAATCCTGTCCACCTATTATGAACTACTTATTCAGGAAAATCTAAAAAGCCACCACTTCATACAAGGAACATACAAAAGCAGTTCAAAGAAAGAATCGCTGTAGGCGGACATGATTTCTTAAAGGCTATAAGGGAATATAGGGAATGAATGCTATTTGGAAGCAAGATCCAAAGGCAAGTAGCACCTGCCTCTAAAGCCCCAGCTATCACTGCCTCTGAACCACACTACTCTCTCCATGCATCTTTCAAAACAAAACCAAAAGACTTTCTCTAAACAAAGGAAATCCCAGGAGTTACACAGGCCAACTGAAGATCTAGTAAGATGGGCAGCTTTGGCATTCCACAACTTCCACAATGCCAGGAGGATGGTCTGGAGCAAGCCACAAGGCCTCCCTCGGCCTCAGTTTCCTATCCATGCAATGGAGACACTGCCAAATAGTAAGGAAGACCAGCCAGCACTTAGCAAAGTTTGGATGCCAGCTTAATAAAGAACCTTACCTCATCCTTGTCCCTTAAGTGAGGACACAGTAACCTTTTTGAAGCTTAAGCTCACCTCAATAACAGTCTTTTCTTGCCCAAATGGGCATTTGTTCTATTTGTCAACCAAAGAGCATCAACAAGCCAAGTCTATCTCCCTGTGAAAGGCAGTACTCTCCTTCCTAACCAGTATGTGGAGGGAGGTACAGAGCCCATAGTATAAGGGACTAGAGTCCACTCATCCACCCACTGAGGAGAACATGGGACAACTCCTTTTGGCCATACCGTGAGCCTTGTCTAGGTCACTTGGTCAACCCCTCCCAACCACTCATTAATCATCACCACAAATGTACTCCCTCCTTTCCTCAGAGGATGCAGAAAATCCACAAGCCCAAAGGTATTCTGTATCAAAGTACTTTGTCTTCTTCAAGAATCTGGTTAACTAGCTGGATGAGCCAACAGAATTTCTGTGTTAGGACAGTATGTGCATTAACCGTTCAGATTCTGTTAATTAACTTATTATCTATCCATTAATTTCATTTTACCTTTGTATTTCCAACTTTAAATTGAAGTCCTAGTTTTTTCTCCATGATTCCAAACATAATTATTCTCTCTGATGTAGCACAGTGAAGTGGTTAAGAGCCTGAGATCGGCAATAAAAACCCACTAACCTCTTGGTTCCATCACTTACTATGTGACATTGGGCAAATTAACATTGTGCCTCAGTTTCCTAATCTAAGAACCGGGAATAGAGGAGCACCTGGTTGGCTCAGCCCAAGGAGCATGCAACTCAATCATGGTTATGAGCTCGAGCCCCACGCTAGGTGTAGCAATTGCTTAAATGAATATATAAAAACTTTAAAAAATAATAATAATAAATGGGTATTATAAAAATACCTATCTGGTATGTTTATGTAACTAAATAATAAACATAAAATCTAATTTCAGTCTTCCCCTCCTCCCTATAACAGTATAACTAACCAGGGGTGCCTGAGTGGCTCAATCGGTTAACTGTTTGACTTCAGCTCAGGTCATGATCTCGCAGTTGGTGGGTTCAAGCCCCTTGTCAGGCTCTGTACTGATAGCTCAGTGCCTGGAACCTGCTTTGAGTTCTGTGTCCCTCTCTCTCTTTCTCTGCCCCTCTCCTGCTTGCACTCTCTTGAAATCTCAAAAATAAACATTAAAAGAAATTTTAGAGAACCAGTAGAACTAATTAACACTTGCTTGAATCCAATATTCTCTCTCAAATAGGAATGGAAAACCACAAAGCTCATTTGCATTTCAAAACCTTTAAGTGCAGGGCACCTGGGTGGCTCAGTTGGTTAAGTGTCCAACTTCAGCTCAGGTCATGAGCTCACGGTTCATGGGTTCAAGCCCCGCTTCGGGCTCTGTGCTGACAGCTCAGAGCCTGGAGCCTGTCTTTAAAATCTGTGTCTCCCTCTCTCTCTGACCCTCGCCTGCTCATGCTGTTTCTATCTCTCTCAAAAATATATAAAACATTAAAAAAAAAGAAAAGAAAAACCTTTAAATGCTTCTAATGTGTTTGTTGCTTAAAATGTGAAAAGTCAGTCAAAAATAAAGAAAAAATAAATTACTCATATTTATACAATCCAAATACAACCTACCATTAACATCTGTGTATATTTCCTTCCAGATATTTCATACAACTGGAAACTGAAAGACACTTCATACAGTCAGATCAGTTTACATACAATTTTATATTCTGCTTTTTCATGTTGCTGGGTATTTTCCCATGCTATCAGAAGCTCTTCCAAAACACAAAACAGTCTTTCAGAGAGTCCCTAGTAAACCTGCTACAGTATTATTAGGAAGGATAGATAGGTATCTTGGCTCTCTCTTTGGTTCTGATCTGTGCCTTTTATCTCAGAATATTCTATATAATCCAGAAACCCATAAACAAAAATATGAAAGCCCCAGATGTTCAGCTACTCCGAATTATAAGTCCAAGTATTTTGGCGAATGCTAAAATGTCTAATGTGTGTAATAACTATAAACTCTTGCTCTGAACACCTCAATTTGCCCTATAGGTACTTCCCTGTGGTATCACTACCCTACTTTACAGATCAAGAAGTTAACAGGGCAGTGACATGCCTTATTTAATTATGAACTATCTGGTTACCAATCTAAAAATAGAATCCCAAGCTCTAATATTTACTGCAAATTACAAACCTGGGCGAGGCTCGTGAAGGCACTATAAAAAGCAAATGTTAGAAGGAATTCTGATGGTTTGGAACTTGCCCCAACATCAGTTCTTGAACATGCTGGTGACCTAAGAACATCTTCCCAGGGGTGTTAGAAAATATATCTAACCAAAGATCTCCAAGCATGTTTGCGGGCACTAGCATGGGCTGGCCAATTATCACTGTCCAAAATTACAGGTGGGAAAACTGGCACAGAAGCAAATTGAAACACACATCCCCAACATTCTGCGATTGAGACAAGACTAGTCTTCCTCTCCCACCTCAGCTCAGCCCAAATGAAGCCACGAAGGCCAAGTTTCCATGTGGACTGACATGGAGAGTAGGGACTCTACTGTTCTGAACAGAAAGGAAAATGTGAGGAGGTGGTGGGAGATGATGATGAAGAGAGAGGGGGCCGATGAGAAAACAGAAATAGGATGAGCAGCCAATCTAACGAGGCTGGCGTAAGATCTGCATGCGTGTCCCAAGGCCTGTACCAGGTCACACGTGCAGTGTCGGCTCAGACGTTTCCCAAGCGGTGTACAGGAGCTTCAAGCCCTTAGCATTGGAGATCCCAATTCCATAAAGTCTGGTTTGACAGGGTCAAATCTCTGAAATCAACAGATAAAATGTCTATGGAATTATCCACCCAAAATACAGAGACAGCATTCTTGCTTGTCCTCATTAAGGCACAAAAATCATACAACCCTGGGATTTTTAACTCCTTTGGCTAATATATAGACTATGCTAACGTAGAGACATGTCAGAACAAAAAGTCAGCCAACACCAACTCATCTCCAAGTTAATAATTTCCACGTTTAACACAGATGGAGCCAAAAGACTGCAATATCTGCCAAACCAGATTATGGCTACATAGTTTGAGATTCCCCACTGAACAGCATGAAGATACACTTTGAGTTCAAGGAAAACAAGTGATGGCAATACACACCTAGAGGAGCGCCTGGCTTGCTCAGTCAAAAGAGCATGCAAGCCTTGATATTGAGCTGGTGAGTTCAGCCCCACGCTGGGTACAGAGATTAGTTAAAAATAAAATCTTTTTTTAAAAAATGCACCCAGAATTATCACTGATCTGGCTATAATTACTCATCTTACACCTTGATACGGTTCTCTCATCCCAAAAGTCAAATACAGGTTAACTATACATCACATAATGGCATGGAGTTGATGGTGCAGATTCAGAGGTAATTTACATCTATACATCCAGACTATCTTATGCCAGAAAAGCTGCTTCCTTCCCCTCCTTGTCTATTTACCAGTACAAACTAAAGTTAAAATATCTTTTAAGACAAACACATACTCACAGGTTATTTTAGCTTAAAGACTAAAATACACAGTTGTTTCCATTCAGCTTACTCCCCTCAGTTACCCTCTTCTCTACGGGTGTTGCTCAATGTGGAACTTGCTCCCGTGAAGCACGATACTTACTACCTTCCTCCAGACTCTGCTGAAAATCAGCACAGGCCCCTATGACCCCACATCCTTTCACAGCTCTTCGGTGTCAAAGGGTCACACAGCATTCAAAACTAGCACAGAAGGGGAAATTACGGCAAACACGGAGGGTCAATATAGAAATGAACTTTATAGCAGTGGGGAAAGTAACAGATTCTCAATATCTCAAAATGGCCAGGCAGAGGCTTCCGTGTCAGGTGGTAGTTTTAAAATTTGAGATTATACTTAAAATTAAATACATAAATGATACTCCATGATTCGTCACGTCTTCTGTTACACAAAGTTGTAAAAAACTTGAAGGCCCAAACCCAAACTCAAGGACAAGGAAATAAATGGGAATACAAACACTTTAAGGTAACTTCTACACAATATCACACATTAAATCTACTTGTAAATACCTGTGAGTGGGATTATATCTATTAATAATTTGGTGACCATTTCCAACGGCAGTAGTTAATACAACAGAGTTGCAGTGATAAAGTAAAACTGCACCAGTAAAACAGCAATAACCTTTGAAGAAACTTTTCACCTGATTTACATTTAATAGGTTGGAGAAATTTATTCAAATTGAGTATGTCAGGGGGCTGGAAATGAGAAAGAAAGCGAAGAGGAAATGAAAAAGTATGGAGGGGGAGTAAGAGATGATCAGACACTTTTAATATAAGTCATTTAGATCTGTACCCTCAAAAGCTCAGAAAACTATGTGGCATTCTTCACTTAGTGAATAACTGAGAACAGATCAGACTGACTCCCTACAACCCACATTTTTAACTCATCTACCCTAGGTATCAGGCTTGGATAAGAAATGAGAAAATTAATGAACAAAAAAAAAAGCAAGCCTATTAAAATGGGGGAGGGGGAGTGGTCATAAACAGATCATGATTTTCTGTTTAAAGCACTTAAGGCAAAAGCTGACTTTTGTTACTCTTAAAAGGGAAACACTGCAAAACTCTGGCTTCCATATTTCTCTCCACCTCATCAAATTTCAGACATTTGAATTTGATGACAATTCACTGGGGATCATTTTTGATGATGGTTCTGACTAATGGTGGTTCAGGAAACAATCACACACGTAAACTTAGAGCAAAACACTCCCTCACTCAGGGGAGAAGTGCAGGTTATGTTCTCTTTCGCAGCTTTCTCTCTCGTCGATGACGTACTTAGGACATAAAAGCAACGCCTGGGTAGCTCAGTCGGTTAAGCATCTGATCAGCTCAGGTCATGATCTCACAGTTCGTGGGTTCCAGCCCAACGTCGGGCTCTGTGCTGACAGCTAGCTCAAAGCCTAGAGTCTGTCTTCAGATTCTGTGTCTCCCTCTTTCTCTGACCCTCCCCTGCTCATGCTGTCTCCCTCTCTCTCTCTCAAAAATAAATAAAACATTAAAAAAACAAAACAAAAAAAAAAAAACACCAGAAGTCAGATTTGTTTTCTACCATGTGGACTTAAATGCAAGAGTTCAAAGACCCTAACATGTCAAACTAGTCAAAAATTAGACCCAGACCACAGAAAATAAAACTAAGTATTATAGTATTTTCTTAATATTCTGCACTATTTTGTAGGCTCAGACTTTTACAGAAGTGTACCAGTTTTGAACCACACCCAGCAGAAATAATTAATACCCTCTTTGTGCATTCCAATCTTAATTTTTTTTTCCTGTCTTCTCTACCTCTGGGTGAAAGAGCCAAAATGTGTATTCCCCACACTATCACAGGAAACAAAGCAAGGGAATTCCATCTAAATTGAAGGATGTCAATTCCCAGGCATAGGCAGGCAGGATGTCAAAGGTCATGCCCCATATTTGGCAAAAGAAAAATACTATTAATACATTTATAGCTAGAATGAGTAACTATAAATCCAAAAGCTATCACCTGATGATAGATGGAAGAGGCATTAAATTCAGAAGTTTTTATGTCTACACAGGTATGCTGTCCTGGTGACACTCAAGTTCATTTGCAAAATTAGTGTGGCCTAACAAGTCACTATGCTCTTATCGGAGGGCCTGGATCTGCAGGAAAGTGGCTGTTAACTCGTTTCAGCCCAGAGTAACACAGTAGCAGCCGAAGGAGCAGGGAGACCTCACCAGGAGAGGTGAGCTTTTGTGCAAAAGGCAAGTCACTGACTGGAAAGTTTGCTTAATAAAAATTCAGTGTCTTTTTTTTTTTTTTTTTTTTTAAGTAAGCCCCTGAAACAGTCTAGGCAAGCCTCCTCAGAAACAGGCTTAATAGGGCATGTGACTAAAGGGAGGGCTCACCATTTCAAATCCCAGGGGTATAGTCACAGTTAAGGATCACAAAGAATTTAGACAGGAAAGGAATCCCTCTGATGCATTACTCTAGAATCTGAGATGTTTAAAGTTTTCATTTTATGCCTCTGACTTCTTTACTTCTTCCTCCCAATCCTCTTTAAAAGTTATCTGAAACACAAATGGGGGTAGAAAGTGTGAATGAGGCTTAACTGGAGGCCCTGAGCTGTCAATCGCAGTAGAATGATCTCAGCTCTTGACTTCCGGGATTGAACGTGTTTTCCTTTTTCTCTTCTTGCCTTTTATATAAACACGGGTGGAAGTCATGCTTAGTCTAAGAACCATGGCCATCAACAGTCTGTCTTTGATTAAAAGGTCTACATAATTTCATCACAAAAGAAGTAGGGCCTTTCTATGAATTCATTCAGCATTTGATAGAACTCAAAATCATTTACGTTGTCCAGCAGGACCACACGGTATATTGTTTTTTCGCTTAGAAATACAACTTATAAGGCACACGACGGAATGGAAATGAATTTTGAAACTGACTTTCAAACATGCAACCTCCCATAGTTTGTGGAGCAGAACTGATCAGCATAAATATGAGCTACACATGTATTGATATAATGTTCTCTCCATTTTATTCTATGTCTCTCCCCCATACTCTCCACCTTTAGCTCAAAATAAAGCAATCACATGAAGATATGCAATGGTACAAACTTGAATATTCAAACTACTTGTTAAATGCCTCAAAACGCAGTAACCTGAAAAGATGACTCAAGAATATTTACTTCTGGAGGCTCCTGGGTGGCTCAGTCGGTTAAGCATCCAACTCTGATTTCGGCTCAGGTCATGATCTCATGAGGGTTCGTGGGTTTGAGCCCCGCATTGGTCGCCCCGCATTGGTCTTGCGCTGGCAGTGCGGAGTCTGCTAGGGATTCTCTCTCTCCCCATCTCTCTCTCTGCCCCTCATGTGCACGCTTGCCTTCAAAATAAATAAACTTAAATTTTTTTTTAAAAAAGAGAATATTTATTTCTAAGTTAGACACCACAGTGAGAAACTCAGGCTAAAAAGATCATGAAGGACAGTCTCTGAAAAGATGGAAACACACATTGTGGGGTCTAGCCCTGAACTACAGGGGACCCATCTAAACACCAAAGTGTGAGCAGGGTAATTCTTAAAGCTGTGACAACCATGCTTCTAAATTTCTATTTCAGTAATCCTAAATCTGCTTTCTTGGTAGGTTTTGTTTTTGTTTTTTTAGTATATTCTCTGGGTAACCATCAAAGATATCAAAACAACATTTCAAGAAATATAAAGCCCCTTAAAGTAACATCCCAGGAATATTGGGATATAATATTGCAGGGCTACTACAATGCCAAGTGAGCACAGCTGGACAAGTAGCCACTGCAGAAGCAAAAAGGATGATACAGATCACATCAAAACACACCTAATTATAGGAATTTTTAACCCTAAAATATTTCCATAGCATTAATTTTTTAATTTTCCAAATACTTCCGAAGAGAACAAAAAAGCAATAAAAACCATTTGGTGATCTCTTCCGAAATGTAAAGCCATCATTCACTGTGTTTGAGATCAGTGTTAAATACTCCACACACACACAACCCCCCACAAAAATTCAGTGTTATAACCTGAAAGCCTGCATCTTAATACAAATACATAATAAATATAAATCTAGGCCCTATATAATTAATTCTACTTCACGAATCCTAAGAGGTTCAAGAAACCAGTTGAGGTACATAGGTAACAGAAAAAAAGTATAAGAATCTTTCACATTCAATGTATGCAAATGTAATAATGGGACAGTAAAAATGTAAAGTTAAATTCTAAAAGGTTGAAGGAGAGACCAATTCAGTTGCACAGGCTACATAAAACTTTCTCAGCAGGATGGCCCACAGGAAGCTTTCACATTCACTGCATGTAAATTTCATGATGGCATGCATATCTACCCATCCAGAGAGAAAAGGTTTACATTCAAGTTTAGAGAGATGCAACCAGCTTGGTACCCAGTACAAAAACAACCTTAGTGATATTTACAAGTTCTGCAAGTTCCTCTCAGCCTCCCTCCCCCTCCTCCACTTCAGAGCTGGCCTTGCAGAGACAAGGCGAGAAGTCCCCAGATGCAGACAGGTGATGTAACGCTTGCCTTAAAGTAGCTGGGTTTCTCCTACATTCAAATCACAGTATGGTGAGCTGAACCTGACATTGATCCCTTACTGGTGTGACAAATTGATGATTCTGCAAATTACATACCAAATTCGAGAAACTACATCATCTCTGATACAAAATAGGATGACTGAAGGTACCTATCCTGATGCAACCCTACACACTTAAAGTTATAAGAACAACAGGGGAAAAAATTCCTTTCTTGTCAAAATAGTACAATAAAATCCACATTTGACTGTCACTACCTCAAGAATCTGCCAAAATAAGAGCCTCTAGCTAAACCATATGCAAACCATTTCCTCTGACCTTGCTTCCAAGCAACCAAACTGTCTGAGGTATTTGATATTTACTTGTATAGACCATTCCCAAATATTTATGTGGTTATTTTGTTTTCAAGCTTTGAAGGACATGTAATATTTAGAAGCCTAGGAATTATGTAATTCATTATAACTTCCCTCTCCAAATTGGATTTGAAACCCAAATGCATTTCTTTTCAAATACAGAATGTAGGGTAAGCCCTTTTCTTTTCACTTTCACCCTCACCGCGCTGAAGCTGAAAAGATAAAGACCCTCCCATTGTGTACGCAGGGAGGGCCCACCTAGACAAGACTGGTCCTCCCTCAAGACACCTGCATGGCAAGCTCCTGGGGCATGGAACTGATAGAGGAAAAGCACTAATTTTCTAGATTAAAAAAGGAAAACTGGGGGCGCCTCAGTCAGTACAGCATGTCACTCTTGATCTAGGGGCTGGGAGTCCAAGCCCCTGTTGGGCACAGAGCCCACTAAAAACAAAAGGAAAACTACTGTGGAGGCTGGGGAGGAACTGAGGAGGCAAAGCTAAGTGCTTCTGGGCCTCAGATAACTATTTGAGAGATACCAAAAGATCTTTATCTTCCCACATAATCCAAGCTGGTTCTCATCTTCCTTCTTCCTTCATTAGACCTCTCTCTTGGCTAGAGCCCAAGTAAGACTCAGGGTTAATCACGCTCTTTGAGACTTTTCTACTGCAGTTATAAAATGCAGCCGCGGAGGTCCCCTCCCCTTCCTGATGTCAGGTTCACTTAGCTCCTTCCAAACTGTTAACTCAGCAAACCAATAACGGGAGGCCTCCCTCCAGCCCCTCGAAGGCAGTTCTTTAACAACTTCAGGATCAGTGTTGTAAAGAGAAAAACAGTTTTTCCCAACTCTGCTGCACATCAAATCTTTAATATGATAAGAGATTTAAAACCATGACCCATTTTCTAGATCTTGGAGGAATGGTAATTGAGAAAAATCTGTTTATCCAAGAAATGTGTTTAATCACACAAAAGAAAACGGGCCACCCCCCTCTTCCCACCCTCCTTCACTAACAGAGCTGCTTTAATCAGGGCAGTTAAGCAGCAGCTCCACCCCCTTCAAGGTCACAGGATTTAGCATGAGGATCACTTTGGTAACTGAAGACCAGTATCATCTAGGGGGGAAAGTTAATGAAGGCAGAGTAAGATTTTCTTGTTAGGTCTCAAGGATCCACATAGGGAGCGCCTGGGGGGCTCAGTCAGTTAAGCGTCTGACTTCGGCTCAGGTCATGATCTCATGGTTCGTGGGTTCAAGACCTACGACAGGCTCTGTGCTGACAGGCCTGCAGCCTGCTTTGGATTCTGTGTCTCCCTCTCTCTGCTCCAGCAGCAGTGTGTAAGAGGAGCATGGGTTGTCAGAGATAACAGCACATCCCAGGTCACAGGTGCTGCGGTACAGACCAATGAAGCACAGGCTTTAGAGGTGGCATTCTCTTCTGAGTAGACAGATGTGCCATCCACCAGCCCTAAGAATTAAAGAACCCATATGACTTAGTGTCAGTAGAGGCAGACTACCTTGGAAAAATGACCTGTCCTCCCACAGACCTACAAATTGACTCTGCCTCTCCTCCCAGGAGATAAGAACCTACATTTCTCCCCTTCAAAATCAGAACTAAGATAAGACCTTAGTCAGAGGATGAAGATGTTTTACATATCTCTCTACATCCGGAATGAAAGGACCAAAGATGAGCTGCAATTCTGAACCTCACTTGATCCACAAACATTAACAGTGGGGAAAAAAATCAGACTGGCCAATTACATACGGTCTCCTAGTGCTTCAGACTACTTTACCCTGACATCACTAGCAACCATACAAGCGTGAGATCCCGTGCTGTGGAAGCTATTTTGTCCATGTGGTAGGTAACTTACAAATTTAATGATTCCTCATAAAGTGAGCTCTTCCATCTTCTGTTTTTGTTTCCCTATCCCTCGCTCCCCAAAGTGAGATACCTTCTAAATGATACTGACTGCCTCTATAGATATATATACACTAGCAAAATAGCTTTCTACATTTCTCCAACACCTGTTATTTCTAACATGGCTAATAAGCTCAAAGGTCTGTTATTTGTGCCTTTTTGCTATGCCACAATACAGTTTCTATTACATAAATCTTGTGGTTCTCCATGAGCTAGCCAGGGTCACTCACAAGATTCCGAATGCATTCAGTTATGTATCTCTGCCTGACATCAATTTTGGGTTTAGCCTATCCAGACTTAACTTCCTCCGGATCCACTGAACAATCTTACTATAACATTCATTCCTATACTAGGGTTAATGGGTAAAGACAAACTACAATGAGAAAGCTATCAAGGATTTCTAGTATTTAGCTAATGCAATATTAGAACTGACATTTAAATCTGAAAGCATCTTTTTAAGCCAATATAAATTGTCTTCACAATTGCCCTAAGTATATTTTGATATTGCTAACTCCAACTTTAGAATCTCTCTTTTTTCAGGGAAATCTCATGCACTTTCGGTGCAAATGTAAACTGGTGCCGCCATTACAGAAAATGGTATGGAGGTTCTTCAAAATATTTCATATAAAAAGGAATTTCATTTTTCAAAAGCACATGAAGTATGTTCAACAATGACCCTTCTTTATTTAAATCACTCTGCTCCCACGACAGGAGCGTATGAAGGTTAGGTTGTTGTTTGTTTACTTGTTTTTTAAGTAAACTCTACCCCCAAGGTGAGGCTCAAATTCACCAGAATTCACCACCAGAGATCAGAGATCAAGAGTCACATGTTCCACCCACTGGCCCATCCAGGAGCCCCTGAAGGTTAGTTTTAAAGAAGAGACCAAGGAAAAATCTAAATATTTTGTAAATGCCTACTCTTCATATTGTCAATTATGTAATATGTTCCATGTTCCATTACCAAATTCTGCATGTAAATTTTAAACCAAATGCAGCACACTGGCTTTACTTACATTCCATGGGTTTCTAGATTTACAGAAACGTTTCTACAAAATTGGATTTTTAAAACTAAAAATGTGACCCTATTTTCATAACTTCTTATATTATAAAAACATAATTTCACAGAAAAATTTGTTATATAATATTATTTTCACAATACATATAAAGTTCCATTTCCATCTGATGATATTCTACCCATACTTTTTAAACTTCCTGTGTGTCCTAAAGCCATCACTCAGAGAAACTGATGCTTCCCCTATTTTCCTGCCTTTATAAATGCAAGTCCATCATTTTGAAAATCAATCTAAAGAATAATCTGATGGACAGAAAAGTGAATATGCCAATGGATAGACACTTGATAAAACCAGGCATAATAAAATGGTAGTAAGTAGATACTACACGGCAGGTATACAGGTGCTCAATGTAGAATTCTTTCAACTTTGCTGAAAGATTGAAATTTTATAATGAAATCTTGGGAGACTAACATCCCATTTTCAAGATCCACCTCAGCAGCCAACACAAAATTCCATTTTTGTCCAAGACAACCCTGTCTACTGTGGACTATACTGATTACGTGCCATTCCTAACCTCCCTACAGGATCCAAGTTCGAATCATTTTTCTATCATCAGACACACCTAATACACAATAATTATTCAACAAATGGAAAAAAAATAATACCGTAACCACCTGTGGAAAATAATCACTGTTCTTTAGTTATACTAACAAAAACAGTATCACATCTTGAATACACAGAAGGCTGAAATATAAAAGACCCATGGCGCGAGAGAAAATTTCTTCCCAACCAGATATTTACTATATAACGTACATGATATAACATGCAGACGTTAAAGTCAAATTATAATACACAGCAACATGAATTAAGAAATCACCAGACATTCACCAAGAGAAGGCAAAAATGCCTTCAGGCAGGAACCAAGACTGGAAGTTGATGGAAGGGATGTGAGCTTTGCGGACTAAGCAAAATTTTCATAACCTGCAGTAGTGGCACAAGTTGATCCAAGTGCTGGGGCCAAGATGGTCTGGGCCCGAAGCTAGAGGCCTAACCTAGGGGAATGAGTGGAGGTCGTGAAGAGAATGTCTCAAGAGACTGAGACGGAAGAGCTGGCAGACTTGGGGGCACCAAACAGCATGAGAGGAGTATGCTGAAAAGGGCATCCAAGTCTGAAAACTAGTGAAAGGTTAACCAGACTATTAACCAGATCAGGGAACTCAAGATGGGAACCTCATCTCACAGTAAGAGGAAATATGGCGTTCCTGGGTTTAGGCATGTTCAATTTGAGGTGAAAGTGGGACATTTATGGCCTTTAAAGTAACTGGAGACATAGGACAATAGATGGGGTAAGTTACCTAGGGAAGCGCCAGAGAAAAAGTCCATAACTAGTCCTGAGGGATCTTTAGGAGAGAGACACAGAAGAAAAAATGAATGAACCTACTGGAGGAGAAAGCAGAATGAAAGTGGGGGATGGGTCAGGAGAGTCCAGTGTAAACAAGTCCCCAATAAGAAAGGATTCCTACAGAGGCGGTGGTCAGCGGAAAACTGAGAAAAGACAAGACTTACACCCGCCCCCCCCCCCCCCCCCCCCCCCCCCCCCCCCCCCCCCCCCCCCCGGCCAGCCTTAGCAAACTCTGACCATAAAGACTGCAAGCTTCAGCGATCATCAGAAACCAAAAACTGGGGGCTACGGAAGCTCATCACACAGCCCCAACTCGCTTTTTTCTGGTAATAAATATGGCCTGAAATAAAGGACACATGTTAAATTTATGTCCTTATGTAAGTAATGCATTAAGGTGAAAATTCACCAGATACTAAACTGGAAAGGGATTGCAGATTTAGCTTTCTAATCTTACGTGGCACAATATCAAAAATAGTTTGTTTTTTTTAATAGCTTATGTCAAAGGCTACATGAGAATGGATGAAAAAGAAAAGGGGAGGGGGGAAGGAAAGCAGCCCCAAAGCTTTCCAAGTGGCAAGAGTAATTCAACCAACCCTCAGCATTTGCAGTGCTTAACCCACAAACGTATAAACCACAGGTAGACAGACTGGAGGAAAGTGGGATGCCAACAGGGGAGGGTGGATGGAAAACACTGAACCATATGAAATCACTAATGCACAAAAATCCATTTTCATGTTTCATATGTTCCTTAGAAGACTACAAATAACAAGCAGTAATTCTCTGCAAAGAATTTATGTGCCACTAGCATGAGCGCTGCTAGTGCTAATCAAGAATTAGCAAAAAGGGACAACTCTCCCAGGCTTTAGTACATTTACATACAGCAAATCCACTGGAACACAAACGCCACTCCTTAGACACCAAAATAAACAGCTTCCCAAGTTCATCCAATTCTGTTTGACAACTGAGGGGCAGCCCATACCAACTTCAGAATGTTGTGCACACCAAGAAAAGGTGGTTATCAACCCAAGGGAGGTCCCGGGGGAGGGGGCAAGGGCAGGTCTCTGCAAGCTGTTACTAAGAAGGCCAAGGCAAACGGCGGAACTACGGAGAAGCAAGGCTAAACCCACTTAGCTCGCCCAGTGCTCCCGTGCTCGGTCCCACTGCCAGCGGCCCTAATCACCACAGGGTTTATACTGCCTCTCCAAGAGGGCTCCAGGAAGCCCCAGAGTTATGGCACATGCAGGGGGGAAGAAAAACCCGGCCGATTAAATTCCCGTGATGCCAGGGTACTGGGTAGTTTCCAAGGGCAAAGTGTTCTAGAAAAATGCAAATAATTCAGGCTCTCCAAAGAAATTCCAGACAAATACAGACAGCTGCTGTCTTAGAAAAATCATCCGGAATTGTAGTTTAGGAGCCTGGATGAAGAGGCACAAGGAAGGACAGCGTGTCAGGGACTCTAACTCACCACTGAGCATCTTTCCCCTCCTCCCCATCTTCTATGTCCCCTTAAAGGATCCCCTGTGCAGTGCATGATGTCTAGCCACATTTGTGTCCACTGCCAATGTGACAGACTCTCAAAAATGCTGGGGAGAGGGGGAGTGGAGTTTGTCTCAATGAACCTTTTTTAAAATTTATGGCAGAATTAAAAAATGCCTTCTTTTCGTGTATTCAAACGTTTGACACCCTAAGAAAATAAAAGCTGAAAAAAGTCAAAAACAAAAATCACCACTCTCTCCCAAGGATCTGTCACAAATCCACAGGTAAAATAAAAATAAAATTCTTATAATTATCAACTAAGGTATTCACACTTGATATCAATTTTGGAATTTCTGGGGGAAAAAGAAAAACATGCCAGCCATAAGACCTGTTACATCAGTCCCACATACCTTTTTCAGCCTTATAGTAAATAGGATATCACCCTTGGCTGCATAATTCCCTTACTCAGTTTTAATTCTCTTACCTCATGCTCCCTTCTCCAAATACAGATATTGAAATTTTCACTCCACTGTAAAAAGATTTTCTTTAAGGTAATTTCAGTAACAATCTAGAAGTTGGCCTCATCAGGAGGTCATTCTTTAAGTCAAATGTGACTGTGCAGCAGGAGAGCAGCTGTCATCCCTACGTGAAGGACGCTGTGGCTATTTAAATTACTCACCTGCAGATTACAAACCCAAATTACAGAATATGAATTTTAAAACACACACAAAGAAGTACTATCAGTTCATAAGCCAAATCAAAGAAATGTCACTCCAAAATCAAGAACACACCTGAGATATCTCACTTGTCAAAGCATTCTTTTAACCCAAGTGCTCCAAATAGTGTCAAGACAAAAAACAAGACTCAAAACTGCCATTTAAAAACAAGGGGGGGGGGGGGGGATACAAACAGTTCATGGAAATGAAGTTTCACTATTTATAAATAGTGTACATGGTTTAAAAGATCCTGGGTTTTCCAAAAGCCTTAGCTTCCACTTTGAGAGTAACCTTATGACAGTTATAGCCAATATTAAAACAACTGTAAAGCAGATGTAATGTACCATCCCTACAAATACAAAATGCATTTCCAACAAATATAACCAGTGTCTAAGGAACTAGAAGTTTATGAATTCTTTAACAGCTTTTCAACTATTCTGTCCATGAAAAGGACTTTGAAATTCTCAGGCAGGCCCCAGAAAGTAAAGCACAAGAAATTATATTTGATTAAAGATTCAATCTAATTCCCACTAGTAAGTCACAGGAAATTATTTAGTTCCAAAGCAGCCTCTCCTAAGTTCTAAAATAGCTAGGTTTTGGTTAATTTGCATTTTTGAACGACTTTTTTTTTTTTAAAGCTAAAAGTCACAGTCAAATTTCTCCCTTTTATGAATCTTTAAAACAGGGGAGTCTCTCAAATCTGAGAAACTTGGTTTTAACAAGTAACTCATTTTTATGAAAACTCTAACCAAAAGACTAGTTATGAGTTAGGATACTTAAGGCTGTTTCTATTCTTAAAATATCCCTTTACTCAAAGTGAAAATGCACTTGCTGTAATCTGACTTCCACCAACGGACTCTCATTACACCTGAAACATTTACTCACTCGAGAAAGGCAGCCTGCTTCTCCCAAAGCCCCACTTTGTCGCCACTGGGAGCTGCCCCTGGGCCTCCAATTTTGAACAGATACCAACAATTCTAATTGCTCTTCTAACTCTAAGTATATTTTTAAAAATAAAATGATAATTGCATTTTGGCAAAAAAAAAGAAGTTAGAACAAAAACCTAATAAAAATGGTTGGGGTATATTCCTAGTTTAAGAAGAAGAGTCTGATTTAAGGCCCTATGAGAGGCAAAACTAAAAATAATCCCAAACATCGCCTTACTCCATCTTTGAAGAAAGACACTCCAGCAAGCTGAAGTAGATTGTATCCATTTCCAAGCACCTAAAGGAATGGTACACACTGTACTTTGAAAAAATTCTTTTTTTTTTTTTTTTTAATGCAAACGCTTCAGAACAAACAGCTCAAGTAGGGTTGATAGATGAGCAAGTCAGGTCTTAAATTCAAATATTAAGTAAATTGGATCTGGCAGATGATCTTGATTTTGTGACTACATACCAAGCTTAAAAGGAAGCACTTTACCTTTCTGAAACACTTGGTAAAATAACATGTTAGTTAATGCCCAGTAATGAGATTATTAAGTGGTACGTTTACTGTAAAACACACTTTGGAAAAAATAATATCCTGGCTCCTTCTCCAGGAACTTCAACACGATAGGAGTATCTTAACCTTTTTGACACACATTAACCACAGGCATAAGTGTATGTAAAACAACCGTGGTGTAACCAATTGTGCAGCAAAGATCAATCTTTATTATGCTGTACAGGCAGGATAAGGGGTGAGGAAGAAGTTCTCAACTAAACTTTCGTATCGATCCCTCCACCTGGGACAGTGAGAAACTGTCAGCTTCAGAAGGCCGAAAGGCGAAAGCACCCCCGGGAGGCCTCCCCGCAGCCGCTCCCCCTGAGAGCCGCGGGGTCTTTTCAGCCTCCTAGTAGGGAAGTACATGCCCGCACCCTGCGTCTCTCCGGGTCTCCCTCTCCCTCTCGGAAAGACCAAAAGATCTAGAGGCGCCACGTCTACGGTCCTCCCTTGAGGCAGGCCGCTCCTACACGCTGCTCCGATGCGCACCTCCATTCCGACTCCCCGAAAACACTTGTCGCAAAGCCCCCCTGCCTGCCCCTGGGATCTGCACCTCCACGCTTGGTAACAATGAGGCGGCAAAGCGAGAACGAAGGTACACACGTCCCCGGCTCTGGCACCCAAGGCAGCCTCTCCGTGCCTAATTAAAAGCCTCAGGCCAAGGGCGAGGCCAAGTTTGGGGACACTTCCTTGCGTAGAGAAGTCCCGGCCTCGCAGCCCCGCGGCCCGGCCGGGAGCCGCGCACCGCCCCGGCGCGCTGGCCCTTTAAAGGCGCTCTCTTCCTACGCCTGCGGCCCCTCCCTCGCCGTCGCAGCTCCGGCTCCCGCCTCCGCCCCCGCCGAGGGTCACACTTGAACTTTAGCTCGCCCCGCGCGGCCCGGCGCCCGCGCTCCGCAGGCTGTGGCCGCCTCTTCGCACGTGTCGGATGCACTACCTCGAGCCTGTCGCGCCCGACCCCCTGCACTCGAGGCCACTTCGGATAAGATCAAAACAAAGCAAAATGCACACCCGCCTCCAAAAACTGCGCTGCCAGCCCCCAGGGACCGACTCGCGACCTGCCAGGCCCTTCCACCTACAACTCGATCCTCCGGCCGGGCCCCGATGAGCCTCGCGGCGCCCTCCTCCGCCCAGCGCGGCGGAAACGGCTATTCGGCGCAGCCCCACGCTGGGGGGGGGACGCGCGTCGCGGAGACGGAGAGAAGCCGCCCTCACCCCCGAAAGGTCCCGGAGTTAAAGAACCGGTGACAGGAGTCCTCGCCGGCCATAGGGGAGCAGCTCCCAGTAAACCCCTTCCTTTCACTGGCGGCTAACTTCTTCTGCTCGCTCTTATGTCCACTTCTTGTCGTTACTTTTTTCAATCCCTAATTCCCAAATGAGCCCCTTTTCCGCGTCCCGCTCTTACTCTCACTTGAGCGCGCGCGCACACACACTTATTCCTGTCCCCCGACAGGTCCTAGGCAAGCCCACCACTCACGTCTGCCACTTCTCGAGCTCTCCCTGCACGCGCTGCCCGCGTGCCCTGCACTTTCAGGCCAAGCAAACTTACACAGCCGCCCTCTCGTCTGCCCCACCACGACCTCAGGTGGAGGCAGGGGTCCCGCGCCACCCCCCCCCCCACACACAGGTCCGGCCGTGCGTCCCGAGGCCACTCACCTTCCAGCCCGCCGAGCTGTTGCTGTCACCCTTATCCTTGAAATAGGGCACGCTCTTGACCATCCACTCGTAGATCTGCGACAGCGTGAGCCGCTTCTCGGCTGAGCTCTCGATGGCCTTGGTGATGAGGTCGGCGTAGGACAGGTTGCCCCACGCGTTGCGGCGGGACGAGCTGCTCTTTCGCGGCTGCCCCGCGAGGGGCCCGGCGGCGGCTGGGGGCACCGGCGGGTGCTGAGACAGCGGCCCGGGCGGCGGGGGCTGCGGCGGCGCCGGGTGCAAGCAGCCCGCCTCCGGGCCCTGGAAGTCCCCGCACAGCCCCCCGGTGGCGGCAGCTGCGGCCGCCGCCGCCGCCACCGCGGCCGCCGCCGCCGCGGCCGCCGCCACGGAGCCGGGCGCCTGCTGGAAGTCCCCGCTCTCCTCCAGCAGGCTCAGGTTGCTCATGAAGTCGGCGTTGACAGCGGCCGCCGAGGCCGAGGGCAGGCCCGCGCCGGCGTCGGGGTTCGCTGCCGCGCCGCCCGACGGCGCCGGGCTGGAGGTGGCCGAGTTGGACTGGCTAAACTCCGGCCTGGGCAGCGGCCAGGTGCACGAGCGCGGCCGGGGCAGCGGCTCGAAGTCCGGGTCGATCTCCACCACCTGGGGCGCTTCGGCCATGGTGACCCCCACCCCTCCCCCAGCCGCGGGAGAGCCAAGGGGTCGAGCGCAGCACAGGGGGCCAAGGGGGAGGGGGCGCGAAAAGCCGGTCCGAGATTTGGGGGGGGGGGCGAGGTCGGCGACTGGAGCCGACAAAAACCGGGAGGAAGGCGCGGCGGAGTGGAATTGCGAGCCCAAGAACTTAACTTCGCGGGTCCATCAACATCTAGGCTCTTCCAGATTCGCTGCACGGTCAGGATGGCAGGCCAGAGTCGCCAGGTCGAGCAGCAGTCGGCGCCGCACTCCTGCTGACAGGGCCTGCGGACCGAAGGACGGACGGACGCCGCGGGCCGCTCGCTCTCCCGGCGGCGCGACCGCGGCGCTGCTGCCTGTTGAATGTGGCGGCGGCGGCGGCGGCTGCAGCGACTACGCTGCCGCCCGACTTACGGGATCTGCCGCCGCCCCCCGCCCGCGGCGGCGCGCGCGCCGGCCCGCCCCTGACTGACAGCGCTCGCGACCAATGAGCGAGCGGCGCCGCCGCCCAGGCAGCCAGTGGTGGCCCGCCGGGGCGGGGGCCGGTTTTCCACCGGGAGGCGGCAGTGGTTTGGTGGGGGGTAGTGGGATGTTTTTCTCTTTCACACTCTCTCTCTCTTTCTCTCTCTCTGTCTCTCCCTCTCTCTCTTTTTTTTTTTTTTGGATCTCTGTTATTATTTTCTGGTAATTCTCAAGTATTTCTGTGAGTCTCTCGCCCTCTCAGTGTTTTGATTGCTAGGAGGCAAACCGGCGTGGAGGCGGCGGCGACACTTTGTTTACTACTGAGGAGCAAAGCCGAGTACTCGGGAAGCTCAAGTGGAACAAGTCGCTCGCTTCTCCGCCTCGACCTCCGCTCGGGGCCCAAAGTGGGGCGGGGCGGGGCCCCGGGGGACGCTCCTCGCTTCGCGGGCACCGGGTGGGCGGGCGGAGGCGGCCTTGCGGAATTCTACTCTATCGCCCCCTTCTCGACTCCACCCACGATTTTTCGCAGAGCAGCGTGGGGAAGTCGGTGGGTTTTGTTGCTGTTCTTGTGTTTTATTTCCCTGCGATCCGTCAAGTCCTCCAGCCCCCGCGCGGGCTGCACACGCCCCTCCCGCACCCGGGTCCCCGCGGTCGGGTCCGCGCGGCCGGCGCCGTCCCCGCCGCCTCCGCGCCTCGAACCCACCTGCCAGTCCCGTCGAGCGGAGCCTCTGCGGTTCGGTCTAGCCGGCGGCCAGGCGGCCAGTCCAGCGGCCGCCCAGCTCGGTTGACTCCCCTTTCTAGCCTTGACCTAAAAGGCTAGAAATGAGGGAAAGGGACTCAGCCGGGCCGAAGGCAGTCCTATTTCACACGCGTGCACAGACCCAAAAGAATCCTAGACTTCAATGCCCTCTGTGGGAACATCTTCCCCTGCGCGGGAACTTCAGACTCAAATGGTCCAGGGGCGGCGGGGAAGGGGTCAGAGAAGAGCATTTGGAGAGAACCTAGTCCCTTTATTACTTACCCCTAACTAAGTC
Source organism: Hyaena hyaena (assembly GCF_003009895.1). Lineage (NCBI taxonomy): Eukaryota > Metazoa > Chordata > Mammalia > Carnivora > Hyaenidae > Hyaena > Hyaena hyaena. The sequence continues at coordinate 1,995,666 of NW_024080738.1, read as the reverse complement.
CACCGGCTTGCTTGTCATTTCTTTGCTATTCGGGATGGAAATAGTGAGATTTCAGGTAGGAGCGCCAGCTGGGTAAGACCAAAGCCTTGGGGCTCAGCCCTGCCCCACCCCCAGGTTCCTTTAAATTGCCTCGAGTGTCAGTCAGCCTCCTCCCACCCCAGCCCACTTCTCCCCATCCGGGCCCCAGGTCCTGGACGTCCTGTCGAGATCATTGGGACCAACGGTAGAAAGACAATGGCTCCTGTGTCTCAGGGAGCAAAAGAAACAGTTTTCAAGAAACAGTTTTTTGCTTTGTTTTGCTTTTTTAGGTGGAGCAAGGAAGGCATTTCCTTTCAAAGGGATGGGATCACTTAGGATGGAAGAATGACAGTAGGGTTCTAAATATCTTGTCCAAAATGACAGCTCCCAATTACTTTTAAAATCCCCTTTCTCTTACAGGTAACTCTTCAATTGAAAAGTGGCATCGAAAGAAAATGAGGCCTCACTTACAAAAGTTTGAAAGAACTTAGAGATTTATTTCTTCCTTTACATTCTCACTATCATCTCCCTAGTTCAGGCCCCTGTTTCTTCATAATCCACTTATCACATCTTCCCTACTGATGATGGGGGAGGAGGGCGGGGTAGAGGAAGGTCGTGAGCCTGATGGATTAAGGGTAAAGTTGGTCCCCACCCTCCTCCTCTGCGGTCTCTTCATTTGCCATCAAATTTAGACAGTTCGGGCCGCCTCTGCCAGCCGCTAGGGGACCTCAGTAACCCAGACGATGAGCTCGAAGGAAGGCGGTAATGCAGAACTGATGATACCCTCAACCCTTCCAAGAAAGTTCTGCAGAGGCAGCCCCCATTCGGATGGCCGCACCCTACGAATAGGCGGTGCCCTAATGCATCATTCTTGGCAAAGAGACCAGCTGCAAATTTGGCCTGGCCTTTCAATTCCAGTTTTTCGTGGCTTCAATCAGAGGAGAGTATTTAGTTAAGGGAGTTTTCTTACAGACTTTCCTAAGGTCCTTGAAATCTAGACTATCCTGCCTAATTGTTTGGATGTTACTGTTTGCTTTTATTTATTTTTTATTTTTTGGTCTTTTGTAAAAAAATAATTTGAGGGGCACCTGTGTGGCTCAATCCGTTGAGCATCTCACTCTTGATTTCAGCGCAGGTCATGATCTCAGCTCTGTGCTGACTGGTCTGGAGCCTGCTTGGGATTCTCTCTCCTCTCTCTCTTTCTTTGCCCTCCCCTGCTTTCTCGCTTTCAAAATAAATAAATAAATATTAAAAAAAAATTTAAAAATGTGACTTGAAGCAGGCACAGAATATTTACAGCACCAATGTCCCAGACACTTAGTTCCAAAAAACTGAAGGTATAATAAAAGGTGTTTCTAGCTGCCTACGGTACCATTGTATGTGTCAATTTACTGAACCTTAGGGTGCGGGTGAACATTTGGCTTGTTTCCAATCGTTAGCTAGTACAAGGTATTCAGTAATGAATAACCTTACCTAACTCATTTTGCATCTGTGCAAGTATATACACAGGAGGAATTTCCAGAAAAGAGATCACTGGGTCAGCAGTTAAATGCATTTGTAATTTTGAGAACACTGTCAAATTGCCCTCCATGAGGGCTTGTACCGAGCTAAACTTTCTTTTCAGCTAGAGCCACAGAATGTTAAAATTGAAAGTACACGAGGATCACCCTGGTGGCCTCCTTTACTTTCTCCACAGGAAACTGAGCCCAGCTCCCAACCCCAGCAGAGGCTGATTTGCCCAAGGTCACACAGATCTGAGTGGTGCTGCCAGAGCTGAACTCCAATTTCCGGCTTTCCCATCAATAACCTTCTGGATACACAGAAAATTAGAAATCCCTGCAGTTGCAATATAGCAGCAACCACTATAAAAGTCTGCGGTGTATTTCCTTCCAGTCCACTCAACGGATTTTAGTAAGTTTAGTTAAATGAACTGCACTGAACTAAGTGAAGTTTTGATTTAAAAGATTGGAAAAGCAGACACAAAAAGACGATCATGACAGTGAGATAATGAAAGGAAGAAGATTACAGAAGCGGTTTGGGCTTTTTTAGCCAAAAATGTACACGTTTTCTCTCTCTTCGAAGGATGCCAAAGTATTTAGGTTGGCACTAGCTCTGCTTAAGAGAAAGAAGTTCATTTCTTTTCTTCAATATTTTTTCTGGTAGCTGTTTGCTTTGGAGGCTGTTTCTAATGATTATCACTTACTAGTTGGTACACATGGCCCAGCTGGGAAGAAAAAGGTTTCATGTCAGGTTAAGAACAATTAAAATGAAAAAGGAAATGCATCATCACAAAGCCCATCTCACAAACCAATGTGTTCATTTCTCTGCCTTGTTTTCGGGGTAATTATTGCATCATCCTTGACAGGAAGACTGACTGAGGGACTGTTGCTTTCCATCAATTCCCTGGCAGAAACTTCTGCACTGACCCCTCACCACCAACACTCTGATCTCTGGTTTAAATTCTTACATGTCAAAATAGGTCATTTAAGCCCAATTTAACGAGTAAATGAAAAGTCTGGATGTTTATTTTTCAGTCATGATCCTTAGCTTCATACTTCACATTCCCATTCCCCAACAACTTCCCATTTCCAATATTTTGTCTAAATTATTAAGAGGTACTGCTGTCAACCTATAACAGCCGTTCTTCACTTTACTCGTAGAAAATAATCTGAAAAAACACAGGTTCAGGTTCTTAAACCAATGTCCTGAAATCTGACACACGAAGCGGTAGCTACAGCAATAGCAAGAAGAGCCATTCCTTTTTGCCGAGGGGTAATTGCCTTTGGATTTTGTTACCATTTCAACAAATATTTATAGAGAGCCTACCATGTAGATTCTGGGGACTGTGCCTCTTAGAGTACATCGTTTTGATTGCGAATTCCTTAAGTTCACAGTTTATTTTATTTTCCTTTATATGATTTTGATGTCAGAGTTAGGACTATGATACTCTTAAATAACCAATGCATACTAACAATACTTATTTGGGGGAATTACACACATACAAAGTATTTGGTAGATACTAGGAATGCTAAGACAAGAAAAAATTGAAATATTATCATCAATTTTGAAGAAAAATAAGATGAGATAGAAGATCTAAATAAAATGTGCTATCCACAGGCATTGGGAATATGAGCTCCAGCCACCAAGCCTTGGAGTTTAGATGATCTTGCTTCTCGTGGACAAAAACCACAAGCTGCATCAGGTTATCTGCCTACCACAAATAAAGACAGTGCTTCCTAACCTGTAACTGGGGAGAGGCATTGGGCAAATCATGCACCAGATCATCAAAATTTTCAATTACAGAGAGTCAATGTTTGTTACTTTCAATAAACTCTGTTCCCTCACTTTTAGTGTTATGGCAAGACTACTTGTGGGTCTCTATAGGAATACTAAAATAGATTTGTAGATAATTTAAGTGACCAGCAACAGAGAATGATTAAATAAAAATGGCATATCTGTAAGGTAAAATCTCATGTAGTCATTGAGAATAGAGGGGTGCGTGGGTGGCTTGGTCAGTTGAGAGTCCAACGACGACGACAACGGCTCAGTTTGTGATCTTTTGGTTGGTGAGTTCCAGCCCCACATCAGGCTCTGTACTGCACTAGGATCCTGTCTCCCTCTCTCTCTGCCCCTCTCCTGTTCTCACTCTCTCTCTCTTTCTCTCTCTCAAAAATAAATAAACATTGGAAAGGAAAGGAAAGGAAAGGAAAGGAAAGGAAAGGAAAGGAAAGGAAAGGAAAGGAAAGGAAAGGAAAGGAAAGGAAAGGGAGAGGGGAGGGGAGGGGAGGGGAGGGGAGGGGAGGAGAGGTGCCTGAGAGGCTCAGTCAGTTAAACGTCCAACTCTTGATTTTGGCTCAGGTCATGATCTCAAGGCTCATGAGGTCAAGCCCAGAGTTGGGATCTGTGCTAAAGGCATGGAGCCTGATTGGAATTCTCTCTCCACCCCGACCTCCAACCCCCGGATTGCGTACCCATGCACACTCTCTCTCTCTCTCTCAAAATAAGTAAATAAACATTTAAAAAATAAAATGAAGTACACAGTGCATTTGTAATGACATTGTGACTATGTTGATACTGGGGATACAATATTTAAAAGGTTGGAAGAGATGTTAGCAGTGGTTGTATCTGGGTGATGAATTTACAGGTGATCATTATTGATCTGTATAGTTACTGGGACCAGAATTCAGACCTCATAGCATTGAGGCCCAAATTGGTTTTCACAATAGTACGTTTTCTAACTGGAGATTTTCAGACTATTTGATGAAGTTTAACTTACTTTAACTAATTAATTAGTTAATTAATTAATTTAAAATTCAACTTTTTTTTTTTTAAAGTAAGCTCCATGCCCAATGTTGGGCTTGAACTCACCACTCGGAAATCGAATCCCATGCTTTACCAAATGAAGCAGCCACCCCTTAAGTTCAACCTATTTTAAATCAACACTAGATCTTTACCTTTAAGACAATAAAATAATTCTCCCAAACTCCAGGCTCTGTCAATGTTACAATTAAAAATTTTACTAACACTAAAGACTCATAGAATTGCCATAAAATTCAGGGATGGCACATGAAATCCCAAATTCTTTGACTGTCACAAATCTGAATTTTGCAGCCATGCTTAAGCACAATGTGTTTTCACTATTTTATTTCTGTTTCGTGTCATATTAAAGCTCTTCACATGCTTCCAAAAAAGGGGGACATATGTATTAAATACGAAAACGCTGCCATGTAGAAGACAGATGGTAGTACATTTTTGGCAGAAAAGAAGTTTAACGAGGCATTTTACTTATTTACTTGGAAAACTAATATGTCTGAATGTTCAAGCAGTGAGAATTAATTGCTGTTTTACAATAATTAGGTTGTTTTTTTTTTCCAAATCAAATCGCCCTATTTCCATAACATTAGTAAGGAAAGGGAGTCAAACGTGATTGTAAAGATACGCCTGAGAGTCCTTGACGGTAATAAAAGAATGAACAAGAAACTGTTAGCGTTTTGTGGTAGCTAACCGCGTTGCTTGTCATTCGTTGATAAAAATCAATAACAAGAGGTAATGACTGTGCAGAGGACATGTGTTTTTAATGATACGGATAGTCACTGACTGTGTCAGTAAGGTGTAAAAACAGGAGGTAAGAGTTTTATCGAATTTCAGATTCGGCTGAGTCACCGGGCCCACCCATACGCAATGTCTGCTGTGCCAGAGAGTAAACATGGATGAATAGTGAGTATTTCTCTGGGATATCAGGTTTCTATTTGGTGGTAAATACAGCCTTCAAAACACATTGAAATATTCTATATTCTAAGGTTTAACATTTAAAAATGGAATTCCTAATTAGTTGATCACTGATATCACGCTGGAGGAAAAATTGATTTGTCTCATATGATGCCATGTGTGCTTTAAATAATTTTGTGTTTGAACAACAAACTAAAAACAGAACATTCGACAGCTATATTGCATGCCTGCACTCTGGAAGAATCCAACCGGGAAAACTCCTTCCCACTATCCAAGGCTAGGCTTGGTGAGATCTTTTCCTACTGTTTTTCAGATTTACATATCATCTGAAACAAATATAAGTATAGTATATATTTTTTATTTCAAGATATTTACAGATACAAACCACAGATCGCTTTTGACCCAGAATCAGAATATATACATTAAAGTTATTTTCTTTGCACCCCAGAGTTAATAAAAACGACTATTTTTTTTTCAACAGCTATCATCTGAATGAGTCTCCAAAACCACCCAGTAAGGTAGGAGATATTATGATTCGCATTTTACAGAAATTGAAACTGAGGTACAAAGACCTAAAAAACTTATTTATGATCTCACCTTGCAGGTTTATCTAATTATAGGTAGACCATTCTCAAAACCCAGATCTCATCTCCTGCTTAACACTAACTTTCTGGCTCCATAAAATGTTGGGATTTTTTTTTTTTTTTTAAAGAGAACTAGAAACTAACCAGAGATTAACTCAATGATTCAGGGTGGTTTTTTTTTTTTAAACAGAAAATTGACTTTGGGACTTTATTTTGGTGGTGGTGGTGAGGTGGGGTATCTGCAATCAGCTCTGCCTGAAACCAGTTTAGTTTATGTTAATGAAGAAGCCGAGAGATAGAAAATAAATAACAATAATAATGCTGATGTTTGCATTTGTATAACGCAAATGATATGGGGGATTCCAAGCCATTAGCACTTGCTTATTTGAACAGACCATATACAATAAGAGCAACCAGCCCTTCCGGAACGGTTGGCTTATCTGGAACTCTTTCCAAAGCTCTTCTTATCCTGAATAAAAGCACATCGAACCAAACTGAACCATTAGATTGAGCTCTATCCCTACCGAAGAAGGTCATTTGCATTGGATTTGTACCTGGAAGCCTCGTTTCATCGGAGCTGCAGAAGCTGGGATTTAGATAAGGACACCTGAACGCTTACTTTCCCGCTCAGGTGGAGGCCTTCCTCCTATGTTATTTAAAATCCAGCTCTGTGGCTGAACCTGCTGCGGATTGGTCAAAGCCTGAAGGTCTACTTTCCAGGGACACTAAACAAAATTACAAGCTGAGCAAATAAAATCCCGTGTTCCTTTCTATTTTGAAGTCAGCCTCAAAATGAATTGGAAAGGGCCTCGTCCGCCATCACGTGAGCATAAAAAAGCAGAAATTTTTTCAAAGCTCCCTTCTGTGGCAATGGTATGGGGTCATATCCCAACGCCTCCAGTCCTCATAAGCGTGAATAAACCCTTCAGCTAAGGGTTTAGAGCGTATTCTCTTGCTGTGGCCTCACATCACAGGGAAATAAAGGCACCCTCTACAACCCACAGACTACCTGTCAGTATTGCTCAGAAGAACTTCTCTGTGGCTACCTTCCCTTCAGCCAGGAACCGTTTCAATTGCCAGTGAATCATCAAAGGCAAATCACTCCTCAGTGCTTTAGAATCTGCAAGAGATATCCTAGTTTTAATGACCCATGAAACCTTAGCCAACGCATCCACTTGCTGTGAGAGCCAGCAAATGTTGAAGATTAAGGCCAGTTTTTGTAGGACAATGAAGGAAAATCAATCATCCACATATATTATCTCTTTTCTTTAATAGCCGTATATTTGATCTTTGATTCGATTTTTCACTTTTCATTATAGACACAGCCTTATCAGAGCCCTGATAAGCCCTGCAGAAGCAGGATGGAGAAAGGATCCCAAAGCCTCCACTTGAATATAAAAGCACACCCTGCTGCGTCCCTGGGGTTGTGTCCCCCCCCCCCCACCTCCCCCCAGGGCTTGAGCGAGTAGGAAACTGCGGAGACTTGGTGGCTCTGTTACAGATTTGGTAGCGTTTTATCGAGCGCGCTGTGATGCTTGTTGGCCCACGTGCAAAATATGATAAAGTGAAAGCACCAATGGAGCTTCCAAGAAAAGCAGAAAACCAACAAGGCATGATCACCTAGGCTCTTTTATTCCCTATGCAACGTTCAATTTATTCTGCATTTTGAGTTGTTATCTTGGTGTGACTTGCCACCTACATACCTCAGTGAGGTAAGGATTAAAATAATGTCTTAAAAGTGCTTTGAAACACGGATGAAGTGTTTGTTCTCTGACAGTGGTACAGCCTCGTGGGCAGGTTTCTCTTACATTGAGAATTACTTTAACGTAGGTAATCATACAATTACTAAATCGCTCGCATTTGTTCTCAAGCCTATGGTGGCTCCTTCATCTTTGAGTGTTGTGAAGCTTGCTTGCCCAAATCCAACCCATTCTTTGAGAATTCAGAAATAATGTGTGGAATCCCCATGGAATACCATAGCAAGAATTTAGGAAAAGTCTCAAATCAGGGATTTTTACTACCTATCCATGCCCTACAGCTGAATTGAAAAAGAAAACAGTATATAAAAATGACTTGAGGATTCTGAACCTTTGATCCACCTTTTTAGTTGGTCTAATATACCAAAATTTTGCTCTAAAGGCTTTAAAAATCCTATTATTTTTGATAGTCTCAGCAGACAATTAAAAAGCAGTTAAAAATAAAGTTAGCTGACTCATTTTGGGAGTTTAGCTGATGATGTTACTGGCAGCTTCAATTTCAGATAACAGATAATGTTACCACAAAAGGCAGCCCAACTTTAACAATAGAGAAAATTTCTCTAAAATAATCTCAACAGAGAATTGATACAATATATTCTTTGTTTTTCTTTTTTCTTTTTTTTAGTGGTTCTTTGGGATAAAATTCTAAAATTCTTAAAAACTAAACCCACTCAGACACCTCAACATATTTTGTAAGAGGTAGATGTTGCATCTAAGAAACATAGAAACTGAAGACAAGTGACTTATTCATGAAGAGAAAACAAGCAAAAAATCCTACAAAATTAACCCACTCAAAAGAAGAAAAGACCTACAGAACAACAGTAACAATAAATAATCTACTTAAATGGATTTGGAATATAAGGCTTCTAAGTCCGGGATCTTTTTTTTAGTTTGATTTTTTTAAGACTATTTAAATCTTATTTTGGAAGGAGTCAGTAGATAATTTTAATATTCACTTTTGAAATTAAAAAGGATTCACGTCTGCTCATGTAGACAAATTATTTCTAAAAAGAGACACCACCTGTATTATCAGATTCTGCAGTTATTCCTAGATTAGTTATTCTTGGCAGTTGTGCTGTAAAACCACATGTTAGTGTGTGTGTGCGCGTGCGCATGCATGCATGCTAGTGTGTGTGCATGCACATTCCTATGTGTACGTACCAGGATTCTATTAAAAGATCACAAATCACCACCTTACTTTTACAGCCCAATTAAAACATACAGCAAATGTAGTCACTAATAAACAAAAGTTGATGAGCACCATGGAAACCTCTTAAATTAGAAGTCAGGTGGACCTGAAATTTAAAAAAAAAAAAAGTTGATAAAAATCACAGTCAAGGTGAGAATTTGTAATGTAAATGTTATCTCAAAACATTTAAAGATGTGGACGTTTATTATTAGTAAGGGTCTTCTTAGCTACCTTTGCTAATAAATTCTTAAAGTGGTCATAATGGAAAAATTATCTTTAAATGGGTTATGATAGAGAAATTATTAAAATCCTAATAATGGGTAAGGGTGCCTGACTGGCTCAGTGGGTTCAGAATGCAACTCTTGATCTTGGGGTTGTGAGTTCAAACCTCATGTTACGTGTAGAGAGTGCTTAAAAGTAATTTCTTAAAAATATAAAATAAAATAGGAGTGCCTGGGTGGCTCAGTCGGTTAAGCATCAGACTCCTGATCTTGGCTCAGGTCATGATCTCACAGTTCATGAGTTCGAGCCCCGTGTTGGCCTATGTGCTGCCCGTGTGGAGCCTGCGTTGGACTCTCCCCCCCCACCCACTCTCGCTTTCTCTCAAAAAATAAATAAACTTATAAAAAAATGACACCTGTCGCATTCTTTGATGTCAATACATCTGGTTTGTGTTTTGTTTTGTTTTTTTTTTTTGCTTCATGAACCTGTTACAGGCCGAATTGTGTACCCCCACTCCAAATCCATAAGCAAAGCCCCCAGAACCTTAGAATGTGACTGCATTTGGAGACAGAGCCTGTAAAGAGGTAATTAAATGAGATTGTTTGACTGGTTTTCTTGTAAGTAGAAATTTGGACACAGGAGAGACACCAGAGGAATCTGCACACATGCGGGGGAAAGATGATTTGAGGACATAGAGAGAGGAGGCCACCTGCTAGCCAAGGACGGAGGCCTCCGAAAAAAAACCAAGCCTGCTGATTAAGATCAGCCTTGATCTTGGACTTGCCGCCTCCAGAACTGTGAGGAAATTGGTTTCTGCTGTCTAAGTCCCTGCCCCAGTCTGTGGCGTTTTCTAATGGAAGCCATAGCAAATGAATACACGGACCTAAACGACCAGTTATGTTTTTCCAAAGGTGAGGTTAGATTTTTAACATTCCATTGAGGAACCAAGGACCCTAACCCAGAAAGACTGTGAAGCCAATTAAACACAAATTTGAGAGCCAAAGTCTCAATCAAAGCCATTCTGCTAATGTTGGGTTTATTAACAAGCAGCATGGTCAGCATTTGAGGAAAAACTATGCCAGGAAGCACAGTACTGTATAAACTCATTTCCAAAACCCTAGTTTGGCAGGGGGGGGGGGGGGGGGGGGCAGGGGGCTGAACTCTAACATTGGGTCCGCAGGAACGCCGCAGAAAGCACGCGGTGAGTGTCTGCATTCCCGCACGAAGAGGGGGGACAGCATGGAGACGGTGTAGCGGNGGGGGGGGGGGGGACACTACTCTCTTACAGGTGAGGAAATGGCGGCACAGGGAGGTTGAGTCACCAGGACAAGGTCACCTAGCTAGCAAGTGTGAGAGATGGGATACTAACTGAGGCAGTCCAGAATCTTTGCTCTTAACCAGTAATCTAAGTGGCTTCCTTAATTAGGAGTCTAATACTTATTACCCTTCCTCACCAACCCAGCACCCATCAGTTAGAACTCCGAGGGGAAGTTAAAAGATCCGAATTCAAATTCAAGCTCTGTCCCTTATCTCTCCAGGTAGCTTCCTTATCTGAATGATAGTGATATCCCCTTAAGGGATGATAATACCTACCTGCTGTGGGGGTCAACTGAGCCAATTAAAAAAAGGTGCTTTGCAGGTGGGATTAGCCCCATGCTCTGGAGGTGTGTTTACAGGGCCTGTGATTCCTTCTGAAAATATTTAGAGGGGTTCTCTGTTGAGAGAACATCATGGCCTCAGTTCCATCAGGGGCTTATAGAGTCTTGTTGGTTTGTTTTTTTTTTCTAATAGTTTTTATTTTTCGAGACAGAGAGAGACGGAGCATGAGTGAGGGAAGGGCAGAGAGAGAGGGAGACACAGAATCTGAAACAGGCTCCAGGCTCTGAGCTGTCAGCAGAGAACCCCAAGCGGGGCTCAAACCCACGAACCATGAGATCATGACCTGAGCAGAAGTTGGACACTTAACCGACGGAGCCACCCAGGTGCCCCTATAGGGTCTTGTATCTACAGTCCATGAGGGCTCAACCATGCCATCCACACAGGTGCATCCTCCTGTAAACCATTCTGTGAGCAAGTAAGGATGGGGGAAAAGAGGCCCTCACTCACCTTTTCCTAGCCCCTGGAGGCTTCTCTCTAGCCTCCCCTAGGCTTCTGCAAAGCCCTTAGAAACCAGCTTTAGGACAAGCAGAGTCTTCGGAGGAAAAACATAGGTGAGGGAGGCTCTGCGAGAAAAGGAAGGCTGGGGTGCCTGGATGGCTATCAGTATAGCATGCAACTCCTGATCTCATGGTTGTGAGTTCAAGGCCCACATTAGGTGAGAATTTGCTTAAAAATAAAAAAAAAAAAAAATTGGAGGGGAGGGGAAACCTGTGTGATTCAGTTGGTTGAGCATCCAACTTTGGCTCAAGTCATGATCTCATGGTCTGTGAGTTCAAGCCCCGTGTCAGGCTCTGTGCTGACAGCTCAGAGCCTGGAGCCTGCTTCAGATTCTGTGTCTCCCTCTCTCTCTGCCCCTCCCCTGCTCACACTCTGTTTCTCTCTCTCAAAAGGAAATAAACTATAAAAAAAATTTTTTTAAGAAAAAGAAATAGATGGCCAGTCTACTGAATAAGGCAAGCACAAGACCAGAAATTAGGCAGCCCCTTGTGGGAGCCTACTAACCCTACCAAAGCTCCTCCCTCCCATACCCAGCTTCCCGGAGTGCATTCAGGGTCACTGCCCTCCATGGTCCAAGGGGCTGTGAGGCACTCTGAGGCCACCAGTCGTCTCCAGAGTAGGCCTCAGACATGTCAGTGTTAGAGCCAGTCCACCCAGACTGTAAACACGGGCCCTCCAGGTTAACTTCTGTGGCCTCCTCCCAGGCCCCCCACTGCTTGGACCTTCTGGAATCGCACTTGGTAGTTCAAGTTGTCAGACCGTCACCCCCATCTCTGAGACGTGGCCACAGCAGCATTGTCCATGCCTCTGCCGTACACCTGTTTGGGCTGACGACAACATTTAATTAATCCCCTTCCTACTCTTGATCTTAGCACAAACCTCGTGATGGGAAAAGAAAAACTCGTCTGAGAACCCGCTTTTGAAATCGACCCTCCCCACACATGCTTGCTTTCCCCTCAGCTCGGTTACCGCAGCTACTCCCGTGTCAGGATCCAAACCCCTCTCATCTCCTGTCCGGTGAGGCTTATTTATCTTGCGGAGAGAGCTCTTAACATCTCAGCAGACACAGAGCAACAAGCTTATCCCACAGGAGACTAGCGAGGCTGGGCCCTGTATTTTTTTTTTTTTAAGTTTATTTATGTATTTTGAGAAAGAGAGAAAGAAAACACGAGCGGGGAAGGGGCAGGGAGAGAATCCCAAGCAAGCTCCTAGTTGTAGGCACAGCCCCACGCTGGGCTTGAACCCATGATCTGTGAGATCATGACCTGAACTGAAATCAGGAGCCGGATGCTTAACCAACTGAGCCACCCAGGCACCCCAGGCTGGGCGCCTTATTTGAACTAAATCCTAACATATTTAGAGCCATAGGACTTTTTTTTCCTGTGCCATTGACTTCTTTTTTTTTTTTTTTAATGTTTTATTTATTTCTAGGAGAGAGAGAGAGACAGCGTGAGCAGGGGAGGGTCAGAGAGAGAGGGAGTGACAGACTCTGAAACAGGCTCCAGGCTCTGTGCTGGCAGTCAGCACAGAGACTGATGCGGGGCTCAAACCCACGAACCGCGAGATCATGACCTAAGCGAAAGTCGGATGCTTAACCGACTAAGCCACCCAGGCGCCCCATCCATTGACTTCTTTCTATATTACTAAAACTTGTAGAGCAAAGGACAAAGATGACACAGGCCGGGCTAAACATAGTGCACATTCTCTATCTGTGTGCGTGACCAACGTGAAATGCATGGGCTGGATTTTACATCTGTTCTCATGGAAATAAACATTCCAAGAAATTGAGCCCTCTAATTTTTTAAGATCAGATGTTCATTTACCTCATGGTGTTGGTCATCCCAGCCAGTAGTCAAGGCCCCTGGTACTCCAGCCTTTCCAGGTAAATATGGCACCCAGCACCCAAGAATGTCATCTGGCCATTCTTCATATGCTCTCGCCACACCTCAAGTGGCCAGCTAACTGTTCCATGCCCAAACTTCCATCTATCTGAAAACTATTACAATCTAGTATTTTTTAAAGTTACATATTCTAGACAATCAAGAGATACAACAAGTCGTGTGCAATTGAGTCCAGCCACTTATTTCCATTTGGGGGATCCTCATACATAATTGCCTACAGTCATTGTGGGATGTCAGAGAGCTAGCATGAAGTTTTATGTTCCTGAGAAAGTCACTAACACTGATCATATTAAACATAGTTATGCTGCTTTCCACACAGAAAACGATTCTCTTCAAAGTTAGTCATGGTTATTTGTTAGCTTTGATCTTCTATCTGAACGATGTTTCTCTCCCTTTCCAATGTCCTTCATCGTTTTCTGATGAACGAGAAGGGGCAAAGAAAAATTGCCAAAAAGTCCTTGATCACTTTGATAAGGTTTAATAATGTTTAAAAGCAGTGTTTTGGTGCCCCCTACTGGTATGTAACATTAGTAGTCCATTTGCAAAAAAAAAAGTTCCTTTACCTTTTAGAGAAGAGACCATAAACTCATAGAAAAGTTTTTTTTTTAAAGTCTTTTATCAGCCTCTTAGAAACTGTTTAATTTTGGGGCCCCTGGGGGGCTCAGTCGGTTAAGCGTAGGACTCTTGGTTTCAGTTCAGGTCATGATTTCATGGTGCGTGGCTTTGAGTCCCAAATTGGGCTCTTCACTGACAGTGGCGAGCTTGCTTGGGATTCTCTCTCTGTCTCTATGTGCCCTCCCCCCAACTTCTCTCTCTCTTAAATAAATAAACAAAAACATTTTTAAAAAGATATTGTTTAATTTTTTCAAGTTTATGTATTTTGAGACAGAGTCGGGGGAAGGGAAGGGGAAGCCTGGAGCCTGCCTCAGATTCTGTGTCTCCCTCTCTCTTTACCCCTCCCTCCCTCCCTCATCTTCTCTCTGCCTCTCAAAAATAAATTAACATTAAAAACATTTATTTTTTTAAAATGGGGAGAAAGATTTTTGTCCTTTATAAAGCAAGTCCTGCTACAGGTACTAGAATAATCTCGCAACATCGCTTTGCACACAGAAACCTTTTTTTCTCATTGCATTTGGGTAAAGTGTACACCCAACTAGGGCAAAGAGGACCGCATATGGCCTAGAGCTCCCTGTCCACTCTTAGCCAGAAGGAAGAGGAGAAAACATTGAGGCAGCGTCCAAGCAGCCCTCCACAGCCTAGTGGAGCCTGATATGCAGCGATGGGTCCCAGGGGCCCATTGTGGTTGGGGGGAGACACTGATTCAGGGGCTTCCATTTTAGTTGTTGATAGGCGGGCCTGTTTTTGCAAAACCAGAGGGAAACTAGAGACAGATTCATGTCAAAAATACGCCAAGTGAAATCATTTCACTTATAACCTTGTGCCAGATTTGAAAGATTAGCCCTGACGGGGAAAAACACCCTCCAAGTATTATGTCCTCACAAGGAGCAAAGCTTCCCAGGAAATTTAAATTGCCTAAAATACTCTTCTGTTAGTTCCTCAAGGATTTTCTAAGCTGTTTTCAAATCCTTTAGACTTGAGCTCCTCATGCTTTTTATCCTTATCCTAATTTTAATTTTAAAATTCATTGGAGGAGAGAGCATTTGGGGTACATTTGTCATATTTCTTTTATTTCTGTCACTTTTTTCCACCTCTTGCTTTTAAAATCTGTTAAGTGAGAAGCGAACATTTCATCAAGGCTTATACTTCAATGTCCAAAAACTGTGGAATGTGTCAGTGTGTTCCGCCAAAATCTTAATTCTAGGTATTTTGGCTTCAATGTTAATAACTACCATTATTGGTCATTCTGTAGGGGAAAGCTGCCTTAACTGACGGTCTCCTGAAACCAAACCTATCCATTATAACTTCATGGCAACCAGGCAACTTGGAAATCCATGCTTGACTCCAGGGTTTATTTCTCATAAGGTCAGAAGCACATTATAAATTTGACTCAACCACACATCTCAGCTCAAGCTCCAGGGGAAGGGAAGAGACAGAACGATTTTTTTTTTTTTATAAGCAAGCCTATTAACATGCAGATCATTCTCATGAGGGAGCTCATCTTCATCTGCATTCCATAGTTTGACTAAAATACCTAGCTGGAAGAAAGGGTAAAAATAGACCATCCCCCACGAACACGGTATGGCTTATGCTGTCTTGAACGTGCTTTAAAAGCATAACTCCTACAGGTCGGGAAAGTTGGAAACCCTGATGTAAAAAAGCAGTTGTCCTGATTTTTCTTTCTTCTTTTTTAAATTGGAGTAGGGGTCGACATGCAATGTTACATTAGTTTTAAGCGTACAACATAGTGATTTGACAAGTTGATGCATTTTGCGGTGCTCCCCACAAGTATAGCTACCATCTGCCCTGACTTTCTTTTTTTCCCCAAATTCCTTTTTTTAAATTTTATTCTTTATATCTTAATCTTTATTTTTATATCTTAGTCTTTATTTTTTAAATTTACATCCAGGTTAGTTAGCATATAGTGCAACAGTGATTTCAGGAGTAGATTCCTTAATGCCCCTTACTCATTTAGCCCACCCCCTCCAGCAACCCTCTGTTTGTTCTCCATATTTAAGAGTCTCATGCTTTGTCCCCCTCTCTGTTTTTATATTATTTTTGCTTCCCTTCCCTTAGGTTCATCTGTTTTGTATCCTGAAGTCCCCATATGAGTGAAGTCATATGATATTTGTCTTTCTCTGACTAATTTCGCTTAGCATAATACCCTCTGGTTTCATCCCCATAATTGCAAATGGCCATATTTCATTCTTTTTGATTGCTGCGTAATACTCCATTGTATACAGACACCACATCTTCTTTATCCATTCATCCATCAATGGACATTTGGGCTCTTTCCATACTTTTGCTATTGTCGATAGTGCTGCTTGCCCTGATTTTCTTTATGCCGAGTTCTACCATTAGCTTAGGAAAAATCGAGGATTACATGGTTGTTCATGGTTGTTCAATAAGAAATTCACTGAAGTTTGCTTACATACATTGTTGAAGGCTATTGTAGAGATGTAAGAATAAGGGCTGACATTTGGTTCATGCTTGCTATATGCCAGGTACTTTATTCATATTATACAAACATATCACAACCACCCTACACGGTATGAACAAGTTTTCCAATCACTATCAAATGAGCGAACGGAGGCACAGAGGTGGTAAATAATTCATACACAATGACAGAGCTCGTCATGGAGCTGGGCTTCCTGTGTTGGTGACTTAGGTGTGGCATGCTGCATTGATGCCGTGCCACACTATCCCATGGTAGCAAGGGTGAGGCCCGGGCCAGCTTTGTATGGAAATCCTGGAAGGGAAGCTCTGAGCAGCCACTGCATTTCCACTCTTTTGGAAATGATAAGCTGTTTCTCAATTAAAGAAGGGGCTCTGTGCTCCAAACATGGAATAGAACATGGAAAAATACAACTGTTTGCCATTTGGGTTACCTGGGGTGGCCTACCCGGTTGGGCATCCAACTCTTGATTTCTCCTTGGGTCATGGTCTCACGGATCATGGGATAGAGCCCCTTGTCAGCACTGTCAGCACAGAGGCTGCTTGGGATTCTCTCTCTCTCTCTCTCTCTCTTCCCCTCTCTCTGCCCCTCCTCCGCTCCTTCTCTTGACATAAATACACTTTAAAAAATGTTTGCCTTTTAATCAATGCGAGGCTATGGAAGGCTTGGAAGGGGAGACTGGGTGGGAGAGCTTTATTGAAGAGAAGTTTATCAACACTGTGTTTTGAAAAACAAGATCATTCTGGAGAAAGTGTGTGATCTGTTTTGGGCTTTTTTAGTTATGCACATAGAAGCAAATTCATCCTCATTTTTCTAGAGGAAGACAGGAATGTGATGCTTCAGGAAGAAATGCAAAGCGTTCTGCTATTACCTTCGTGTAGGACTGCGCTCCAGTAAGTTATGTTTGCATTAGGAGATCCCCTCTTACCCCAATCTGGATTTAGCCCACTGTGTGCTACATTATAGGATGATGTCACAGACTTGAGTATGCTGAGCTGGTATTTGCAAAGTTGGCGAGGACTCAGAGAGAGAGATCAGAGGTTCGATCCTTCTGCCAAACCTGCCCTGGATACAACACTGGGAAAGGAGGCCGGGCAGCCCACCATACCTGGGGCTGGGCTCTCAGTGTCTCCCAGGTGGGAGGATCAAGAAAAAGGACCTGATGGGCCTCTGGGTGGCTAAGTCTGTACAGCATGTGACTCTTCACCTTGGGGACGTGAGTTCAAGCCCCACATTGGGCACAGAGTTTACTTTAAAAAATAAATTAAAAATTAAAATAAAAAAGAGGGGCATCTGGGTGGCTCAGTTGGTTGAGTATTTGCCTCTTGATTTCGGCTTAGGTCATAACCTCTCACTATGTGAGATTGAGCCCCACTTGGGGCTCTGTGCTGAGAACGTGGATCCTGTTTGGGATTCTCACTGTCCCTCCCCACTCTCTCTCTCTAAATAAATCAAGAGAAAAAACTTTAAAAAAAAAAAAAAAAAGGAAAGAAGCTGCCACTGTATCTCAGCAGAGGAAATATTGGCATTTGGGGCAGTTCAACATGCTGGACTGTCCTGTGTACTGCAAGGTGATTATTTAGCAGTCCCGCCCCACCCCCGAACCCCCTCCCCCTGCCCCCAGTAACACCACTATCCCCTGAGGATCATGGTGATAACCAAATATCAAAAACTATCCTCCTGACACACATATTCCCAAATATCCTCTGAGTGGGGGTGGGGTGCTACCATTTCACAGTGAGTTTAGATAGAATTTCAAGTAAATGTCTTGAAATTTCCATATATCACCTGCAGTAAAATAGAGAGAATTAATTGATTTTCCAAAAACAGAGGATACAACGTCAGAACCAGAAATCATGATTCAGATTGCTTTGCAATTAAAACCCCACCAAATCAGCCCATATCCCCAAAATTCATATATGGCTTTGGAGGAATGTTTGTACTGTCGACACAGTACTTAGCACAGAATAGGCACTCAGATAAATATATGCAGCACATACATGTGGTATAATTGGAAGGATACATAATCTGATTGGGTTAAAATATACTGACCTCTGATTACTATTGTTTTATAGCCAATTGTTTGCATGCCTGTCGTTCACTCCAGAGGGAAGCTGTTGTAGCTAGGGATCATAACTTATTCACTTTTATCTCCCATAGTAGATCTGCAAGTAACAGGAAGTATCTTGAACATAGTAAAGGCCAATATCAGTGGAAAGATAGTAAGTAGTTGAATTAACTGGTAGCGTTGCTAATGCATTGCTCCCGTGACTCCTGGCTGTATTGCAGAATCACTTGGGGGGGAGGGAGGGTTGTTAAAACTCCAGACTCCCAAACCTCACATCAGACCCTCTGAAATCAGAAATACTGGGGCTAAATCGGCAGCATTTGTGTTTTTGTCAAACTCCCCAACTGGCTCCAATATGCCTGCCTGGTGCGGAGGGAAGCTGCATTGACAAACATCCCGGTGATTTTCATAACCAATCAGGATTACTAGCTTAAAGGGAGTGCAGCTTAATCCAGTCCTCATGCTGAGGGCTGGTTGTTATGCAGCACGTTATACCAAGAACTAACCAATACTCTTTCAGAAAGCTATTGAAGGATGTGCTTTGGCAAAAGATGACATAAACTAAGAAAGAGGAGATGTAAGCGATATAGGAAGAAATATAAGCAACATAGGAGAGAAGGCCCCTTAGGAAGATGTGAACAGACATCCCAGGATAACACTACTCACCATGTGCGGTGTGCAGCCACTCCAGAGCAGGTGAAGAGCTCCAGGCAAGCCTCCCTCAGGGAGGTGAAACTGATAACGTGAGAAGCAGCTCAATATCTTCAGAGGAGAGATCTAGACCTTTAGGGAGTTTCCATTTAATTTCTCTGTTGTTAGTACAGTGCCTCTTATCAGAGCCTGGTATCCTCCAGCCCAAAACGTTTGTTTTACCCTCTCTGCAACACATCCCCAGAGGTAGATGAGACAGGCACCTAGCTTCCAGTGTTTGTTGTTATTGTTTTTTCTTTTTTTTTTTTTTTTTAAGTAAACTCTACCCCCAATGTGGGGCTCAAACTCATGACCCTAAGATCAATAGTCACACACTCTACTGACTAAGCCAGCCACATGCCCCACCTGGCTTCTTAAACAGATTTTCAACCAATCTTCCTTATTTTGCCTATTTTCTTCTACCCTTGCCTCCAGAGGAATCTGGTGCAATTAACCACCAATTGTGGGAAGCAGGTAGATTCTGTAGCATAAAATAGGTCGGTCCCATTTTCCTGGTCTGTTAATCCCTTATCACACATCCATTATCCATCCAGCCTCCAAAATGTTTTCATCTCTTCTCCATTCTGTCCAACTTTATGCACTTAGGCCTCTTTTGATTATTAAAGTTGTTTATTGGGGCGCTTGGGTGGCTCAATCGGTTAAGCGTCCGACTTTGGCTCAGGTCATGATCTCGTGGTTTGTGGGTTCGAGCCCCGCGTCGGGCTCTGTGCTGACAGCTAGATCAGGGCCTGGAGCCTGTTTCAGATTCTGTATCTCCCTCTCTCTCTGACCCTCCCCTGCTCACGCTGTCTCTCTCTCTCTCAGAAATAGAGAAAATATTTTAAAAATTTAATAAAAAAATAAGTTATTTTTGAGAGAGAGGGAGGGGAGAGAACGAGCAGAGGAGGGGCAGAGAGAAAGGGAGACAGAGAATCTGAAGTGGGCTCTGCACTGTCAGCACAGAACCAAATGCAGGGTTCAGATTCATGAGCCATGAGATCATGACCTGCTCTGAAGTTGGACGCTTAACCGACTGAGCCACCCAGGCACCCTGGCCTCTTTTTTTTTTTTTTTTTTTAACATTTATTTATTATTGAGAGACAGAGACAGAGCAGAGCATAGGAGGGGCAGGGAGAGAGGGAGACACAGAATCTGAAGCAGGCTCCAGGCACAGAGCTGTCAGTACAGAGCCCAACATGGGGCTCGAACTTAAAAATTGTGAGATCATGGGGGCGCCTGGGTGGCATAGTCGGGTAAGCGTCTGACTTTCGCTTAGGTCATGATCTCACGGTTCGTGGGTTCGAGCCCCGCGTCGGGCTCTGTGCTGACTGCCAGCTCAGAGCCTGGGGCCTGTTTCAGTCTGTGACTCCCTCTCTCTCTGACCCTCCCCTGCTCGCGCTGTCTCTCTCTCTCTCCTAGAAATAAATAAAAATATTAAAAAAAAAAAATTGTGAGATCATGACCTGAGCCGAAGTTGGACGCTGAACCAACTGAGCCACCCAGGTGCCCCTAAATTTTACTTATTTAAAGAAAAAATTCCTTTACAGTCATTTTACTAAGGCTTCAGGAAGGAAGGTAGATGGCATGTGTTGGGTACGTTATCTTTAGACAGAAACTCTGGTATAGATTGCAATAATGATGTATTTCAAAAGTTTTTGTTATGGAAAGTTTGAAATACGTACAAAATACATATAATGTTAATGGCCTATCCCCACATTACCCATCACCAGTTTCAACAACTACCAATTCAAAGTCTATCTTGTTTCAATCTACATCCCTACCTATTTGCCCCTCCTCCTGGATTATTTTGAATCAAATCCCAGGCATTATATCATTTCATTTGTAAATCAGTGATGGATTTGAAGTGTTTGCATAACTACCTCAAGTAATGAATTTCTGATTAGGGTACTTCAAATGCTAACTAATCCCCCCCCTAGAGTGTGGGTTCCTAATTAGGGTACTTCAAATGTGCACAGCCTCTAGGGTGTAGATTAAAGTTAATTTATACACACATACATCACACTGTTAATACTAAAGGATTTTAAAGTAAATCATTATACAGACAATTGGACACGGTGAAACTCAGAAGTCTAGGAGAATTAATGTGTTTTGTTGGCCAACTAGACAGAACACTAAGAGCTGATAGGTGCATTTTGCCCTTGGGAGAAGAAGAGAAGAGAAATACAGTAAAACCTTGGGTTGCAAGGAACTTGTTCTGCAAGTGTTCCGCAAGACAAACAAAGAATCCTAGGGGCGCCTGGGTGGCTCAGTCAGTTGAGTGTCCAACTTCGGCTCAGGTCATGATCTCACAGTTCGTGGGTTTGAGCCCTGTTTCAGGCTCTGTGCTGACAGCTCGGATCCTGGAGCCTCCTTCAGATTCTGTGTCTCCCTCTGTCTCTGGCCCTCCCCTGCTCGTGCTCTCTTTCAAAAATAAATAAGCATTTTAAAAAATGACAAGCAAACATTTCTAATAAATTTGAACTTGATATATGAGCAATGTCTTGCAATACAAGTAGTATGCAACGAAAAATGTCACGTGATCACAACCGAGCCAATCGTTCTTCTCTTTCTCTCTCTCATTGTGAAACTGGGTGATTGTCTCCCATGCTTGATACTTAGTCTCAGGCCGTGGCGTTTGGCAGAAATGAGTGATTTTTCAGAACGTTGGAAGGTGTGACAACTGGTACGAGTATATTTTTGGTAACTTCAAAGCACTTATGGACAGTCCTTTGCTTTTCCGTACAAGAAGTAAGCTTAGGAATGCTTTGCTTCATTCTAGGTCAGGCTGCCTGCAGATACAGACCCTTCCCTATGCTGCCTTATTGCCAGTTACATTAAAGACAGTGTATGACAAGAGTCTATTAATACTGTACTATATACTCAACATCCGTGCGAGCGTATACAATAGCCTCATGCAGAAAAAGGTTGAAAAGAAAGGTGGTAAGATGATGATTACGATGGAAGTTAGGAAGGAAATCATCAAAGAAGTGTGAACGAGGTATGCTAGTGGCTGAGACTGTAAGCTTTTAAAGTCTACATCTGCATCTCATCTGCAGAGGAGGAGAAAAAGGCAGAGGAATCCCTCACTTCAAATGAGAGTAGGGAGATGTGTAAAATGTGGGAAACGGTGGAAAAATTGTGTACAAAAGCACTACTTGAATAAGGCTACATATAGCAGTGCGAGCAATGAATCTGTTTAATGACAATGCAATGTCACACGTTCACGAAATTCTCAAAAGGAGGCAAAAGCACGTGTCATTGGATAGGTTCCTTGTTACAGTTGCGCAAAAAGAAGATTCCATTGAGCCAATAGATAGCAGTGATTCTGTTAGTGATGGTGAAAGTCGTCCTACACAATAACCCTCCTCTCTGTTGTCTCCCTCACACCAGCCACAAAGGTTTTCAAAGGTAAGTGTGGGTTAATTTATTTTTCTTTATATTTTGTATTTTCTTTATTATTTTTTTATATTACAGTATTGTAATCATTTCATATGAATATTTTTGGGTTGTGGAATAAATCATGTGATCTTCCATTATTTCTTATGGGGAAATTCACTTTGATATACAAGTGTTTGGATTATAAGCATGTTTCCGGAATGAATTATGCTCACAAACCAAGGTTTTACTGTATTAGGAAAAAGAGGTAATTTGCGGAGAAAGATGGAGAACTTGAGATAATGTTGGGCACAACGCAAGAAATAAAAGACAATTTGTTACTCCAGGATTAGGGCTTAGAGAGAGGTCAGCCTGGCTATTTGTATTTAATAATCATTCTTATGGAAGTAAGAATCAAAAACATGAGAACAAGAGATTTGTTCAACTAAAGAGAGTGGAAAGAGACCAGAATGTACAGAATTGGGGGATGGGGAGAGTAAAAGTGGTACCTAATTGACAGAAAGGGAGTTGGGTTATGATACTCGCAATTTCCATTACAATACTTTACTGTGGAGAATGTAGTGTAAATTTTGTATAAGCCACACCCTCAGAGTAGGGTTCTTAACCACTTGTACCATGGACCTTTTCTTTAGACTTCCCCTCAGAATAATGTTTTTAAATGCCTAAAATAAAATATATAGGATTATAAAAGAGCTAATTATGTTGAAATATAGCTATCAAATTATTTTTGCAATATAATATGAGTTATTACTTTATTGACACATTAAATAATAAGATCTAGTGGCAGGTCTAATAATTACTGTAATTTTCAAATAGTAATGAGCATAAATTATATTTTGAGATATCTGCAACAACATTCTAATGGGATATGAAAATAGCTGTGACTTCTGTGGGTGACAAAGTCATAGCACTGCTATTAAGACTGGGTTGGGATGTGCACATTTATAAATGAAGGGAATGCTAATTTTCTGTTAGAGGTGAGTGGAAATAAGGATATTTTTTCCTATCTAAGTTGACAGACACTCCCTCACCCTGAACTCTTTCCCAGACACACCTCCTCTCTTAATAAGACCTCCACCTTGGGTTAAGACCCTATTCTAATGATAGACAGTTGAATCTAGCTGAACCTTGAACAACTTGGGGGTTAGGGGCACCAACCTGGTAGATATATAACTTTCGACTTCTCCAAATTTAGGGGCACGTGGGTGGGTTAAGTGTCAGACTCTTGATTTCAGCTCAGGACACAATCTCACGGTTTGTGAGTTTGAGCCCAGCATCAGGCTCTGTGCTGGGCTGAGGTTCTCTCTCTCTCTCTCTCCCTTTCTCTCTCTCTGGCCCTCCTCAGCAATCTCTGTCTGTCTCTCTCAAAACATTAAAAATATTTTTTTAAAACTTACTAATTGCCTGTTGCTGATCAAAACCATACTGATAACATAAACAGTTGACTAACCCATATTTAATATGTTAAATTATGTTCAACACAGGGCTCAAACTGACAAGCCATGAGATCATGACCTGAGCTGAAGTTGGATGCTCAACTGACTGAGCCACCCACCTACCCCAGTGGCCGACTCTTGATTTCAGCTCAGGTCATAATCTCTCAGTTTGTGAGTTCAAGCCTATGTTGGGCTCTGCACTGACAGTGCAGAGCCTGCTTGGGATTCTCTCTCTGCCCCTCCTTTGCTCATGCTCTCTCTCTTCCTCTCAAAATAAATAAATAAACTTAAAAAAAAAAAAGAGCCATGAGGGAGGTCTCTGGAAGCAGTTATGCATGACATAAAGGAATGACTTGAGGCCAGAGTAGTCCACAAGGGAGGATCTCTGGGCTAAACTATGAAGAACCCTGTGACATGCAGAGTCCTCTGCACGAAGCCAACATGCCTTTCCAGGCTCTGCACCATCCATCCCTGTCTTCTGCAGTCCCCCCCCTTTTAAAATATAACTTTTATTTATTTCAAAAAAATTTTTTAGTGTTTATTTATTTTTGAGAGAGACAGAGCATGAACAGGGGAGGGGAAGAGAGAGAGGGAGACACAGAATCTGAAGCAGGCCCCAGGCTCTGAGCTGTCAGCACAGAGCCCAACACGGGGCTTGAACCCACGAAACATGAGATCATGACCTGAGCCGAAGTCAGATGCTTAACAAACTGAGCCACCCAAGCGCCCGTGCAGTCCCTTCTTGAACGACTCCCCCATCACTTCATCTTAATCTTCGTGTCTTCAACACACCTTCTTTCCTATCCTATGTTTTACAGCTTCTTCCTGTCTTCTCCTTGCTTCCAACACATACACACACATTTTACATAGCCTATTCCTAGTTGTTCTTTTCTTTTTTTAAAGATTTTATTTTTAAGTGATCTCTACACCCACCATGAGGCTTGAACTTACAACTTTGAAATCAAGAGCCACACGCTCTACCAACTGAGCCAGCCAGGTGTGCCCTATTAAGTTTTTAGCTCACACCTTAAACAGGCTTCTAGGAAGTTGTCCACAACTCTCCCCAGCTGCACAGTACAGTAGTTCAAAGTATTGAACCAGCCCTCTCTCTCTCTCTCTCTCTAAATAAGAAAGAAAGAAAGAAAGAAAGAAAGAAAGAAAGAAAGAAAGAAAGAAAGAAAGAAGGGAGGGAGGGAGGGTGGAAGGAAGGAAGGAAGGAAGGAAGGAAGGAAGGAAAGGAAGGGAGCATTTTAGGAAGGAAAAGCACTTTCCCAACTTTGATATAAATGGCATTCATGCCCGAAGCACCTCTTGGCGCAAGCAGAACATTTTGAAACCACATTAAATCTAACCCATATATATTTGGCTGCTCTGCTTCGGAATTATTACTGAAGAGGCTGCAAGATCCTATAATCGGTAAATTTTCTGAGATGTAAGCTTTATAATCCCCAAACAAGCTTCCACCCGGTGTGTACATCTTGGTTTCTAAATGTTATTCTCCAGTAAGAGAAATCAGGGTTTCTGAAGGAGCTGATTGACTCTGGGCTGGGGCAGGGACAAAATGAGCCTGGAGCATCTTACGGTACCAAACACCCAGGAAATACTTTATTTTTTAAAAATTTTTAATGTTTATTTTTGCGAGAGAGAGACAGAGCACAGGTGGGGTAGGGGCAGAGAGAGAGGGAGACAAAATCTGAAGCAGGCTCCAGGCTCTGCACTAGCCGTCAGCACAGAGCCCAACGCGGGGCTCGAACCCACGAACCATGAGATCATGACCTGAGCTGAAGTCGGACGCTTAACCGACTGAGCCACCCAGGTGCCCCCACCCAGGAAATACTTTACAAAGGTGGGAGAATGTCAAAAGGACACAAGAGCCAACCCGAAAAAGGTTCTAAAGGCTAAAGAGAGAACAACTTGAGCAACACATAATAATAGTGTCGATACTTTGGTTTCTCTTCAGATCGAAATTTTTTTTTTGCCTTTTACTAGAACAATAAAAAATAAATAATAACAAGTGTTGGATTATAAGCCATGAAAGAAAACAAATAACCCTAGGTAAGTACTGTTATAAATAACTGAATACATAAACGTGAGAGAGAAGGGCAACTCTTCTTTCAGAAGAACTGTGACTCATCAATGCAGAAGGAATGGGGAAAATACAGAATCCCCATTAGACCATCTTGCTGCAAGCAAGACCTCATGGGGGTTACAATCAACAGGCAAAAGTTTGCAGAGAGACAGGATGTTAGCACCGTCCCAAAGCACCTCTCCAAGATAGTTTTCATTACAAGGGGAAAAATCATAACATTATAGTTGACAAACTGGGCAGATATCACCTTAACCAACTTATCAGACTTCACTAGGAGTAAGTCATGTTGACACTGTGTGCCCCTAATATGAAATAATGAGAAGAGTAGTGCACCTCCGATATGTCCTTCCTCCGAGCCTATGACCTCAGTCCAACCATGAGAAAAACATTGGGCAAACTCAAATTGAAGGACATTCTAAAAATAGCTAACAAGTACTCCTCAAAAAAGTCCATGAAAGACAAGTGAAGACTGAGAAGCCAGCACGGACTGGAGGAGACTAAGACTCAGGAACTAAATGCAAAACATGGGATCTTGGGTTCTAGGCTGGAACACAAAAATAACATCACGGGGGAACATGGTGAAATTCAAATACAATCTCTAGTTTGCTAGTATTGGATCACTGTCCATTTTCTGACTTTGATCGTGAACTATGGTTATATAAATTCTTAACATTGGGAGGAAGCTGGATGCAGATGTATGTAAACTCTGTATTACTTTAGCAACTTTTCTGTTGGTCTAAAATTATTTCAGAAATAAAAATGTTAATTAAAAATAAGAATGTTTCATCTGAAGAGCAATTTTCATAGTGTACATTAAGAAAACACATGCTCCGGGGCGCCTGGGTGGCTTAGTCGGTTAAGCGTCCGACTTTCGCTTAGGTCATGATCTCGCGGTTCGTGGGTTCAAGCCCCGCGTCGGGCTCTGGGCTGACTGCCAGCTCAGAGCCTGGAGCCTCTTTCGATCTGTGACTCCCTCTCTCTCTGACCCTCCCCTGCTCACGCTGTCTCTCTCTCTCCTAGAAATAAATTTAAAAAAAAAACATAAAAAAAAATTAAAAAAAAAAAAAAAAAAGAAAGAAAACACATGCTCCTGGGGCACCTGGGTGGTTCATTTGGTTGAGCGGCTGACTCCTGATTTTGGCTCAGGTCATGATCTCACGATTTCATGAGTTCGAGCCTCGCATATCGCTCTGTGCTGACAGTGTGGAGTCTGTTTGAAGTTTTCTCTTTATATCTCTGCCCCCTCCCCACCCTCCCGTGTCCATGCTCTCTCAAAAATAAATAAACATCAAAAAAATCTTATTTAAAAAAACAACACAACCTCCTGTTCATGGCTATGCTGAGGATGTGAATCTTATTCAGAATTTATTATCTAAACTATGTGCTTTCAAAAAATGCTGAACTTTTTTAAAATTTTATGTTTTTAATTTTTTTTCTTTTTCTTTTTAGTTTATTTATTTATTTTGAGACAGAGAGAGAGTGTACAGGGGAGGGACAAGGAGAGAGGGAAAGAGAAAATCCCAAACAGGCTCCGTACTGTCAGCATGGAGCCCGACTCAGGGCTCAAATCCACAAACCATGACATCATGGCCTGAGTGGAAATCAAGAGTCAGAAGTTTTTTTTGTTGTTTTTTTTTTTGATGTTTATTTATTTTTGAGAGAGAGAGACAGAGACAGAGACAGAGTGTGAGCAGGGGAGGGGAAGAGAATGGGAGACACAGAATCCGAAGCAGGTTCCAGGCTCTGAGCTGTCGGCACAGATGCAGGGCTCTAACTCATGAACCACAAGATCATGACCTGAGCTGAAGTCGGCTGCTTAACTGAGTGAGCCACCAGACGCCCCTCTTCTTTCATCTTTTGAGTTTATTGAGTCCCCTGTTGTTCATTCAGAAAATAATTCTTACCAGCATAAACTGCTAATGGATGACACAGTGGACGCTGGACGCATCCCTGATCTGAGATCTGAGGTTCTTGTTTCTGCTCAGCAATAAATGAACAACAAAATCACTGGCAAGTTACTTCCTCTGGGCCTCAATTTTCCACACCTATCCAATGGGAGAATTAGAAAAAGAGATCTGTCTTTCTCAGTTTGAGAATCCGTGCTTCATTCTTCATAACTCTCGACTTGGCTTGCCCTTCCTCTTCAAGTGAGGCTCACAAACTGGTGTAGAAGTCACTCACCAAAGCTGTAAATGCCAGTTTGTGGCTCACTCCATCAACACATTAACCGAGATCTATTTACGCGGCAGAAGTAATTGGAGTCTTAATTTGTAATTGCTCAGAAAGTTTAATAGAGAGCTCTTTTTAAAAGAGCTTAATCTCATTGAAATCTCTTGATTTTACACAGTAATGAACAGCAATGAGCTACTTTCACATGGTGAAATTCAATCCATCTAAATCAGAAAGTTCATTTTAGGACGTTTCAGATCCCCTTCCCGTGTAAGCATTATCAGCAGCCAGAAGTACAGCACACCAGCTCCTTTCTTTTCTTTCCTTTGTCCCTCTGGGTGACGGTATAGGGGATAGAGACAGACTCCAAGTCAGACTCTAAATCACCAATCTCTGGATTATTACAAAGTGACTTACAGTCTAAAAGAACAGCCTCCTATATGCCCAGAACGACGCTGGAAAAATGACTTCTCTTTCCGGTTGCTGTTTCTCACTTACCAGCCCATTTCTAAAATTCTTTTCTCATTGTGGCCATTGTGGCCTTTGTTCCACTGAGCCTTCTGGCTTTAATATTTTCTCCCTCAATCAGTCCCAATGAGTCCTACCAATTAGCGTCCAGGAACTCTTTGATTGCACTGTTATTTCCACTCTTTAACCTCTTTAAAGATTTTTCATCTAACCATTAACTACCACTCCAAAGTTCCTACGTTTGCCATCATCCCATTGGTACATCTCACTAAACCCTAATGAAGAAATTCCTATTCCCTTTACTCCGGATTATCCATATAATTGTTCCTAAAATCTACTCTTAAGGGGTGCTGGAAAAATACTTGGGTTTGGAGCTGCTATCTAAGGTTTAAATCCTGGCTGCACCTTGGAGATTTTATTAAATTCTTACAAATGGGAATAATATCTACTTCAGAAGATGTTCCAAAAACTCGGTGAGATAATATATGTGAAGGACACTGCACCAGCTGACTAGGACCCCTCTCACCTTATCATGGTAGCGAGGACTCTAACCATGATAACGAGGATGGTAATTACCCATAAACTAGCAGGAACAGAGCAATCCCCTTCTACTGACCTCAGTCTCCAGACCATACCCCTTCCCCTTTCTTTTTTTTTTTTTTAAGGTTAACATTGTATATCAGCTTGCATCAGCCTTTTTTTTTTTAATGTTTTATTTATTATTTGAGAGAGAGAGAGAGACAGTGTGGGCAGGGGAGGGTCAGGGAGAGAGGGAGACACAGAATCTGAAACAGGCTCCAGGCTCTGAGCTGGCTGTCAGCACAGAGCCCGACACGGGGCTCGAACCCACGAACCGCGAGATCATGACCCAAGCAAAAGTCGGACGCTTAATCGACTGAGCCACCCAGGCGTCCCAGCCCTTCCTCTTTCCTGCACCTTTAGCTGGCATGTGCTCTTTTCCTGGAATGTTACGTGGTTTTGAAATCAGCTTGAGAACAGAGCATTCCTCCTTCAAATGGTTGGAATATCTTTTTATAACTTAATTTTACGTATCATATTTTATTTTTTTATTGATTTTAATTTTTTAAAGTTTATTGAGAGAGAGAGAGAGAGAGAGAGCACGAGCAGAGGAGGGGCAGAGACAGAGAGATAAAGAGAATCCCAAGCAGGCTTTGCACTGTCAGCTCACGAACTGTGAGATCATGACCCGAGCCAAAGAGTCAGAAGCTTAACCGACTGAACCACCCAGGTGCCCCTGGAGTATCTTTATTATGCTCATGGTCTGCACTTTATCGTACAATTTTTTTAAATTTTAGTAATATATACATCAGATCTGCCACTTAGCCATCTTAAATGCCTAGCTCAGTGGTACTGAGTACATTCACAACTTACTATCACTATTAGCCAGAAGTTTTTTCATCTTCCCAAACAAAAACTCTGTACCCATTAAATAACCCTCCACCCTTCCCTGCTGCCACCCCTGACAACCACGATTCTACTTTCTGTCTCTATAAATTTCACTGTTGTAGGTATATGATGTAAGCAGAATCCTACAGAATGGGACCATGTGTGTCTGGCTTACTCTACTCAACTTTCTCTTTTCCATGAGCATGTGTCATTATCCACTCTTCTCAACCAAGTGGCTTTATTAAGCACCTATGTGGGAGCTAGCAATATGTTAGGTCATGAGCCCAGGCAACAGTGCTGACACAATCTCTATCAGGATAGGGAATAAGGAAGTTAACAGGGTGCTGTGTTAGCCAGAAAGCAGGGAGGCCACTTGACAAATCAGGGAGAGAAGGTTTTCCTGGGAAGTGACTTTTAAGATGACACTTCAAGGCCAAGGAGAGCCTCATCAGTGCATTTACACTCTGGGGTCTAGCAGAGGCCCGGCATATGGCAGAGCTCAGTAAATGCTTAACAATAAATGAGTGACAGCTGTAAAAACACTTCATATGCTATAAAAGTAGTGTGCAACTGTTAATCTCTCTCACTTGTTGATATGGGCAGATCACTTTTATTCTACATCCTGGGGATACTCAAAGAGATGTTGAGACAGACCAGAGGAAAAAGCCATTCATGAAGGATCTGCCCATTTGGACACAACTGGGCCCCTTCTCACCAGGAGTGAGCCTGGAGCTGTCAGGTAGAGGACTGAGCACCGAGCCACCAGAGAGGAGGCCCTTCTATCCCAACATGTGCCTGTCCCCATTTCCACCTGCGAAGGCAGGAGTCCACTACACAGTGATGACAATGGCGATAAGACTGTTTATGGATCTTGGAGGAGGAGGACAATACATCATAACTAAAATTGAGTGTCCTGTTGCACTGATGGAAGGTAATGGTAACAGACCTGACAGTGAAAATTTCAGGAGCAAGTGGCCGTTCCCAAGTAAATGTTGGATAGTGAATGACACACTAAACGTCCTTCCTAACATCGGGGTCCTGGGGAGGACAGAGAAAGAAGGCGGACATTATCTCTGAAGCACATAGGATGCGCCGGTCACTGTGATGTACGCTGCCTCATTAGATTCTAACACCCGCAAGTCCAGCAAGATGGGAATTACGAGCATCATTCACAAAGGAGGAACCAGGCTGAGATTAAGCCGTGTTCTCAGATCACAGCTCGTACTGACACAGCAGGGATCTGAACCGACGCTTCTGACTCCAAAGCAGAGAAGACCAAAGAAAGGAGGAAAGTACAGGAAGGACACTGCAGAACTGTTAACGATTCAGGAGCAGGTAAGCAGAGGGACCATCAGAGCATTTGTTTGCTTCTTTGCTCTCCGAACTGTTCAGTAAATAGTAGAGCATGCAACGCTAACAGCTCTTTTAGACCAGCTGTTGCTTTCCACTTATTTTTATTTTTAAAAAATATCTCATGTATTTATATTTGTAAATATTTATTTTTGAAAGAGAGTGCACGCATATGTGCAAGTGGGGGAGGGGAAGAGAAAGAGGGAGGGAGAATCTCAAGCAGGCTCTGCACTGTCAGCACAGAGCCTGACCGGGGGCGGGGGCGGGGGGGGGGGGGCTCGAACTCCAAAACCGTGAGATCTGAGTCGAAATCAAGAATTGGATGCTCAATCAATTGAGCCACCCAGGTACCCCTGTTGCCTTCCATTTAAAAGCAAGACAGGAACATTAAATTTGTCACAATTAAAACTGGTAAAAAAAAAAAAAAAAAAAAAAGCACTAGGAGATATATGGAATGCTCCCTTCTGGGGTACTGTGCCAGAGACCACGGCCAACTGTCTTATGTCCAACAGGAGCACCCATGTTTCATTCTCCACAAAGATACTACTGAAATCTTGGAAAACATTAGTCCGTCCTTTCTTGTGCAGTGAACAGGGGTTTTTTGGTGTTTTTTTTTAAGAGGCTCTAAATTACAAGCGTACTCCAACAGCTGTTTGCTTTTCCTAATACAGGACAAGCTACTTCCCCTTCTCTGCCACCATCCCCAATATTCTAGTTCAAGGAGATATTAAGAGACACAGTAAATTATTCACTTTGCAGAAACTGCGTAGTCCTTGAATTAATATATTCTAGAAAGCAGGTTTGCTTCAGCCCCTACGATTCTGTCACTTAGAATGAAATCTTCCTAATAGTCAATTTGCATACATGTATAAATGCAAGCATTTTAAAAGCAACTTTAGGATTAAGAGGATTTTGTTGTCTTTATTTGCATAATTTAAAGTTAATTACTCAAAGAAATTCTGTATCGATTTTAAGAATGGTAACAAGGCAAGAATCTAAGGACAACACATTCTTTAGAACCAAGAATCTAAGGATAATAAATACATTTTTTTAGGTAGATCTTAACTTTTTTTTAAACGTTTATTTATTTTTGAGAGATGGAGCATGAGCAGGGGAGGGGTAGGGAGAGGGGAAGACACAGAACCTGAAGCAGCTCCAGGCTCCAAGCTGTCAGCACACAGCCCAACGCGGGGCTTGAATTCACGGACCTTGAAATCATGACCTGAGCCGAAGTCAGACGCTCAACCAACTGAGCCACCCAGGAGCCCCAATGAATACATTCTTTAAAGTCAAGTCAGCAAATGGCCAAATAAAGGATGTTTTTAACATCGTAGTCTCAGCTGTGGAAATATCATCTCTATCATCTTTCACTACTATGGCTAAGCTCTGCCTGTCTTCCAGTTATTTACCCATTTCCATTCACTCCTTAGAATATTATGAAGTGTTGTTACATACAAAAGAATATTTGTAACACAATACAAATAAAAGTAAAGCATGATAATAAGAGACCACCCGACCACCTGCAAACCTACCATCCAGCTTACTAGAATGTGGATATTACTGAACCTCCCTGTGTGTCCCTCCTCAAGCACAAAGCCATCTCTCCTGCCTCTCAGAAATACAGTGCTGTGTTCACCGTTCCCATGCGGTTTTTCTTTTTTTTTTAAATCAAATGTATGGTGCAAGGCAATATATTAAAAACGTGGCTTTTGAATTTTATGTACTTGGTCCTGTATTATATACATTCCTCTAGAACTTATTTTTCACTCAACATCATTTCTGAAATCATACATGTTGATGTGTACAGCTCTATTTTAATAATTTTCACTTCGGCATAGTATTGCATTGCATAAATAAGCTACAATTTATCAGCTCTCTAAGCGATGGGCACTTTCTCCACTGTTTTTTTACCACTTTGAATACTTTTTTCCCCCATTTTTTTAAAAGTAAGTTCCATGCCAAATGTGTGGCTTGAACTCACAACCCTGAGATTAAGAGTTGCACGCTCTATCAACTGAGCCAGCCAGGTGCCGCTACTCTGAACAATTTCGTACATGCCTCTCAACACATATCTGCAAGGGCTCCTTTGGGTATGTACTCCAGGAGAAATAAGGTTACATAATTATATGTGTAAAACATATTATATACAATTATATACAACTTATACATATATAGTTGCTATATATGTAGAATTGTTATATATTATATATAATTATGTAATTCCAAAAGTGGTTGCCAATTTACACCCCCAACAACAGTGTATAAATGATCCTGCCTTTTAATTTCTCACCCATCTAAAGAGTATACAAATGTTATCACAATATGGTTTTAATTTGCTTTTCCTTGAGCATTCTTCCATAGATTTATTAGCTATTTATATTTTTTCTTCTATGAAAAGCCTGTCTTTGTCTTTTGGCCATTTGGCCATATTCTTTTGGTTGATTTATTTCCTTCTATTTGATTTTTTTTTAATGTTTATTTTTGAGAGAGAGACAGAGCATGACTGGGGGAGGGGCAGACACAGAGAGGGAGACATAGAATCTGAAACAGGCTCCAGGCTCTGAGCTGGCAGTTAGCACAGAGCCCGACGCGGGGCTCGAACCCACGAACCGCGAGATCATGACCTAAGCGAAAGTCTGACGCTTAACCGACTAAGCCACCCAAGCGCCCCATCCTTCTATTTGATTTTTAGGAACTCTTTTTATATACCATATACAAATTAGTTGGTGATTATATTTAGGCATTTATCTTCATGTTTGACACTTGTCTTTTCACTCACGGCAGTCTTTTTTAATTACAAGTTCCAAATGTCAACAGTCGGGGGTGGCACCTGGTGGTTCAGTTGGTTGAAGAGTCTGACTTTTGATTTCAACTGAGGTCACGATCTCAGAGTTTCAGAGATTTGAGTCCTGCATCAGGCTCTGTGCTGACAGCGTGGAGCCTGCTTGATATTCTCCCTCTCTCTCTGCTCCTCCCATGCTCACACTGTCTCTCAAAATAAACTTACAAAAATTTTTAACAGTCAAATTTAGGAATCTTCTCCTTAGAGACAGACTGCTTCCCATCGTGGGGTTCCAACTCACAATCCTGAGATCAGGAGTCACATGCTCAACGGACTGAGCCAGCCAGGCTCTCCTTTTTTCATTATTTATTACTTACTATGTTTCATTACAGTTTTTAAAGTTTATTTCTTTTGAGAGAGGGAGACCCCGTGCAAGTGGGGAAGGGGCAGAAAGAGAGGAGAGGAGAGAATCCAGAGCAGTGCAGAGCCTGATGTGGGGCTCTGATGTGGGACTGCAAGATGATGACCTGAGCTGATGTAGGATGCTTAACAGACTGGGCCACCCAAGCACCGGGTTTCATTAAAGTTTTAGGAAGATTATTTCACAAAGATCCTACATGTCTTTCATTAAGATTTTATTCATTTATATTTTTGGTGCTATCTTCTAAGTCATATTTTATCTGTTGCCTGCATCCAGAAATGCAGTTGCAAACTTGCTAAATTCTCTTAGTTCTTATAATTTACAGACTGTTTCTTTCTACAGAATCATACTCTCTGACAATTTTGTATCTCCTTTTCTGTGTCAATTTTCTACTGGCATATAACAAATAACGTCAAACTCAGCGGCTTACAACATGCACATTATCTCCTGGTTTCTGTGGGTCACTTGGCTGGGTCCCCTCTTCTAGGTTTCACAAGGCTGCCAGCAGGCTGTCAGCCAGGACGTGCGCCTTTGCAGAGCGTAGGGTCCCCTTCCACGGCTGGTGGCGGAACTGGTATTTGAGGCTGTAGAAACTGAGATCCCCGTTTCGTTGCAGGCTGCCCCGTGCTCCCGGTGGGCCTGCAGTTTGCCACGTGCCCATGCACAGGCCTTCTCACAGGACAGCAGCTTCTTCGAAGCCGTAGAATTGTCACCCAGTTGGCTAACAAGGAGTCTTACATAATGTAATGTAGTCACAAGAGTGACTAATCCCGTCACTTTTGCCACAGAACATAACCCAATCAAGGGAGTCACCTCTGCCACAGTCTATTTGCTAGAAGCAAATCTCACGTTCTCTCCACACTCCACCTTGAACGGATGTCTTTCATAAACTGTAAAAAAATTTGCCTCCATTAACTATCCAAAGATAGCTTCTGACCCATTTCTTTTTTTTTTACCTTCTGGAAATCTGATTGAACAAATATTACTTTTTCCCCCCTTTCTTTCTTTTTAAAGTAGGCTCCATGCCCAACACGGGCCTTGAACTGAGTTCAAGAGTCACATGCTCTACTGACTGAGCCAGCCAGGTGCCTAACAAATGTTACCTTCTTATACCAATCTTTACCTCGCTTTCATATTTCTTTTCTCTTTTCTTCTCTCTACTACATATGGATTTCTTTAGATCTATTTTCCAGTATCTATTCTGTTACACTCCTTCACTAACTGTTTTTCCAAAATCTAATCACTTTTACTGTCTCTTGCCCTATGCTTTATCTTATATATACTTCATAGTGTGAATATGATCAGCCTGGTATTTAGAGGCTTTACAAAGTCTGTTTTTGTAGTCTGTTTCTCCTTGTGTGCAATCCTGCTGCTTTGTTTCCTTTTATGTTTTATAATTTGAATCCTCAGTTTATGATGGCTTCCTTCACAGGATTTTCATTTGCTTATGCTAGGGACCTGAAACACTATTAGGCTGGGGCCACTGTAAACTGAACTCTTGTTTTGAGTTTTGAATCTTCAATCTTTTGAGTTGTATGAAACCAAGTCACACTGCTAAGCACCATAGTAGAAAAATAAACAGTTCTAACTCTGGCATGAAGACCTAAAGGACTAGAAGGGGTTAGAACAAGCTGCTTATTTTTACAAGGTTACTTCTCGCTGGTGACCCAGACTTACACAAGGGTCACTAATTTATGGTGAAAAACATAAAAATATATAAATATGTATATACACAAATATATAAAATGTGTGTATGTAGATATACATTTTTGCTGCACATAAACCTATCTATAAATCATCTCAACTGTTACAGCACCCTGACATCAACAGATATGTGGCTAATAATTATATTTCAAAGAAGTACTGTCACTGAAAACAAAATTGCTGGAGGAAGCGGTCTTAAACTTATTACTAAGACAGTCTTCTGTTAAGAATTACTAACTGATCCTATGAATGTTGATTTTTCTCCATCCAAGAATATTCTTCAGTTACTATTACTTTTAAGCAATTTAACATTTATATCACTCAAATCAGATGTAGTAATTAACATAATATAGGAAAACTTCTGGTAAAATTAGTTAATTTAGTTGTATCTCCGGCTTGAAATAGAAATTTTGATAGTCTTCAATTGAACTGTATGCCACTTTCTTTTAGAATGTCTTGTTTTTCATTAAAATAATTTCTAAACCACTCTATATGTTCAACCTTCTGCTTAACACTCAGATACGGATTTTTGGAAAGGCCACAGGTCACCAGCTCCATGAAGTGGCGAATTGGTCCTTGTTTTGGAAAATCTTCCAGATATTTATCCAGAAATATATGTTCATGAAATTCTGAACCATCATCATCAAAACCTAGGAAATGAGATAAAAATACATTACAATTTTGATGTAAAACATCTCTCATAAAATTAACATTAATGGGTATTACAGTTAAAGGCATGAGCTTTGTAGTCAGACCTGGGTTTGCCCACCAACTTAACAACTGTGTGACTGCGCAAATTAATTAAGTTCTCTGAGCATCAGTTTTCAGGTATAAAATGAGGATTGAAATAGAACCTTCCTCATGGGGTTTCTATAAAGATTACATAGACACAAAGCTTATAAAACCCTTTTTATAAGACTTAGCACATTATACATGTTCAAAGGTAGCAACAATTACTGCTAGTGAATATTAAAAAAAAAATTTTTTTTTAATGTTTATTTTTGAGAGAGAGACAGAGCATGACTGGGGGAGGGGCAGACACAGAGAGGGAGACATAGAATCTGAAATAGGCTCCAGGCTCTGAGCTGTCAGCACAGAGCCCGACGTGGGGACCGAACTCGGGAATGGTGAGATCATGACCTGAGCTGAAGTTGGACACCCAACCAACTGAGCCACCCAGGCTCCCTGCTAGTGAATATTTTAATACCTAAAGCAAACCACTAAGAAAACTATACAATTAATCTAAAAAAAAACTACATAAACAAAATATGATAAAATCTTAAAACATGTTCAAGCAGCCCACAGGAAGCTCAAAAAAAGGAATGAGAAATGGAGAAAATGAACAGAAGACAAATAATAAAACAAGAGACTTATGTCCTAACAAATCAGTAATTACTTTTTTTTAATTTTATTTTTAAGTACCCAAGGTGGGGCTCGAACTCACAACCCTAAGATCAAGAGTCTCACACACTCTACCAACTGAACCAGCTAGGCATCCCAATCAATAATTACTTCAAATGTAAATGGTCTAAATACACCAATCAAAAGACAGAGATTGGCAGAGTGGATATAATAACATGCATCCAACTATATGCTTTCTATAAGAAACTCACTTCAAATACAACATAGGTAGGTTAAAAGTAAAAGGATGAAGAAAAATATATCCTGTTAACATCAGTCGTTAAAAAAAGAAAAGCATGAGTGGTTGGTTATACAATTAACAGATAAAACAGACTTCAGAGCAAAAAAAATTACAAGAAAGAAAAATGTTATATAACAAATGGGCCAATCCACCAAGAAGATATAGTGCTTTGAATTATGTATGCACCAAACAATATAGAGTTTCTAAATATGTGAAAGAAGAAATGATAGAAATAAAAGACTAACAGAAAAACCCACAATGATAGTTGGGCATCTCAAAAGTCCACTGTCAGCAATTCTGAGAACTGCAAAGTAGAAAATTAGCCAAGATAGAGAAGAACTGAACATCAACAAACGGTACCAAACTGATGTCTACACAGCACTCCACAGAACTATTGCAGAATACAAATTCTTTTTAAGCATTCATGGAACATTCACCTAGGTAGACCACATCCTGGGTCACAAACTGCAATACATTTAAAAAAATTGGAGTGATACATAGTACATTCTCTGATCATAATGGAATCAAACTAGAAATCAGTAACAGAAAGACAACAGGAAACAGTTAAAACTTAAACAAGATACTTAAAAATAATGCATAGGTCATAGAGGAAATCTCAAAGAAAATGTAGAAAAACACTCAGAATTGAATGAAAATGAAAACACAACATATCACAATTTGTGGAATGCAGCTAAAGCAGTCCTATAAAGGACACATACAGCACTAAATGCACATACAGAAGAGGAAAAGTCTCAATAATCTTTTTTTTAATGTTTATTTTTTTCGAGAGAGACAGAATGTGAGTAGGGGAGGGGCAGAGAGAGAAAGGGAGACACAGAAAATGAAGCAGCACAGAGCCTGACAGAGGGCTCAAACTCACAAACCGTGACACCATGACCTGAGACAGGTGGTCCATTCAAGTCAGTAATCTAAGTTCCCACCTTAAGAACCTAAAAAAGAGCAAAATAATCCTAAAGCAAGCAAAGGAAGGAAATAATAAACATTTGAAATGGATAAAACTAAAAATAGGAAAATAGAGAAAAATCAGTGAAACAAATACTTAGCTCTTTTTAAAAACAAATCTTCATTTTTTTTTTTTTTGAAAGCAACAGAGAGAGTGCAAGTGGTGGAGCAGTAGAGAGAGAGGTAGAGAGAGAATCCCAACCAGAGTCCTCACTGTCAGTGCAGAGCCAGATGTGGGGCTCGATCTCAGGAACCATGAGAGCATGACTCGAGCCGAAATCAAAAGTCAGATGCTTAACCAAGTCAGTGTCTTAATCCAAGCCACCCAGGTGCCCAGCCCCAATACTTAGTTCTTTAAAAACAAAATCAGTAAAATTCATAAGTCTCTATTAAGTCTGATAAAGAAAAAAGGAGAGGAATGAAATAGAAATGAAAAGGAGATTATTGCTACAAATCCTGAAATCATTAATGGCATAATAAGAGAATACCACAAATAACTACACACTAAAATTTCAACAATTTGGGGAAGAAAAAAATGGACAACTTAAAAAAATCAGAAAATTCAAACCAAAATATATCCTGAATACTTGTAACTATTAAAGAAAAGGAATTTGTAGTTTAAAAGTTCTCAAGAAAGAAATCCCTAAGCCCAGACGGCTTCACTTGAGAATCTTATTAAACACCAAAAGAAAAACTAATATCAGTCTTACACAAACTTTTCCAGAAACTAGAACACTCCTAACTCATTGTATAAGGCCAGTGTTACCTGGTTACCAAAATCAGACAAAGACACAACAACAAAACAAAAACAGAGAGAGAGAGAAAGAGAGAGAGAACTATGAACCATTATCTCTCATGGACTTAGAGGCAAAAACTTTAAACAAAATTAGCAAACAAATCCAACAATGTATAAAAAGATTTATATACCAGGATCAAGTG
The DNA here is from genome assembly GCF_003009895.1 of Hyaena hyaena. Taxonomy (NCBI): domain Eukaryota; kingdom Metazoa; phylum Chordata; class Mammalia; order Carnivora; family Hyaenidae; genus Hyaena; species Hyaena hyaena. Next base: position 1,956,012 of record NW_024080738.1, on the reverse strand, counting down.
GGATTTACATCAGCTGTGCCGGGCTGATTCAACATTTGAAAACCAATGTAATTCGTTTCAACAGGTTGAAGAAGAAAAGTCATAGGACACAACACCAGTTTTTGATAACAACTTTCACCAAGTTAGAAAAAAAGAAAAATGACTTCAACTTGATAAAGAACATCTATAAAAAATCTGCAGCTAATATCATGCTTCATGGTGAAAGACTGAGGCTTTTCCCCTAAGTTCCATGAGCAAGACAATGAAGTCAGCTCTTACCATGATCTTACTAAAAATTTTAGCCACTGTAATAAGGAAGAAAAGACATAGAGATGGCAAAGGAAAAAATAAAACCATTCCTATCTGTAGATGACCTGTTTGTCTACACAGACGATCCCAAAGAATCTACAAAAAAACCTCCTGGAACTAATTAGTGAGTCCAGTAAGGTTACAGGATACAAAATCAACACACAAAAAATCAATCACATTTCTAATTAAACTGGAAGACTCAATCTATTAAGATATTAATTCTCTCCAAATTTATCTATATGTTTAAAGCACTTCCTGTCAAAACCTCAGTAAGGTTTTACTACCGACAAGTTTACTCTTAAAATTTATATGGAAAGGCACAATCTTGACAGAGAAGAATAAAACAGGAACAATAATGCTAACACTTACTGAAATAGCTATAAAAATCAAAAGCATAATACTGGCCGAGGGACAGACACACAGATTGATGGAACGGCAGTGAGGGCCAGAAATAGACCCTGCTATGGATCGAAATATGTCCTCCCAAAATCCATAGGTTGAGGTCCTGATCCCCAATGACTATATTTAGAGACAGGATCTTTCCAGAGACGAGTAAGGTTAAATGAAGTTGTAACAATGGCGTTCTGGTCCGATAGGCCTGGCGTCCTTATAGGAAGAAGGGGAGAAACCCAGAGAGCACACAGAGAAAAACAATCATGTGAAGATACAACAAGGAGGCAAATATCTGCAAACCGAGAGGCCTCAGGAGAAACAAAACTTGCTGGCACCTTGATCTTGGATTTCCAGCCTCCAGAACTACAAAGAAACAAATCTTGTTTAGCTACCCATCTATGGTATTTTGCTATGGCAGCCCTGTAGTAAGAGACCCACACAGTCATGGCCAGCTCTTTAAACAAAGGTGCAAAGACAATTCAATGAAGAAAGGGTAGCCTTTTCAACAAGTGGTGGCAGAGCAAATGGATATCTATTGACAAACACACAGAAAGAACCTCAACCTAAACCTCACACTTCATACAAACGAACCCCAAATGGATCATGAATTTAAATGTAAAATTATAAATCATATAGAAAAAAAAAATAGGGGATAGGCGCCTCTCTGGCTCAGTGGGTAGAGCAGGAGACTCGTGATCTAAGGGTTGTGCATTTGAGCCCTATGTTGTGTGTAGAGATTACTTAAAAATAGAATCTTTTTTTTAATGTTTATTTTTGATAGACAGAGCGTGAGTGCAGGAGGGTCAGAGAGGGAGATAATAGAATCAGAAGCAGGCTCCAGGCTCTAAGCTTCCAACACGGGGCTTGAACTCAGTAACTGTGAGATCATGACCTGAGCCAAATTTGGACACTTAACCAACTGAGCCACCCAGGCACCTCTAAGTTTATTTATTTTGAGAGAGTAGAGGGGTTGGGGGAGAGAGAATCAGCAAGGGAGGGGCAGAGAGAGAAGTAGACAGAGGATCCAAAGCAGCTCTGGGCTGACAGCAGAGAGCCTGAGCAGAGCTCAAACTCCCGAACCATGACATCATGACCTGAGCTGAACCAACTAAGTTCGGATGCTTAACTGATGAGCCACTCAGGTGCCCTAAAAATAAAATCTTAAAAAAAGAAAAGAGAAAACATAGGGGAAAATCTGGTTCAAAGGCTGGCAAAGAACTTGATAGCAAAAGCACCATCCATAAAAGGAAAAACCAGACCCCATCAAAATTAAAAACTTTTGCTCTGTCAAAGACCCCATTAAGAGGATGAAAAGACAAACTATGGACTGGGAAAAAAAATCTGCAAACCAAATATTCAATAGAGGGCTAGTATCTGGAATATATATATAGATGTATATATATATATCTATATATAAATAAATTTTATAAATACAAATAAATTATACATATATACATACACAATTCTTACAACTCAAGAGTAAGAAAACCAGACACTCCAATTAGAAAGTGGGCAAAAACCAGAAACAGACATTTCATTAAAGAAAATATACAGATGGCCAACACACACACACACACACACACACACACACACACACACACAGTCAACTGCTGTAGCGATTAAGGAAATGCAGATTAAAACCATAATGAGCTATCAATACATATCTATCAAAGGTAAACAAATCTAAAAGACAAACAGACAATATCAATTGCTGGAGGGAATATAAAATGGCACAGCTACGCTAGATATCAGTTTAGAAGTTTCTTTAAAAAGAAAATATGCGGGGTGCCTGGTGGCTCAGTCAGTTAAGCATCTGACTTCAGCTCAGGTCATGATCTCACGATTTGTGGGTTTGAGCCCTGCGTTGGGCTCTGTCCTGACAGCTAGCTCAGAGCCTGGAGCCTGTCTTCAGATTCTGTGTCTCCCTCTCTCTGACCCTTACCTGCTCATGCTGTCTCTCTCTCTCAAAAATAAATAAAACAAAAAAAAAAAGTAAATATGCAACTACCATATGACCCAACAATTTCACACCTAGGTATTTACCCTAAGGAAATGGAAATTTATATTCATACAAAATTCTGTACACAGGTATTTATAGTACCTTTATTCATAATAGCTCCAAACTGGTAACAACCCAGGTTTTTTTTTTTTTTAATCAGGTGAATGCTTAAACAAACAAATAAACCCACAAACATATTGATAAATGTAACAGCTTGGATACATCCCCAGAGAATTAATCAGGTGGAGTAGAAAAAGAGCCAGTCCCCAAAGGTTACACATTATATGGTTCTATCTGTATATACTTTTTTTAAGTCTATTTATTTTGAGAGAAGAAGAGAGAGAAAGAGAGTACTCCCACAAGCACACCAGGGAGGGGCACAGAGGGGGAGAGGGAGAATCACAAGTAGGCTCCAAGCTAAGGACATTAGGCTCAATCTCAGGAACCAGGAGGCCATGACCTGGGCCGAAATTAAGAGTCAGATGCTTAATTAACTGAGCCACTCAGATATCCTGTATGTATTTCCTGAAGTGAGAGAATAATAGAAATGTAGAAGCATTTTAATGATTGTCAGGGATCCAAGACAAAGAAGGGGAGGCAGTGGGTGGCAAACAGGTGGTGTCATAAAAGGCTTATACAAGGGCTCCTTGAGGAGCCTGACTGTGGTGGTGGTCACGTGAGTCTACATATATGACAAAATTGCATAGAACTAAATGCGTACATACACAAGAGTACTTGTCAACTGGAGACATCTGAACATGGCTGAAGAACTATCAATGCCAAGTGCCTGGCTGTAATATTAGACAATGGTTCTGCAAGAAGTAACTATTGGGAGAAAACAGGTAGAGGCTATCCAGGATATTTATTATTTCTTCAGTGGCTGTGAATCTACAATTAACTCAAGATAGAAGGGTTGAAAAATGCTTTCTAATTGCCTGGAGTTAGTTTATATTTACTGAAAGAGATGTTTTAAAAAATTTATTTGGACATTTAAAGATCTATACATTATTTTTATTAAAACAAAAGTAAATAAAAAAGAAGTCAAGGTGGTAGATGGACAAATGGCCACACATCATTCCTATGCTTCTATACATGCCCCTTTACAGTGTGACTTTGCCATTCGTCCCGTAAATAGGCGGAGCCTGTCTCTCAAACCTTGAATTCAGGGTTGGCCAAATGACCTGCTTTGTCAATGGGATATTACTAAACACAGTGCAAGCAAAAGCTTGAGAAGCACTTACACATCAATCCTTGCTCTTCCTTGCTGTTAGGAACCCAACCACAGCCATGTGAAGCCCAAGCTGGGCTGTGAAATGGTGAGTGATATACAACCCAGGTACCTCCATCTCCCCTGACAATAGCCAGCACCAACAACCAGACATATGAGACCAGCCAGCCACTCTAGAAGGATCTACCCTCAGCTAAGCTGCCAAAACCATTCAGAAAACCCATAAATTCATGAGCAGTTCTAACTTAGTTGTTGTTTTAATAAGTTATGGAGTGGCATGTTAAGCAACAAAAACTGATACACTTCAGAACACGATTTGGTAGCATATGTATGGCTAAAGAATATTCCAGGGCAAGACTCTGTTAACTGGGTAAAAATACGGTTAAAAATATGGTAAAAATACGATTAAATTTAAAGCCAAAGCTAAAATAAAAATGTTTTTATTATCAATCCAATATAAAATAATGACTATAAAATCTAAGTGGGAATAATGCCACCTAACTGCTCTTGTAAATCTCTCTGCTGGCAAAGCAAAACAGAAGGGACAAACGAGTTCTTAAAAAAAAAAAAAAAAAAAAAAAGAGAAAGAAAAAAAGCTACTTCAAATTGGAAAATAATTTATATGTTTTACATGGCAAAACAACAAACTGTAGTTTTTTATATAAATGAAAAACAAAACACTGGGAAGTGAAGCTGTAAACCCAGGACATATCATTTCGTCATTTTCAATATTAGGTTCAGAAAACTGGCATGGCCTGCCCCTAGAAATAAAACCCCTTTCCCCAAAAGCATCTAAGTAAATCTTCATGAAGCCAAGTATTAGCAGAGAGAGCATGACATTTTATTAATCTTAAAATTTTAAAATAAGAAATATAGCAGAATCTTATGGAACTGCTGAGGCTCCAAATTTTAATGCCAGTCTCTTAAAGGATTCTGAAGTTCCTAAGTGTATACTGAGGGGAGTGATCAAAGTGAGAAAGTTTCCACAGTTCCTTTCCTGTTTTTCATTCAGATAACAATTGCCTTAAAGAGCTGGAAATGAGATACCTCCCTTTCCCACCATGAAGCATCAATAATATGTACAGTGTGTATGGAAACTTGTCACATTTATCTCTCCAACCTGACCAAAAGACATGTTATTTTTCCTTTTGTAAAAATCAAACTCTCTTAAAAATCAGGTCAAATTTAAGATAAGTTCCTTTGGACATCCAAGATTTTGATGAACTTAAGTGTTTTATTTTTTTATTGTTATTTTTTTATTTATTTCTTAAAATTTACATCCAAGTTAGCTAGCATATAGTGCAATATATGCAATATAGCATATAGTGCAACAGTGATTTCAAGAGTAGATTCCTTAACACCCCTGACCCATTTAGCCCATCCCCCCTCCCACACCCCCTCCAGCAACCCTCTGTTTGTTCTCCATATTTAAGAGTCTCTTATGTTTTGTCCCCCTCCCTGGTTTTATACTATTTTTGCTTCCCTTCCCTTATGTTCATCTGTTTTCTATCTGAANCACCCCTGACCCATTTAGCCCATCCCCCCTCCCACACTCCCTCCAGCAACCCTCTGTTTGTTCTCCATATTTAAGAGTCTCTTATGTTTTGTCCCCCTCCCTGGTTTTATATTATTTTTGCTTCCTTTCCCTTATGTTCATCTGTTTTCTATCTGAAGTCTTCATATGATTGAAGTCATATGATATTTATCTTTCTCTGACTAATATGGCTTAGCCTAATACCCTCTAGTTCCATCCATGTAGTTGCAAATGATAAGAATTCATTTTTTGATTGCCCAGTAATACTCCATTGTATACATATGTATGTGTATATACACATGTATATACACACCAACATCTTTATCCATTCATCCCACCGATGGACGTTTGGGCTCTTTCCATACTTTGGCTATTGTTGATAGTGCTGCTATAAACACTGGGGTGCATGTGCCCCTTAGAAACAGCACACCTGTATCCCTTGGATAAATACCAAATAGTGCAATTGCTGGGTCGTAGGGTAGTTCTATTTTTAATTTTTTAAGGACCTCCATACTGTTTTCCAGAGTGCCTGCACAGTCTGCATTCCCACCAGCAGTGCAAAAGAGATCCTCTTTCTCCACATCCTCACCAACATCTATTGCTCCCTGAGTTGTTAACGTTAGCTGTTCTGACGGGTGTGAGGTAGTATCTCAGTGTGGTTTTGATTTGTATTTCCCTGATGGTGAGTAATGTTGAGCATTTTCTCAGGTGTCAGTTGGCCATGTGGATGTCTTGAATTTAAAATGTTTTTTGGTGATAATGTACACCAACCTATAATTTCCTGTTACCCTATTTGGTGATTGCTAAAAAATACATATCCTCACTAACAGTTTGAGATTTAAAATCCTTAGAGTGTAGTAAAATCCTCTCACAATACTGTTGTTGTAGGAACCGCGAATGGTGACAGTTGATGATGCTTTACTTGTACAAGCTCACTTATTTCTCAGAAGAATCCCATAAAATAAGTCCTATTATTATTTCCATCATTTCACAGACCAGGGAAGTGAGGCTTAGAGAGATAATGCATACAACTTACTCGAAACTTGAACTCCTAACCACGATCTCTCCTAAATAAAGTCACATGTTATTCTACTTCAATATTGGGTTTTAAAACCACGTTTTTAACCATGAGGACTTGGAACACCCAAGTTTCATCAAATAATGAAATCTTCCCTTAATATTATATACTGTATTTTGGTTTTTTCCCTACAATTTTTTAAATGTTTATTTATTTCTGAGAGAGAGATAAAAGAGTGCGAGCAGGGCAGGGGCAGAAAGAGGGAGACACAGATTCTGAAGCAGGGTCCAGGCTCCGAGCTGTCAGCACAAAGCCTGACGTAGGGTTTGAACCCACAAACCACGAGATCATGACCTGAGCTGAAGTCAGATACTCAACTGACTGAGCCACCCAAGTACCCCCTCAAAAAATTTTAATTTATTTATTTTTAGTTTTTTAATGTTAATTTATTCTTGAGAGAGAGACAGAGCACAAGCAGGGGCAGAGAGAGAGAGGGAGACACAGAATCTGAAGCAGGATCTAGGCTCTGAGCTGTCAGCACAGAGCCCAATGCGGGGCTCGAACCCATGAACCATGAGAGCATGACCTGAACTGAAGTCGGACGCTCAACCGATTGAGCCACCCAGACGCCCCTCTAAATTTTTTTAATGTTTATTTATTTTTGAGAGAGACAGAGCACCAATGGGGGAGGGGCAGAAAGAGAGGGAGGCACAGAATCTGAAGCAGCCTCCAGGCTCTGAGGTGTCAGTACAGAGCCCGACGTGGGGCTTGAAGTCACAAACTGTGAGATCATGACCTGAGCTGAATGAAGTTGGTTTCTTAACCAACTGAGCCACCCAGCCACCCCAGTTTTTTTCACCTCCTAAAATCCTATGTTCATACAGGAGGGAAAATGAACGAACCCTTCTTCACATGTATTATATGCCAAGAACTGTGCTGAGCAAACCAGTTAACTTTGTCCTATTTCTTACACTCTTCCAGTAAAGTATCTTTAATTTTACAGATGAGGAAACTAAGGCTCAGGAGGTTAAACAGGTTCCTTAAAGGCAAATGGCTAAGCAATGAGAGAGCTCAGATCTGTACTCTGTACAACTGAAAAGTCCTTGGGCTTTTTTTTCACCTTTCCCTGACACCTATGAGTGTGGAAAGCATACTACTTTGGGAAATACACATGTTATGTAACAGATGAAACATAGCATCCTTTATTACTGCAAATACCACACGAAAACATAAAATATTAAGAATTTGCTAAGGAACTGTAAGTCTCTAAAAACTTTTCCTGTACAAAGTAGCACTTCATCAAGACAGAAGACAAAGTATTTCTGATATTTAAGTTTCTGTTCCACTTATGAATCCAAACAAATGAAATGTCATCAAAAAATAAGACGCTGAGTTGACAGCATAATACTACAAAGGTTAAAATATAGGCTACACTTTCCTAAGACTTACTGAGGTGTTTGCCACTCCTACCTAACTGCACCAGAAAAGTAAACGAATCTCTTCTAGTTGGAAACATATCTAAAATGTTTAACTGATGATGACAGAAAAATTCCACAGAACTTACGTAGCACAGTGCAACACTGTTTTCCTTTTGAGTGAGAAAGAGGAATCATCTCCAGAATAATCTCCAGGAAAGTAGGTAACAGCATCTGGTAGCTCAAAGCATCTATGTGGTTGCAACCAGAGTTCTAGAACATTTCAAAGCCTTCCAACATTTTTGCTTTGAGTGGTTTTCAAGTACGAGAAGCTTGTACCTCATTAATGGCATGGTTTTATGAGTAAAAATAACCCGCATAAGGCTTTAAGAGTTGTAATGTTCTCTAAAATTGAAATAGAACGTCATTCCCAGGATTTAATATATAAGATTTTCCAGGAAATCCTGGCTGAGCAACTAGAGAACTGTCATCATTTGCAGTCACCACTTTCATGTCCCAAAGCAACTCATGATGCATTTCTGCCATATAATTTTACTTCATTTTCCTTGTCAAACATCTAGAATTAAGGGAAGTTCTAACACTCCTTTTATTTTCTAAAGATTTTATTTTTATGTATTTTTAAAATTTTTATTTATTTTTTTAGAAAGAGAAAGTAGGGGGCGGGGAGGGGCAGAAAAAGAGGGAGACACAGAATCCGAAGGAGGCTCCAGACTCCAAGCTGTCAGCACAGAGCCCGATGCGGGGCTCCAACTCATGAACCGCGAGATCATGACCTGAGCTGAAGTCTGACACTCAACTGACTGAGCCACCCAGGTACCCCTAAAGATTTTATTTTTAAGTAAAGTCTACACCCAACGCAGGTCTTGAACTCACAACCCCGAACCCCGAGATCAAGAGCTGCATGCTCCATTACCTGAGCCAGCCAGGCGCATCTCTAACATTCCTTTTAAAAACACTGTGAGGGGGCGCCTGGGTGGCTTAGTCGGTTAAGTGTCCGGCTTTCGCTTAGGTCATGATCTCGCAGTTCGTGGGTTCGAGCCCCGCGTCGGTCTCTGTGCTGACTGCCAGCTCAGAGCCTGGAGCCTGTTTCAGAGTCTGTGACTCCCTCTCTCTGACCCTCCCCTGCTCACGCTGTCTCTCTCTCTCTCTCTCCTAGAAATAAATAAAAATGTTTAAAAAAAAATAAAAACACTGTGAGATTTTTTTTTTCAGACACCACAAAGAAATTTATACAAAGTTCTGAAATTCATGTAAATAACTAGACTCTATGACTGAACATCTGTCAGGTTTAATCCCCATCACTGAATTTTATAAAACTCTGAAATTAAGACTTACCTGCTTCATTGTTAATTGGAAACTCCCACAGTTTCCCCTCTTTTGTCCACTGGATCATCTCCTCAAAACCATTCTGCAGGGGCTGTTCGTTTACCTGGGCTAACTGCTTAGCAAACTCCACATCCCAAAGTGAAGGTGTGGTCTCTGTTTAATAAAAACATTTCAAATAATCACAAGTCAATGCATATATAGCTTTATTTTTACAAAAATGTTATAATCAACTCCAAATTGGTAAACCATTTCAGGCCCTGAGGCATATACATAAACAGTATACAATGAAAGGTCATTCTCTCAGAGCTAAAACTGTACAAAAATGACATAAAAAGCCTGCAGCAATAATAACTGCAAGTCTTAGCTTTTGTTTTACTACACTGCTAGGCAAGCAACCCCTACAGTCTTACTGCCCCCTCTACTGGAAAGGAAAAAATATATATTTTGTTTAAGGATGTATTCATGAATGTGAATATTTTTATAAGACATGACTTTGATATTTTAAGTCGAGCCTGTTTACCTTTCAGTCTATCGAAATACGTCACTAATGTACAACAAATAAAGACCACAGAAAATAAATTAACATAATAATACTACTACTAACAGACATGGAGCACTTACTGCACGCTGTGCAAATGCTTTTTCTTAGTTCATTTAATCCTCACAACGAACCCTCTGAGTTTAAAGTTAATATCATGTTAGTTTATAACCACCATCATATCACATTTTAATCATTTTTATTTGCTTTGGAAAAGTAAGACATCTTTGGAGAATGAACTGTATTCCCACCAGTCACTGTTGGTGGGAATGTAAAATGGCACAACCTCTGAAAAAGTCTGGCAGTTTCTTAAAAAGTCAAAAAATAAACTTTATATACAATCATGTGACTCCTAGATATTTACCCAAGAGAAAACATATGTCCACACAGACTTGTATGTGAAAGTTCATATACAACCATGCCTGACTACACACTGACTGACTGCTAGACAGATTTTAATTATGTTGGCTAGAACATCTCATACAGAGAAAAGGTCACAGCAGTGAGGCTTAATTAGCCACATTTCCAGAGTAACCATAACAGCAAAATAACTTAATTATCATAGTCACCTTTTATAGATTTATTCAATGGACACTGGTCAGCCTATATCTTTTCCATGATCATGATCATCAACACCATCATTTTTTAAATTAAAAAAACTTTTTATACTTTATTTTATATTTGAGAGAGAAAGAGAGAGAGAGAGCACACAAGCAGGGGAGGGGCAGACAGAGGGAGACACAGAATCTGAAGCAGGCTCCAGGCTCTGAGCTGTCAGCACAGAGCTCAACGCTGGGCTTGAACTCACAAGCAATGAGATCATGACCTGAGCTGAAGTCAGACGCTGAACCGACTGGGCTCCCCAGGCGCCCCAACACCAACATCACTGTTACTGCTAATAGCCACATCTATATACTGAATTCCCACTGTGCTCCCGGCACTGTGCCTGATAATTTACTTACATTAGTTCATTTAATCCTTGAGAGTCATGTGCTAGCCGTATTTTATAGACAGAGAAAAGAAAACTCAAGAGGTTAGTATGGCAGAACTTGAATTTGAATAATCCACATCTATCAAATACCGAAAACTCCCTCCATTAAGCTATATGGCCTCCCGGCTCTAAATCACTCCAGGATAAGCAGTAGGGTCTATGACTATATCCTTTGCAGCAGTGGTAGGAACATGGAGGGAGCAAATGTGGGAATCCTGGGATAGAAGAACTCATTTATTCCGTCAATAAATAATTACTGAATGCCAATTATATGTCAGGCATTATTTTAGGTGATAGGGAAACAGCAGTAAATAAACTCTAAATTTAAGTCTGCATGTTGTTGCTACTGTATTTAATTGAGAATAAAAGACATTCTTTAGACTCATTCAAGTATAACTAATTAAAACAGTGCCTTCATTAGAGTAAATTTTCATAAATTTGCATATTACTTTCCTTATTAAAGTATAATCATTTTATACTGTTTTATAAAAGTTCAGTACTTCCTTGCCAGCTAATTTCAGTTTTAGGAATAGGATTTCTGACTGAAAAAAGCAAATTGGCTTCTTCAAGAATCCAAGTGCCTCTTCTGGCTGTTCATTAGGTGGACAACAGCAGCTGCCCTCAGAGTAAATTCCCTTTTTTAAAAAAATGTTTCTTTATCTTGAGCACGTGCGAGCTCAAACAGTGCAGTTTTCACAAGAGAAGGAGGGTTGTTCTCTTAGCTTCACCTTTAGTTTAAATGAAGAAACACTGATTGAATTAATGTAAATACAAAGTAAAGTTAGATAAAGTGATTTCAAGTCATTCAACTTTTCCTCTATGGGTAGATATTGTAGAGCTCAATTTGTTCAAAAAAAAAAGTTACAATTTAACATAACGAATTCCTGTGATCTGTGAGTCACCTGCCTAGGTGCTGCTGCGTACACAAATGTCAGTGACAGCTAAGCCCTAACATCTAAACGTTTATTGAATATTGGGAAAAATCAGAGGTTTATAGAAGTTAAGTGATAGATTAAATGAGCCATTGGAGGCTGGCCTCACAACTTAAAAATCAATGATAAAATTATTTCTAACTAAAATTATTTCTAAAGCTAACTTAGAGGTTTTTGGAAATGAGAGTCACTTGTAAGCTGAAGACCATTTGTACTGAATTTCCTCATCTATTTTGTCACTAAACCATATTTAATGTCAAGCAAGAGGACATCTCATTTCTCTTTTAATTAGACTCCAAATGATGAATTTGAAGGATCTGACTTCTTACCCAAAGAAAGGGAAAGACTAGAGAACAAGGACTGGCTATGTATTAAGGAAAAAAACACAAGACTACTGAGTATGTTTCCTGAATGTTCTTCTTCCCAGCTCTGGAACAATCACCAAATCACTTCACTACGTTACTGCTATAAATGCTATCTCCTCTTCTGGACAGCAAGCTGCTCTAGGGCCGAAATCAGGTTCTACTTTGTAATAGCACAGCTGCAAATGGTGGGGGATCATTCTCATCCAAATCAGTGGCCAACTGATCGCTCTGGATTCGTGAAGTTGGGAGGACTTTCCTCCTGCTGTCTCCTTGCATGCAACACGTCAAGGGAGGAATCTGACCAGGACTAACAATGTCAACAACTACATTCATAAGCAGGACCCAGGCCAATGACAGAGTGGCATATTACAATACCTGACATATGTAATCAAAACATTAAGCACATTTTGAAAGGACATTTTTGAAAGATGGAATGTTTCTATACTTGAGAAACAGTGTTCTTCTTCTTCTTCTTTTTTAATGTTTATATATTTATCTTGGGGGGGGGGGGGAGAGAGAGAGTGCATGTGCACGGAAGAGAGAAAGGGGGAGAGAGAGTCCCAAGCAGGTTCCGTGATGAGAGGCTTCATCCCGCAAATCATGACCTGAGCCAAAACCAAGACTTGGACCCTTAACTGACTGAGCCACCCAGGCACCCCTAATAGTGTTGTTCTTAACAAACCTGTTTCAGGTGACTCTTCAGTAATAGCCTTAAGGTCAAAAATATTAAGTCTCTTTCCTTTGAGCATATTTTTCCTAAGACTGAAAAAGAAAAAACAATTTAAGTTAATATTTTTATAAACTACCAACAAAGAATTATTTATGAGAAGAAAATTTTACATGAAACACTGTAGAAATTTTAAAAAATTCCACTGACCCACACCCAAGCCTTTCGACTAAATCTCCACCTCTTTACAACTGACAATGAGAAAGCGGAACAAATGCACTTGAATTTTTGCATCATGATACAATAAAGCAGGTTAAGTAGTTTAATTTCTAAAATAGCTAATTGAAAAGATTAGCTTAAATTTTTACGTGATCCATTTCATAGTAAGGTTTTAGAAAACTCAACATTAGAAAGCTATTAAAATATGCATATTTAACAAACAAACGTTTGTTAAAGTCAACGTTTGTCTTAGTTTAAGGGCAGAAAACACTGCATGTTTAATTACAAACAGTAATTATAAAAGATGGCATAGATAAATCAAAACATTCCCACTTATAAAGCAATCATTCTGTAATTTTAACATAATGATTAACTTTATATAACATTTTTAATTAACTATTGAAATTAATGTCAGAAAGTTAATAACTTTTCCTTGTATATTTTAATCAACTGCTTCATGCATTAATTCACATTCATACTTATATAAACTTACTGGCAGATTAAAACTAGTTTGAGGGGCACCTGGGTGGCTCAGTCGCTTGGGCAACCAACTTCACTCAGGTCATGATCTCAGAGATCATGAGTTCAAGCCCTGCATCAGGCTCTGTGCTGACAGCTGAGAGCCTGGAGCCTGCTTCGGATTTGGTGTCTCCCTCTCTCTCTACCCCTCCCCCGCTCACATTGTGTCTCTCTCCTCCAAAAATAAACATTAAAAAAAATTTTTTTAAGTGTAAAAACTGCAGAGTTAATTTTAAAGTAATTTTGAATTCTTTTCTGGATCACATTACTTTTCTCTATGAAATTACACTAACTGAAAAAACTGCAAATACCATATTAAAATTAGATAAAGTGATCTTATGAAATTACACTAACTGAAAAAACTGCAAATACCATATTAAAATTAGATAAAGTGATCTCAAATCACCTCAGTTTTCCTCTAGCAGGTCCCCAAGTATTTTTTTAAATGTTTTCATTTACTTTTGAGAGAGAGAAACAGAGTGTGAGCTGGGGAGGGACAGAGAGAGAGGGAGACACAGAAACTGAAACAGGCCCCAGGCTCTCAGCTGTCAGCACAGAGCCTGACGCGGGGCTCGAACCCACAGCCTTGAGATCATGACCTGAACTGAAGTTGGACGCTCAATCGACTGAGCCACCCAGGCACCCTGTGGTCTCCAAGTATTTTTAAACAAAGGTATTTATGCTCCAGAACTATCCTAAGGGCTCTGCGTTCTTCTCAGTACCCAGCAGTCCACTACTGTGCATCAGGTCAACAGGACAACAGATTAAGGCGACTCACGGTAAAGAGGGAATGACCTGGTGAAGCATGGGATTTTAGAACGAACTAAAGAGGAAAGGAAAGGAACAGACATTTGCTGTGCGTCTACTGTATGTAGTCTGTACATTCCTTTCCTAGTTCTCAAGAAAGCCGAGGAAAGAGACCAGCGAGGGATGACTCTAGCGCAGCGCTGAGACGGAGGTATGCCAGAATGACTCCAGAGCCAGTGCTCTGTACACCCCACTTCTCTGTCTCTTACTGAAGGCATTAGCCCAGGGCATACTAGTGGTGGACTGTCTCAGGCTGTCCCAGGACAGAGCAGGGACAACAACTTGGTACCTTGCCACTGCTTCCCCTGACTCTAGAGTCCCTCAGTCAGTTTTTAATACAGTCATTATACGCACATGAATCCTGCTCTACTTTTTTAGCTACTCCCTTGCCACCTTCAATTTTTTTTAAGATTTTGCTTTACTTTTTAAATTTTTTTAATGTTTATTTATTTTTGAGAAAGAGCAAGAGTGAACGAGTTGCACAGGTGGGGGGAGGGCAGAGATGGAGATGCAGAATCAGAAGCAGGCTCGAGGCTCTGAGCTGTCAGCACAGAGCCTGACGCAAGGCTTGAACCCACAAACCATGAGATCATGACCTGAGCTGAAGCCAGACACTTAATTGACTGAGCCACCCAGGCATCCCTGTAAGGTTTTACTTTTAAGTAATCTCTCTATCCAACGTGAGGCTCAAACTCATGACTCTCAGATCAAGAGTCACACACTTTACCAACTGAGCCAGCCAGGCACCCGCCACCTTCTAGTTTTAATGACAGCTACTATCATTAAGAATCAAGCTATGATAAAGCATTTGGATGTAGTTGCATGGAATCATTTCAACAAAGATTCATTCAAACAAGACTGAAATTAGGTATTCTTTAAGTAAGGTCTATACCCAACGCAGGGCTTAAACTCACAATCCCCAGATCAAGAGTCACATGCTCTACTGACTGACCCAGCCAGCCACTCCTGAAATTAAATATTCTTGAGGAATCTTAAGTAAAACTCAAGTACACATTCTATTTTATCCAATATGTCATAGGTACTTAAATAGGTATGTCACTTTAAATTAGTAATTCAAATAATCTCCCAAAGTCACTATAACCTCTTGAACTTCCTTTGTTAACCAGTGACCATCTTTTACAATTTTCCAGTACAAATTAGTAGTTTAACTTCTGAAAAGAGCTAACTCACGCTGCTGGAGTTATAATTAAAAGAAAATCCATAGAACACATTAACACATCAAAAACACTCCACTGTAGGTACCCCCTCCTAACAAAGATCAGTTAGTTTTTGTCACAGCATGCTAAATATCTGGGTCCCTGTCCCCAACTATCACTTTATGGGCCTGAAGAAAGCAGAAATTTTAAGTGAATATAGACAGCTTTCTATTATGATAATAATTATGTAAAACATGGCTTAGCATCTTAAAGTCTGCAAATTACCAAATTCAAATTGCCACAAATAATCTACCACTTTCAGATGTTATAATGGATCCTCCTTTCTTTCTTTTTTTTGATGATAGGTTATTTCTCTAAGATATGAATAATGACTATTATATAAAGAAATATAAAGAGCATATGAATATACATTGTTATATATGAGTCAGAATGAAAAATAATGCGTCTCACAAAATACTCATTTGTTCAGAATTAAATCAGCTCCACTTATCCTAAATCAGGAGACTTCTATTCATCGTGGGTAAACGGTAGGTGGGACCCATTAACCCAGAACATCTTTCCCTCCGTAGGAAGTGGTACATGCAGAGTGAGAAAACAGATATAACACATCCATAATGCTCAAACACCTATCAGCAATGACATGCACAGAATAAAGGAAACCTCCAGAGAAACAAACAAAACAAAACCAAAGAGACTGCAAAGGCTGATACCTTTTTTTAAGGTCATCGGTCCTCTTTGGGCCCAGGCACTCACTAGATCCTTCATCAAACTGAATTTGATGCAATGGTCTTGTACGAACTTTAGCTGTGGCAGATTTGGCAATTTTCATATCCGATATTATGTTACTGACGCTGAAATAAGAAAAAGGTCAAGTGTATTAGAAATTTTAGCTACAGAATAGTAATAAACTTTCTTACAGGAGATTCATATCGCTTTGTTTACATCTCACTTCTACGCACTAACACATATGCATATGCACATATTACATTTAAGTAAAAGATTTTTGTTTTAAGTTTATTTATTTATTTTGAGGGAGAGGGCAGAGAGTGAGAATCCCAAGAAGGCTCTGCACTGCCAGCGCAGGGCCCAAAGTGGGGCTCAAACCCACCAACTGTGAGATTATGACCTGACCTAAGTCAGGCGCTTAAGTGACTGAGCCACCCAGGTGCCCCTTAAATGAAAGATTGTATGTCATACATTATTAACATTCACTCTCCACAGATCACTAAGATTTATGTTTCCTTTTGAAACATAAGTTTTGAAGTGCTTTTCAGACATGTGCATTTAAAACACAAATTAAAAGTGTTTATTAAAAAAAGTGTCACTTATGAAAAAGTATCAAACATTTGAAGTCATATATCAACTTCAAACCTGGCATCAAGTATGAGGTGAAAGGGTGAACGGAAGGTGTCAGGTAAACTAAGGCTAAGAGCAAACACGGAAGGAAACCGGCCTGCAGATGATCGCATTCTGCATAAGACCTACAAATTATTTAATGGAAAAAAATTAATCTCCTCAGAGAAACGGTCTTATTCTGTATTTGTTTTTAATAACATTACTGAATTTAGTCTCTTTTTTCAGTAACAAGAAACTGTGTAACTTTGCAAAAGAAAATTTTAACCATTCCATTGATCTTTCATAAACTGCCATCTTACTTACTATGTATTTTTAAAAAAACCAAATTAATAATAATCCACTTAAGAGAAATATTTTATATAAAATATAAATGTATGAATATAATTGTATATTACTCACCACTTGCATGAACACAGCCTATTTTGAGAAACCTGCATTACCGACAAAACTATTTGATCCACTAACCTAATTTTAGCTCTTTCTCCATCTTTCTGAGCCTTCGAGACCTCCTCGTGCTGCTGGAGCTGCCTGAGCAGCTCTGACTTGGTCATCTGCTTATCCAACGGGAGAATGTCTGCAACAGCAGCTGCGGCTGCTACCAACTCAGGACTCAGGGACTTGGTTCTAAGAAAATGAAAAACAGATGAGAAAAAAAGAGGCATTACTTATTATGCCCTTAGTTTAGAGGAAAGTAAAATGATTTTTTTTCCAAAGAAAACTTTTTGGTCACCAAAAAAAAAAAAGCTTCGGACTCTGGCTCAGGTCATGATCCCATGGTTTGTGAGTTCAAGTCCCAAATCAGTCTCTGATCCTTTGCCTCCCTCTGACCCTGTCCCTACCCTGCTTGTGCACGTGCTCTCTCTTGAAAATAAAATATTAAAAAAAATTCAATGTCTGACAAAATCAAGAATTTGTAAATGTTAGGTATTAGTTGTATGTAAACTTTAAAATGTTAAAAGTTGACGTTAATGACAACATGCAGAAGAATGAAACTATATCATTTTCTCACACCATACACCAAAATAAACTCAAAATGGATAAAGGACCTGAATGTGAGACAGGAAACCATCAAAACCCTAGAAGAGAAAGCAGGAAAAAACCTCCTTGACATCAAACGCAGAAATTGGTTACTTGACACATCCCCAAAGGCAAGGGAATCAAGAGCAAAAATGAACTACTGGGACCTCATCAAGAGACAAAGCTTCTGCACGGCAAAGGAAACAATCCATAAAACTAATAGGCAACCGACGGAATGGGAAAAGATAGTTGCAAATGACATATCAGATAAAGGACTAGTATCCAAAATCTACAAGGAACTCACCGAACTCCACACCCAAAAAACAAATAATCCAGTGAAGAAATGGGCATAAGACATGAACAGACACTTCTTTAAAGAGGACATCCAGATGGCCAACAGACACATGAAATGAGGCTCAGCATCCCTTATCATCAGGGAAATAACAAATCAAAACTGCACTGAGATACCACCTCATGCCGGTCGGAGTGACTAAAATGAACATATCAGGAGACTATAGATGCTGACGAGGATGTGGAGAAACGGGGACCCCCCTACACTGTTGGTGGGAATGTAAACTGGTGCAACCCCTCTGGAAAACAGTATGGAGGTTCCTCAAAAAATTAACAATAGAACTCCTCTATGACCCAGCAATAGCACTGCTAGGAATTTACCCAAGGGATACAGGAGTGCTGATGCATACATAGGGTAACATGTACCCCAATGTTCATAGCAGCACTCTTAACAATAACCAAATCAGGGAAAGAGCCTAAGTGTCCATCAACTGACACATGGATCAAGAAGATGTGGTTTATATACAATGGAATACTACATGGCAATGAGAAAGAATGAAACCTGGCCATGTGTAGCAACATGGATGGAACTAGAGGGTGTTATGCTTAGCGAACTAAGTCAGGCAGAGAAGGACAGATACCATATGTTGCACGTATAGGTGGATTAGGAGGAAGTTAACAGAGGACCATGAGGGAAAAGAAGGAGAAAAGCAGTTGGGGAGAGGGAGGGAGGCAAACCATGAGGGACTCTTGAATGCTGAGAACAAACTGAGGGCTGATGGGGGTGGGGGAGAAGGTAGTGAAGTGATGGGCATGGGGGAGGGCACTTGTTGGGATGAGCACTAGGTTTTATATGGAAACCAACTTGACAGTAAACTATTCAAGAAAAAAAAAGTTTAAGTTAATGGATACTTGGTGAAGCACGATACTAACTCAGAACAATGTATTAAAGTAGAGGGAGAAGGAAAAGAAAAATCAAAGTGTGGGGGGGTAAGGGATCAGCCTTAATAATAATTTGCTGGATTTTTATTTTACAAAATGTTTATTTTTGAGAGTGCTTCAGCATTACTGCAAGCTGCAGGAAAGGGGATTTTTGTTTAGCAACATCACTGCTTGTATTAAGGTGGAAAACAGGAAATAAACTCAATGAATTGGATGAGCCAATCTAAGGGGACTTCCAGTGTTGAAGGTGCCTCTTGGCTTCTTAGCTGCAGATGGTAAAATGTAAGAGATAAGAAAGAACTTTTCCATATAAAGAGGCCAAGACTTGCTGATATCCAAAATAAAACAGTTCTCATCCTCAGCCCGTCCAGACAACAAATGATGCTAAAATCTAGAAATGGTTTCTGAAGAGGGGTGCCAGGGTGGCTTGGTTGGCTGAGCGTCTGACTTGATTTCGGCTCAGGTCATGAGATGGAGTCCCCTGTTGGGCTATGTGTTGGGTGTAGAGCCCGCTTAAGATTCTCTCTACCTCTGGGACACCTGGATGGCTCAGTTGGTTAAGCATCCGACTTCGGCTCAGGTCGTGATGTCACAATTGTGGGTTCGAGCCCTGCATCAGGCTCTGTGCTGACAGCTCAAAGCCTGGAGCCTGCTGCAGATTCTGTGTCTCCCTCTCTCTCTCTCTGTCCCTCCCCCGCTCATGCTCGCTCGCTCTCTCTCTCTCTCTCTCTCTCAGAAATAAACATTAAAAAAAAATTCTCTCTCCCTTTGCCCCTCCCCAACTCATGCTCAAGGTCCTGTGTTCTTTCTCTCTCAAAAAAAGAAATGGTTTCTGAACAGGGATCAAATTCAGTGCAGTGTCAGGAAAACAGCTATAGGCATGACTGTAAAACCCTTTGTTAAGATCTTACAAAGATTATTATTTTTTTTAAAGATTTTATTTTTAAGTAACCTCTACACCCAGCTTGGGGCTTGGGCTTACAACCCCAAGATCAAGAGTTTCATGTTCCACCTACTGGGCCAGCCAGGCACCCCAAGATTTAAAATGGTGCCTCAGAGTTTTAAACAAACAGGAATTCTAAGAAACTTGTGGGTGTGGTCCTACAGCCTTGCACAGGGAGCTCAATGTAGAATATGATCTTGGTTCCCAAACTACGCCCTAAGGAACCCTGGAACACTGTAGGGAAATATAGCAATCTGTCAGTAACAGAACTACTAAGTCAAGGTAGTTCGTGGCTTTGACACTAGACAACTGCATGCCTTCTGATGACATCATATCTTTGTGGAGATGGGTTTTCTGGCATTGCTATGGTAAAAAAAGGCAAGTGCCCCTCAAAAATCAGTATGAAACAGGAAATGAGAGTGGCAGCGTCCAATCTGATTCCAAGGCTACCTCACAGAAACAATACAAATTCCTCCTGGCTCACTTTCTCTTGGGACACTCGCCCTAGGAACCCAGCTGGCAGGCAGTGAGGAAGCCCAGGCCACACAGAGAGGCCGCATGTAGGTATTTCTGGGTAAGGTCTCTGCTAACAGCCAACTTCGACTGTCAGAGCTATGAATGAGCAAACCTTCAGATGATTCCACTCCCTGGACTTGCAAGTCTTCTGAGTAAGGACAGCCTGGACAGGGCTACCCTTCTCTACTGTGCTCTGTCCACATGCTGACCCACAGACCCCAAGAGCATAAAAACATGGTTGTTTCATGCCACTACATTTTGGGGCGATTGTTTTGCAGCCATACTAACTATATCAATGGGGACTCAATATATAATACAAATTAAAATGCTAAAAACAGGCCATGCATAGAACAACAACAGTCATCATGAATCAAAGATGATGATTTATCCAATTATGTGCATCTGGGATCCCTTAAAAAAAAAAAAAAAAGAGTGGGGAACAAAATCATTAAAAGATACGTTAAAAAATTTTTATTAAGGAAACTCTATATCCAGCATGGGGCTTAAACTCATGACCCTGAGATCAAGAGTCACATGCTCTACCAAGTGATCCAGCCAAGTGCCCTAAAAGATTCATTTTGAAAAACTCAAAATGAATGTTTCTCATTCACCAATCTTTTGACGCAGGACTAAAGCCTCCTTGAAGAGAAGTTCCAACATATATCTTTTATATATACACTGACCCATGGTACCTCCTCCAAGAGTTCCAATTTTGGTTTCTTTAAAGTGGAAACATGGAGAAGAACTTAAAAATGCTTACAAAGTAGTATGAATGCGGAATTTTCTTACATTTTTCTGCTTGTCTCATTCATATCTAATTGGAAAGGAATTTTTAAAAATTCCTTTCCTGAGTCTTTCAAAACATTCAGCTCATTTTAACCATTTCTATAATAGATAATTAAATTGTATAATTATAATAAAAAGCACAATGGGTCACAAACAGGTCTGGAAGCTAAAAAAAACCCTCTTAGTAAGTGTTTACATATATATACTTATGTATATATGTATGTATATATATGTATGTACGTGTGTCTGTATTATCTAATTCTATATACTTTAAAAAGTTATTTTATGGGCACCTGGGTGGCTCAGGTTAAGCATCTGACTTTGGCTCAGGTTATGATCTCACAGTTCCTGAGTTCAAGCGTTGGGCTCTGTGATGATAGCTTGGAGCCTGGAGCCTGCTTCAGATCCCTCTCTCTCTGCCCCTCCCCCACCCTTGCTCTGTCTGTCTCTTTCTCCTTCTCTCTCAAAAATAAACAAACATTTGAAAACATTTAAAAAATTTTTTTAAATTTTTATTTGGGAGTATTCGTGTGTGTATGCGTGCACATGAGTGGGGGAGGGAGGAGAGAGGAGGAGAGGGAGGAGAGAGGAGGAGAGGGAGGAAAGGGAGGAAGGAGAGGGAGAGAGGAGAGAAGAGAGGAAGAGAGGGAGGGAGGAAAGGAGGGAGAGAGAGAGGAAGGGCAAGAGAATCTTAGTAGGCTCCATGCTTAGCACGGAGTCCAATGTGGGGCACAATCCCATGACCCTGGGATCGTGACCTGAGCTGATATCAAGAGTTGGATGCTCAACTGAGTCACCCAGGTACCCCTAATTCTATATACTTTTATGTAATATTATTGTCTTATTTTGTTTCTAAAAAGAATGAAGAGGATGGGGCACCTGGCTGGCCCAGTAGAATGTCTGACTCTTGACCTCAGGGTCGTGGTTTCAAGCCCAAGGCTAGGTACAGAGATTACTTTAAAAAAAAAAAAAAAAATAGACAGAAGGAGGCAGCTATGACGGGCACTCAGTGATGGACCCAGCCTTTTTCCTACCACCCAATTATGCTTTCCAGAGGTAGTTTTGAAACAATATGATACAATATAGAGACAAGAAGTTTCATAATAGTATTACATTGTTTTGGAAAATAGTAATCTACATTATCTATTGATTCTGCTAAGGGAACTCAGAGATGGGGATCTTCAAGCCACATACCTTCTTACTTGAATTGACGTTAAGAAACACCATTACTTATCTATCATTAAAACAAAACACTGTCATTTAAACCACAACACAATGCTAAAATATTACTGACTGTACTTAAAATCAATTATTTGAGGAGCACAAATAATTGCAACATTTCAAGGAAATCACATAAGTGGAGAGCACTGATGGTTTCTGGTCAAAGGAAGTCCTATAAAATAGTTGTAATCAACATGCTCACATTCTATCCTAGATGGAAGTTTTGAATGGAAATTTTAAATAAACAAGCCCTTCAGAGACCCGAAGCTACTTCCTTATCAGGATATAAACAATTTGGTAGTTAACAGTTTAAAGAGGCAGTTAAATGGCAGTTAATAACACAGATGAGTATATAAGAGAATATGTGGAATTCTCAATTAGATCTCTACTCTTTTCTCTCTAGACTGTACGCACATGTTCCCTTCAGATTTAAATACAGAAGGGTAACAGTATCTTTCAACTAAGTATTAAAGTCTCCGAGTTTACAAACTGATAATCTTCATGCAGCATCTCCCAGATTCTCTAATTTAAAATTCTTTTCTAAAAGAAAAAGGAGTTTCAAAAACTACTTTTAATGTAGTTGAAATTCCCTTCAGTTTACCTCTTTTGGGGGGTAGCTTCTGGAGCTTTGTGAAGCCTGTCAATCATAGCCTCCATACCCTCAGGTTGTCTTCGGCTGGGTGGCTTCGTTGTTTGTACATTGACTGTGCTTAATTCGACCTTCATGCCCTTAATAATACCTAGGAAGTCTTTTTTCCTGTTCTCCTTTACACTCTCTTGGGTCTCTGTGTCCTTGGAAATCTCCTGCGTCGGATCAGACTGCTTATCTTTCTTGCTGTAGATCACGTTGTTCGTGCCAAAGTATCTCTGGACTTTATGTTTTGTCCTAGAAAGATGTGTTAAGGAAAAAAAATGAAAAATACAATGGAAACTAATAAAGTAAGGACTGAGAAACATTGTTTCTGTGTGTTTTAAAATTTTCCAATTCAAACCCTTCCCTTTTGCTTTTTATTATTATTGTCAGCCATCGTAACGATTGCAATTTTAACATTTATTGAATATATAATATGTGCCCACTCTGGTGCAACATATTTTACGTACATTTTCTCATACCCGCATCAACTCCATAAGGCAAGTATTGTCCCCATTCTGCAGATAAGGAAACTGGAAACCAGAGAAGTGAAGTGATTTACCCAAGGTCATGTAGCTTAAAGCTCCCTATGGCCTAAGACATGCTGGTGAGTCACAAATGGGTTACAGATGTGCTGAGACTACCTGGTCCCTGGGGTAGCTGAGTGAGGCCTGGGGGCCGCTGGGGGTGCACCTAACTGGTGTCTCCTTCCATTCACCTCACGGTGAGTCATTTTCTATATGAAGATCATTTTCTATTTGTTCCATGACATTATAAAAAGGTCGCAACTTTCTGATCCACTCTCAGCAGAACGGCCACCAAGACGCACATTTCTGTGAAAGCCCTTATGGGGAAACCATCACTCTCCAGGATGATCCCCTGAATACAATAGAAAATGTAAAGGCCAAGACCCGGGACAAGGAAGGAATTCCTCTTGATCAGTGGAGACCCATTCTCCACAGGCAAGCAAGGGAAGATGGACATACCAGGCCTGACACAACATTCAAAAGGAGTCTAAGCGTCACCTCGTGTTGAGATTTGATGGTGGTGTTAAGAAAAGGAAGAAGTCTTACCCCGCCCCCAAGAAGCAGCAGAAGAGAAAGAAGGTTAAGGTAGTCGTCCTGAAATACTGTAAAGTGGATGAGAATGGCAAGATCAGTTGCCTTCATCAGGAGTGCCCTTCAGATGAACGTAGTGCTGAAGTTTTTATGGCGAACCACTTTGACAGACTGTGACAAATGCTATCTGACCTACTGCTTAAAGAAATCAAAAAGCAAGTAATTGTACACATGTTAATAAAAGACAGGAACATTAAAAAAAAAAAAAAAAGGTTACAGACACTGACAGAATTAACAAATTTCACTTATTATTTCTCAATCCCCAAACTGACTGACTGTTAAGTCCTTACCATGATTTAACAATACCTTCTTTAAAAGGTATAAAAATAAAGCCATTTCTATTAATAAAGAAAGGTTACTTTCTTTAAAGAAAAAAAAAACATGTCTGGGCAGGGGTTCCTGGGTGGCTCAGTTGGTCAAGCGGTCCACCTCTGGATTTCGGTTCGGGGCATGATCTCCCTGCATCGGGCTCCACAAGCAGAAGCCTGCTTGGGATTCTGTCTCTCCCTCTCTCTGTCTGCACCGTCCATTCCATACCTCTCGCATGTGTATTCTCTCTCTCTCAAAAATAAATAAAAGAAAAAAATTGTTTAAAAAATAAATCAAAGGGGCACCTGGGTGGCTGAGTTGATCAAGTGGCAGACTCTTGATTTTGGCTCAGGTCATGATCTCATGAGTTCGAGCCCCATACTGGGGCCCACACTGCAGTGGAGATTCTCTCTGCCCATGTTCTCTCTCTCTCTCTCAAAATAAGTAAAATAAGATTAAAAAAATACAAAAATAAAAACCATATCTGGGTATTATTCTAATCTGATTAACTTTCTCATTGAGCTATATGTCATTTAACCAATCACCATTTGTACAATTTGTCTTCTACATCCAGCTGTTACTTCCCATCCCCACTGCTACCAACCTGCTTAGAGCTGCACTTAACCAGACTGGCCCCAAATCGATCTGCAAGGGCTATATGCAGTAAAATTAAATTTTCATAAGGATGAGCGTTCTCAGAGAAGAAATACCAACATAAAGTATGCATAACTACCTTTTCTTGACTGGCTAGCTTCAACCCTTGGTCCCCCTTCACATTTTACCGGACTTCTTTTCCAGAAAGGATACTCTGAATCTTTCTTTCCTACAACGGTTAGCTGTCCGACTAGCTCACCCAGCAATTACTTGTATTAATAAAGCAGTGTGTGCTACCTACACCACCTCAGCTTTACTCCGCGGTACTGGAATTGCCTGCCTGATGGAACTATAGGTTCCGTGATGGCACGATCGTTTTTATTCGGGATTTAACACCGGCATTGGTACACTGTAAGTATTTTCAGTACTGAGCCAGAGAATATATGGAGGCTGGAATGAGACCACTAGACTCTTGGGAAGTAAAATAAATAAAAATAGGACAACTTCACTTCCGGAGCCTGGACTGAATGAGGGGAGAAGTGGCAAGAGGTACGAGGCGCGGTATGTAGTAGAAAGAGCACAGAACAGCAGACTATGCACATAACCGGAGCTCTGTTTCTCGCTCACACTATGACCTTGGGCAAGTCATACCTTTCCGGGATTTCCCTTTCCTCAGACTTAAAGCAACGGCTCCTAGGATCTCGCGGGTAATCACATCGACCCCAGGAAGCCGGAGAAAAATCACTGCGTGCACCGGAGGGAGGCCGGGAGTTGCCTCAAGACCTGCGGGGCCAACAGCGCCGAAATGCCGTACCTGACCGTTCCTTGCGGGGCGCCGAGTCTCACAATCGCAGCCGCCCGCGCCTCGGAGCCTGCAGAGCATAAAGGGACGCGGGAGAGGAGGCGAAGAGGCATGATCGCGGAGACTCTTGGAAACATCGCCGAGAAACAGGCGTTATGGCGAACACAACGGAGTAGTGCGTCCGTCTGCTAAACACGTCCCTCGCTCTCTCTTCCGTTCCCCAGCCTGGCGCGTTCCTTCCCTTCCGGTTCCGGTGGGCAACAGGGGCCGGTACCTAGGTTCCGGATTCGCCCGCCTGGGGCTGCTACGGCCGGCGGTTCTAGGCGAGGAGGTACAATCGATGCCTGAGTTCTGCTGAGATGCCCTGGTTGAGGCAGGACCCAGCCGGGAGAGGGAGAGTGTGGAGGGAGGGGTTTACTGTGCAAATGCTACTTTGGGGGCCAGTAAGGTGAGGCGGAGAACTGACCTTACTGGGCGGTTTTGTGGGGAGAGGATCCACAGCGTTCATCACATGCTCTACGTGATCCGTGGCCACAAAGGTTAAAAACGAAAAATTACCGTAGGACACGCTGCCGATAAATTCGTATTTATTTTCAGGCCTTGTTCTTGATGTAGAGTCAAGACACGTGAGACATATATGTTTTGCCTTTTCAAAAATGGTTTTAGAGAGGGGCGCCTGGGTGGCTTAGTCGGTTAAGCATCCGACTTTCGCTTAGGTCATGATCTCGCGGTTCGTGGGTTCGAGCCCCGTGTCGGGCTCTGTGCTGACTGCCAGCTCAGTCTATGACTCCCTCTCTCTCTGACCCTCCCCTGCTCACGCTGTCTCTCTCTCTCTCCTAGAAATAAAAAAAAATAAAAATATTTTAAAAAAATGGTTTTAGAGATAAAAATCTACAAGAGAAAGGCTTGGGTTTTTCCTGCCCTTCCTAAAGGCAGGGAACAGGGAATCAGGTAGGGTGGTCAAACCTGGCAGTGCGTGAGCATAAGCCCGCTGGGAGAATGCCAACTAATAGGTCACGTGGGAACCTCTAGCTTATTTTTTTAAGTTTATTTTTTTTAATTAAAGAACTTTTAATGCTTATTTATATTTGAGAGAGAGAGACAGTGCAAGCGGGGGAGGGGCAGAGAGAGAGAGGGTGACACAGAATGTGAAGCAGGCTCCAGGCTCTTACCTGTCAGCACAGAGCCCAACGCAGGGTTCTAGCTCACAAGCTGTGAGAGCATGACTGAGCCGAAGTTGGAGGCTTGCCCAACTGAGCCACCAAGGTGCCCTTATTTTTTTTTTAATTAAAAAAATTTTTATTTTATTTTTGAGAGAGAGGGAGGGGCAGACAGAGAGAGAATTTTAAGCAGGTTCTGCGCTGTCAACGCAGACGCCCAGCCAGGGGCTCAAACTCACAAACCCATGGGATCATGACCTAAGCTGAAATCAAGAGTTCACTGCCCAACTGACTAAAGCATCCAGGCGCCCCTATTTATTTATGTTGAGAGAGAGCGAGAGAGAACAAGCTTGTACACACTTGTGAGGGGCAGAGAGAAAGAGAGAGAGAGAGAGAGAGAAAATTCCAAGCAGGCTGCACTGTCAGTGCTGTTGGTGCTGAGCCCAACTCGGGGGCTGGAACCCAGGAACATGTGAAATCATGACCTGAGCCGAGATCAAGAATCAGATGTTTAACCAAATCAGCCACCCAGACACCCAGGAACCTCTAGCTTAGAATTGCATGTGGATAGTTGAATGCTGACATCAGCTTTTCCCCTACAGTTTCAAAAAAGAATCGAGATCGGTGGCAAATTCTTTGTAATCTGAAATACCGAAAAGTGTGAGTCATAAACATGTTGAGGAAAATGTATTCAGAATTAACTGGCCGATGTGAACCACCACCCAGATGGAGACAGAATATCACCAAGGGAACATACTTAATTTAATATCACTTGATATCTAGATGAAAACCCATTGAGTGTAATAGTCCATTAAAATCACATTAAATTTTTTAAAATATTTATTTTTGAGAGAGAGAGAGAGAGACAGTATGAGTGGGGAAAGGGCAGAGAGAGGGAGACACAGAATCCGAAACAGTCTCCAGGCTCCAAGCTGTCAGCACAGAGCCTGATGCAGTGCTCACACTCACGAATAGCGAGATTATGACCTGAGCCCAAGTCAGGCGTTTAACCGACGGACGCACCTAGGTGCCCTCAAGTCACATTTAATAATTACTTCATCCTTTTTCCAATTTCTAATAATAACCCTCAACTTTTTTTTTAAGGTTGACAAAGGGGACTGAAACTGCCATCTCAGATTCACAGCTTCTCTGAAGGTAGATCCTGTCCCAATTATCCTGATCCTAGTCAACTCTACGGCAGTATATACCCTGCATATGCCCTACCTCCTTCTATTAGGGCAGATAGGCAGATATGAGAGAACCTGGCTAAAGGAAACAAGTAGGGATTGAAATTCAGCCTTGCTCAATGCTGACTCCTTCAATGGTCACTTTCCAAAAGAGGCCTTCTTTGATTTCTGTGGTTAAAATAGCATCGTGAGCCATCCAGTCACACTCTCTGGCAGGGATTGCTGCCTCCCAATCCCCATTTGCTTCTTCCTCTGGAGCTTTAGCTCAACACATGGCCACAGCAGAGACTACATTTCCCAGCCTCCCTTGCAGGCAGGTATGTCTGCATCTAATCAATAGAATGTGAGTAGCCGTGATGTGCCCTTAAGAAATGGGCACAAATTCCACACAAACTTGTCTCCTTCCTCCCAGTTGGAATATAGACCAGATGATAGCCAGGGAATGGAGAGATGAAGGATTTCAGAGATGAAGATGACAGCCATCCTACCTCTGTCCTTAACCACTTCCTCCAGACAGTCACAAAGTAAGGGGGGAAGACCACTTCCATCTCGTTTAAATGTAGTTTTGAGTGTTTTGGTGACAAGTAATCTAGATCGTCTCTTAAAACTAAGGTACCTTCTGTGTCAGAATCTTGTTCCATTTTCTACAGAGTATCACTAAGTGAAATTAATCCCATATTTATATGCTTAAATGCTTATTATCTCACTCTGACAGAATGTGGGTCCCATGAAGGAGTGGACTTTGTCTTATTCTTTGCTGCAATCCTAGTTCTTAGAGCCATGCCTGTCATGTCATAGATGCTCAAAAATATTCAGTGAATAAATAAGTTATTTCCAAGTACAAAGAGAAAAAAAATAGGTGCAGAGAGTTTAAGTAATTTGCCCAACTTCCTGCAGCTAGTCCATGGCAAAGCAAGATTCAAATTCAGAACCAGTTAACTCTGATACTCTTGTTCATTTTGGAAATACCTGGCAGTTTATGATTTTACTCATGCATAAAAGTAGAGGCGCTTACTGATACACATTACTGAGAGGCTCAGAAGATCTGAATCTGAGATTCAGCACCCCAGGTGATTCTGGTGCTGGTCTTCAGACAAAACTGTGAGGTATACTGCTAGTCATTCATAGCTTTGTATACACTTAAAGAAAAAGTATTAAAAGCTCTAATCAGATTATTAATTTGCATGAACATCAAAGTCATTATGCTAAGTTAGTGGAACATAAGGCCAAGAGCCCACAGATTGTATGAATCCACTTAAATAACAATGCGAAGAAGACAAAGCTAGAGGGACAGAAATCAGATCACAAGTTACCAGGCGGTGGGGCCACTCTGGAGAACAGTATGGAGACTCCTCAAAAAACTAAAAATAGAACTGCCCTATGACCCAGTAATTGCACTGTTAGGTATTTACCCAAAGAATACAAAAATACAGATTCGAAGGGGTACCTGCACCCTGATGCTGATAGCACCTTTATCAACAACAGCCAAACTATGGAGAGAGCCCACATGTCCACCGACTGATGAAAGGATTAAGAAGATGTAATGTTACAATGATACATTACTCAGCTATCAAAAAGAATGAAATTGTGTCATTTGCAGTGACACATTGCAAGAATGAAATTGTGTCCATTTGTGAATGCCACTAGAATGTATTATGGTAAGTGAAATAAGTCAATCAGAGAAAGACAAATGCCATATGATTTCACTCATATGTGGAATTTAAGAAACAACCAGATGAGCACATGGCAAGGGTGGAGGAACGAGAAGAGTAAGAAACTACAAGAGACTCTAAACAATAGAGAACAAACTGAGAGTTGATGGAGGGAGGTGGTTGGGGGATGGGCTAGATGGGCGATGGGTACTAAGGAGGGCCCTTGTCTTGATGAGCACTGAGTGTTGTATGTAAGTGATGAATTGCTGGATGCTACTCCTGAAATGGCATGTTATTGCACTGTATGTTAACTAGAATTTAAATTACAAAAAAAATAAGTAAATAAAATAACAATGGAAAAAAAAAAATTACCAGGAGATGGGACTGGAAGGAGGTGACTGAGTATGACAGAGCATGAGGGAACTTGCAGAACTTACTGAAATACTGGCATGACTCTGGCGGAGGTCGTGGCTTCTCAGTTACCAAAACTTAAAAAACTTGTACACCTAAAATGTGTGCATTTTGCTGTATATAAATGATATTTCAACAAACCTGACTTTAACAAAAAAGGTAGTTAAAGCAGTTCTAATTGGCCACAAAGTAAGCCACAGGGGAATTTGAGAATATCCTAAGGAAAAGAAAAATAAGCCTATCCTTTGAAAAAACATAACCTGTGCAATTGTCCAGAGCAATCATTAATGAGAGCAACAAAACTGTAGCCTGAAAGTAGAAAATGTTTTCCCTCCTTCTATTCTGGCATTGACTCACCAGTCATTTTCTTCTTAGTACCCCCCTTGAAATGCACTTTCTAGAACCTTTGGCAAGAGGCAGCAAATCAACTGAAATAGGTCCTGATATACACCAGTGACTTCTTCCCAAATGTCTCATGAAATTCTACACTGATTAACTCAACAAGCCTTCCATGAAAACAAAAGACAAAGTTATTCTATTTTCCAATTATCAATTGCTGCATAACAGATCACCCCAAAAGAGCAGCTTAAAACAACACTTTATTCTCTCTCACTGTTCTGTGGCTCACTGTGCTCAGCCGGGCGGTTTCTACTTGGCGTCTGTCATGTGGTTGCAGTCAGACAGCAGCTAGTCTGGATTGGATGTCCCAGATGTTTTTCTTTTTTAAATTTAAATGTTTGTTTGTTTATTGAAGGAGACAGAGAGCATGAATGGGGGAGGGGCAGAGAGAGAGGGAGACACAGAATCTGAAGCAGGCTCCACTCTGAGCGTGGACATTGAGCTAACTGAGCCACCTGGGCATCCTTGTCCCAGATGTTTTTTTCATTCACATAGTTGATGGTGCAGCTGGGATGCTGGCAGAAGCAGGGCTTGGCTGAGTAAGTTCTTTCTCTCCCTCTCTCACTTGCTTTCTCTCCATATGGCCTCTGAAGGGTAGCAGAATATGTGACCCTAAAATACACCATTTTGGCATAAAGATCATCATGAGCCATGGACACATTAGAAGCAAATACAAGGAGTTCTCTGCTTTCCCCTTTTTTGCCTAAAAACAGGACATAAATTTGTGAAGGTGTTCCCCTCCCTTGTCTCCCAGGAAGCACAGAAGTTAATCACTGCATACAGCCCTAGACCCCTGTCAGCCCAGAGAGGACACTGACTATGTTGCCTAACTCTGCTCACCAGCCCTAATCTTACATTAGCTCCCCATATATTTGCCTTTGTCAGGTTTGCTGCCCTTGAAAGTCATAGTCCTTTGCCTTGGTGATGTCACTTCTCTAAAAGTTCACTGCTGTTTTGTTAAGATGCTACGTAAGCCCAAGTTCTAACCACTCCTTTGAGTTACTCATCTCTGAGGGTTCGTGTGTGCGCGCACGCGCGTGTAGTGTATGCATTATTAACTTCTGTTTGTTTTTGTCTTGTTAACCTTTTATCAGTCTAATTTACAGGGTCCCAGCCATTGAAGCTAAGATGAATAGAGGGTGAAGAGATCTTTTTCCTCCCCCACCCCTCTCTAGCGGGCTAGCTCGGGTTTCCTTACAGCATGGCATCGTAGAGTATTTGAGTTTTTCACAGAGAAACCACCCTGCTTTGCCGTGAGTGTTTCATGAGGCCCAGGCTAATTTGCACAACTTTTTAGTACCTAGGATTAGAAAGTACATAATATCACTTCTATGACATTCTGTTGGTAAAAAAAAAAAAAAAGAGTTGCAGGGCAAGCCCCGATTCTAAGGAAGTGAACTATACTTCCCCTTTGAATACCAGGAGGAGTGGCTCATTGGGACCACCTTTGGGGACTTAATTCCACCTCCTGGCAAACTTTTAATTAAATCGATTCATTTTATCAGCCAGGTTTGCTTTCCTGTTTATCTCTTTTTTAAAAATTTCCAATCATCTTGATTTTTTAAAGTGTATTTATTTATTTTGAGAGAGAGACAGAGACAGAGAAAGTATGAGCAGGGGAAGGGCAGAGAGAGGAAGAGAGGGAGAGTCCCTCGCATGCTCCATGCTATCAACACAGAGCCGATGTGGGGCTTGAACCCACGAGCCATGAGATCACAACCTAAGCTGAAGTCAACAATAGAGGCTCAACCAACTGAGCTACCCAGTGGCCCTTGATTATAAGAATTTCATTTTTCAGTTTCTATACAATTTTGCAAAGAACTATCACATACATTATTTAATTTGATCATCATGATAATAATTGAGGTAGGCAAGGCAAGGATTTTTATCTCCAGTGTTCTAACAGGAAAAATGAGCCTCAGAAAGGTTAGGTGAGGCACCCAAAGTCACATGACTAGGAACTGCCAGCCCGCAGCCTGCCAACCAATCTGGGCTCTTCGCTGTCTCCCATGCCTGCTTAACAGCATGTGTGTGTTCCATTGGCATCATTCCAGCCTGAATGTCAAAGTCCACTCGACAACATCCAGGTGCTGGTGTCAGCAAAGCCACGCTTCTGAGATTAGTGTGGTAAGACAAATTTTATTTTTTTATTAAAAAAAATTTTTAATGTTTATTTATTTTTGAGAGAGACAGAGTGCAAGCTGGGGAGGGGAAGAGAGAGAGGGAAGCACAGAATCTGAAGCAGGCTCTGCTCTGAGCTGTCAGCCCAGAGCCCAATGTAAGGCTTGAACTCACGAACCTTGAGAGAGATCATGACCGGAGCCGAAGTTGGATGCTTAACCAACTGAGCCACCCAGGCACCCCTAAGTTTTTTATTTTTTGAGAGAAAGAGAGACAGAGAGAGGGAGTGTGGGGGGGAGGGGCAGAGAGAGAAGGAGACACAGAATCTGAAACAGGATCCAGGCTCTGAGCTGTCAGCACAGAGACTGATGCAGGGATTGAACCCACTAATCACAAGATTGTGACCTGAGCCAAAGTAAGATGCTCAACCAACTGAGCCAGCTGGGTGCCCCTGTATGGGGAGACAAATTTTATAAAAGCAAAAGAAATGTTAGGGACCTATCCACTAGGGACTATCCATTTTAATGAGAATGTGCTTCAGATGAAGATTGTAGGTGCTGATTGTACTTTTTAAAAGAAGAGCCTTCTTTTTAAAAATTTTTTAAACATTTATTTATTTTTGAGAGACAGAGCATGAGCAAGGGAGGGGCAGAGAGAGAGGGAGACACAGAATCCGAAGTAGGCTCCAGGCTCTGAGCGTCAGCACAGAACCCACACAGGGCTCAAATGCAAGAAATGTGAGATCACCACCTGAGCCAAAGTCAGTCGCTTAACCGACTGTGCCACCGAGGCGCCCCAGGAAAAGACTTCTTGATTTAGATTTTGTAAAATATGAGATAACCCTTTTGAAAAAAGTAGCGGTAAGTTTGCCATTAGGCACTAATGTTAGAGTCGATGCCAAAGTCACCTAAAACAATACATAGACAAGTCATGAATGCTCAAAGGCTAATGAAAATATTCTGCCTTTTGAGGTTTCAGATATTAATGCTGGTGATTGACAAGGCCAAGCAAATGTCAAAGTCAACTAAAAAAGGATATCCTGTTACATGTTAGAGAGTTAACTTCATGCGTCTCCTTACCTCCTTAATACCTGGAGGCAGGCTGAGACAGGGCTCATTACTAGAAGCAGATAAAACTACTTCAAGTGTGCCATGAGACATAGATCACCCACAAAATTCTTATAATTAGAGAAAAATAAGCTCTACACATTTTTTAAAACATTCATAATTTTTCCCAAAAAATTGAAAGCATAGAAATAAAGAATAAAGCAGTCACACTAAAACTCTATAGCTCAGGGTTTGCCTGGCTGGCTTGGTCAGTAGAGCATACGACTCTTGATCTCGGGGGTGTAAGTTCAAGCCCCATGTTGAGTGTAGAGATTACTTAAAAATAAAATCTTAAAAAACCCAACAATTCCATAGCTCAGGTAAAATAGGCACAGCGGAATATAACGGTTCTGGGATGGGCAGAGTGGGGGACTAGGCTCTGTCCCTTTCTTTGGGACTTCTGGCAAGTTTTCCTACCCTCTTTGGGCCTCAAATGCCTTATCTGTGGAAAGAGAATAATAATAGCACCTATCTTCAAGGTGGCTGTGAGGATTAAGTGGGTTAAAATGTCTATAAGTGCTTGTAACAGTGCCTGGAACACAGTAAGCACTATAGAAGTATTTGCTACTCTTAAAGTAAAATTTGGAAAGTAATATCCTTTGAAAGTTTAAAAATCAAAGAACCTGTGCAGAAGACAAGTCTGTAAGTTTTTTGTTTTGTTTTGTTCTGTTTTGTTTTGCTTCTTGTTGTTTTTAAAGTAAGCTCTATGCACAACGTGGGTCTCAAACTCATGACCTTGAGATCAAGAGTTGTATGTCCTACTGACTGAGCCAGCCAGGCACTGGCACCCTGACCATTTTTTAAATAAACTTGCCATATTTAAATAATTGTAGACATGGAGAAAAAATTGCAAAAACAGTATAAATATTTCCCTTTTATAGTTAACCCAGACTACCCAAATGTTAACAGTTTATCACATTTGTTTTATCATTCTCATTCTGTCACCTATTATTTTTTCACAAAATGCTTGAAAATCAGTTACAGAGATAATTTCCTTTACCTCTAAATAATTTGGGGGTATATTTTCTTAAAAAAGAACATTCTCTTTACAAGAGTACAGTACAATTATAAAGTTAGGAAATTAACATTAATACCAAAATTCAATCTACAGACCTTATTTAAATTCTGTCAACTGTCACAGTGATGTCCTTTATAAAAAAAAACAGAAAGAAACTCTTTTCCTGGTCCAGGACCTGATCAGAAATCGCAGATAAGAAATTCCATGCCTCTTCATCTACTTTGACTCAGTCCATCTTTATTTTTCATAACCTTGACTTAAAAAAATTTTTTTAATGTTTATTTATTTTTGAGAGAGAGAGAGAGTGTGAGTGGGAGAGAGGCAGAAAGAGAGGGAGACACAGAATATGAAGCAGCCTCCAGGCTCTGAGGTGTCAGCACAGAGCCCAACACGGGGCTTGAACTCACAAACCATCAGATGATGACCTGAGCCGAAGCCAGTCACTCGATGGACTGAGCCACCAAGGCGACCCGTGACCTTGACTTTTTAAAGCGAAGTATAGTTGACACACAATGTTACAGTAGTTTCAAGTATTTGACCTTGACGGTTTTGAAGAGATGGGGCCAGTTAATTTGTAGCACATCTCAATTTTTTTCTGTCTTCTAGTGATTAGATATAAGTTATTAGTTTTTTAGCAGGAGAATCACAGAAGTGAAGTTATAGTTTTCACTGTGCTTCATAGCAGCTGGCATCAGTGTTTATCTGTCCCATTACTAGTGCTGTTAAAAATGAACAGCTGGATTAAGAGGTGCATAGGGAAAGGTCTAGAAGAGTCCTGGGCACACCAGCTCTTGTCCCATTGGCTTGGTGCATACCACCCTCCTGGCACATAGAAGTGTTAGTCAAGTCTGAAGCTCCTGCAGAAAGCCATTTTGGTTGAAGATGTTAAATTATCTAGAAGTCTAGTAAGCACTGTTCTTTATAAGGATGTCTTCTGATTTCAAATGTAGACTCCTACAGAACACCAAAGCCAGTTTTTTCAGCAATTACTACTTCTGGACTTAACAGTAAACTTTCATCAGTCAACTCATACTAGAGAGTCCAGGGAGAATACATTGTCATTGTTGTTAAATATTTTTAAAAAAATTTTTAATGTTTTATTTCTGAGAGAGAGAGAGAGAGACAGTGTGAGCAGGGGAGGGTCAGAGAGAGAGGGAGACACAGAATCCGAAACAGGCTCCAGGCTCTGAGCTAGCTGTCAGTACAGAGCCCGATGCGGGGCTCGAACCCATGAACCATGAGATCATGACCTGAGCTGAAGTCGGATGCTTAACTGACTGAGCCACCAAGGCACCCCTGCTGTTAAAAATTTTAATATAGTAATACATACAGGTGCTTAAGAAAATGGGATGAAAGAATTTTTTTTAAGAAATAAGGAGACTATTGTTTCCAGCCAACTCATGGTGCTGAAGATCTCTGGAATCTGTTCAAAGATTAGATTCCAAAAATGATTCAAAGGCAGAAATTTAGGTAAAAGTATTACTGATGTTGCATTCAGTTGTATTCATTTTTATTTTTTAAAGTTTATTTGTGAGGGAGAGAGCAGACACGAACCTGTGAGTGGGGGAGGGGCAGAGAGCGAGAGAGACACTGTCAGTGTAGAGCCTGATGTGGAGCTTGCTCAGTCTCACAAACCATGAGATTACGACCTGAACTGAAACCAAGAATTGGACACTCAACTGACTTGAGGCACCCAGGCGCCCTACATAGTCAGCTGTATTTTAAAGCAATATATACACTTAGCATTGGATGTTGAGAAGAGTTTTTCAAATATTCTGAATTATAGCACATCCTTGGACAAGGCCAGCCTGAGAGTTTAGGAGGGGTCATATCCTGAGACATAGATAAGCATTTTTGGTTCTCTGCAATATGAGGCAGGCAGGAAGGACCAGGGTTGAGAATTAGACCTTCCTCAGGTGTCACAGAGGTGCAAAAGGGAAAGGACTGGCCCAGCTATCAAATGCAGTATTTGAGGTCTATGCTGACGGCTAACTAGAGTACAGTATGGTAATTATATTTATTGCCATAACACACACACGCATGCACATACACACACTCCCCTCCCAAATTTTATGTATCTATAGTACTCTGAATCCAAATCACTCAATGAATAAATGATCATTGAAGTTTTTTAGCTAATGAGTTAGAAGTGGAACTCAATGACTAGTGGTTCACTAAGCCGAAATCCAATGTTGGACATAGTATTAATAATTATAGCAAAATATTAAAAACAGGAATATTTACACAAAGTTACAAAATAGCAGCAAAGATTTGAATAGCAGGTCAGCTTAATGGGAAAAGCAATTTCACCCCATCCTAATGCACTTACTTCCCATACTATCGAATCTACCCCAGATTCATGTGCCAATTCCAAGAAACACCTTCAATCTAAGTAAATAATACATCTTGGAAAAACTTAGACATAATCTGCCAATCTGCCATTTGCTGCTGATCTGTTCATACTGGCGGACCACACCAGGGCAAATGGGGAAGCCACTGCTCTCTGGCGGGACAGTGGAACACACACAGCAGGTTACAGCTTCTGTGGCTGCTTGCGTGTGCATTCATCAGAGTGTTTGCACTCGTTTCATTCCATTTTCCATCACACTTGCTCTCTGTGTACACTTCATATCCAATCAAGTTTCGTTTACTGATTTATTTATTTAAAAATGTTTAAACTTGGGGCGCCTGAGTGGCTTAGTCGGTTAA
Organism: Hyaena hyaena; assembly: GCF_003009895.1. Taxonomy (NCBI): domain Eukaryota; kingdom Metazoa; phylum Chordata; class Mammalia; order Carnivora; family Hyaenidae; genus Hyaena; species Hyaena hyaena. The sequence continues at coordinate 1,918,285 of NW_024080738.1, read as the reverse complement.
GCGTCCGACTTTCACTTAGGTCATGATCTCGCGGTTCGTGGGTTCGAGCCCCGCGTCGGGCTGTGTGCTGACTGCCAGCTCGGAGCCTGGAGCCTATTTCGGACTCTGTGTCTCCCTCTCTCTCTGACCCTCCCCTGCTCACGCTGTCTCTCTCTCTCCTAGAAATAAAAAAAAAAAAATGTTTAATCTTTATTTCTTTTTGAAAGAGACAGAGTGCGAGCAGGGGAGGAGCAGAGAAGGAGAGAGACACAGACTCTGAAGCAGGCTCCAGGCTCTGAGCTGTCAGCACAGAGCCCGACGTGGGGCTGGAACCCACGAACCATGAGATCATGACCCGAGCTGAAGTCAGATGCTCAACCTACTGAGCCACCCAGGTGTCCCTCAAGTTTCATTTATATTATGAATTATTTTTCAGTCAGTAGCCTTACCTGTCTATGTGATTCATTTTCTAATATGTACATTGCTTTGTTCTCCATTATATACCAGTATTCGCTGATACCAACACACTTGTATTTTTTAGCGATGGATTTTATATTTTATCTTCAGTGTTGGTACATGTTACTGAATATCTGGATGAATACATATCCAGAATTTGTGATTCCATCTATCAATAAAAGAGGGTTATTTTATATGTAAAATAATCCTCTAAAATCAACTCTAAATTAACTTTCAATGCTTCCGCGTAAAAGAGTGCATAAACCTTTTCTGACAAAACTGGGAGGTACATTCCACACCTGCCATATGGTGACTGGTGATAATAACAACACTAACTGCCATCGGCAAGCGCCAAACAATCTATAGCTGTTACCTCACTTAATTTTCTGAGTGACATCAGGGTTATCCAGTGCAAGGTAATTGTGTACCACAGCAGAGGGATGACACCATGGAAGAAGGAGTCCAGGAACAGTCAATACTTGGAAACCCAGCTAGCCAGGCTGGCCGTGGTATTGGTACACTAGGGTTGTTCTTTGTGCAATATGCCTGCGGAATAAGTCCACCCATCAGCATTTTTAGCCAGTCGTTTCAACTTACTTGTGACCCCACCAGCAAAAGTAGCACAGCACTATGAACACCTTTGCCAAGGCTATGTATTGGCCGAAGGCTCAGAGAGGAGAAATGAGTCTAGCCGGGCTCTCTGGGGGCATAGCTTGTCACGACATTTCCTGATCTGGGTGGGGAATGGGTGGCTGGGGGGGGGGGGGGGGGGGGGGGGGCAGAATGTCAGATGTAATATTTCCCTTCTTTTTTCGTAGATGGGGCAAGAGCTGTTTTGTCTCCACACCTTCCACAATAGGAAATGTTTATCTTTCCCTTCTATATAAATGTATTTCCAGCGAATGTAGACTATAAACCCAGTCAAATAATAGTATCAAACACAGCCTAAAATAGGTGAATGTACGTGTTTACGTAAAGTAAATGCAGATACATGGTATTAGTGTAAATATGTAACACTTGCTATGTGAAAATCAAGTTTTGGTCTTAGAATACAAAGATGGGTAAGACTTCATCTCTGCGTCCAGGGGCTGGTGATCTGGTCAGACCCACAGATAGGTTAACAGGAGGTGCAACAATATTTACAAGGCATCAAAGTGGCACAGTCACGGCGGGGGATGGGGGGGTTTGGGGGCCCAGGTGGAGGAGCTCCTGGATCATGGTAGTCTCCTCAGTAGCCTCTTCACTAGGTCTTCAGGGCACAAAGCCAAAGGACAGCGTAAGATGGGAGGGGGCAGGGAGAGACCTGCGTCAGGACACGTATGGGAAACAGGACGGAAGAGGAAGTGGTTTTGTGCCCTTCAGACCAGACTGTCTAGATGCTTTGTTTTCTCCCCTCTGTGTAAAATGACTCATTCTCAGTAGATTTATGTGTAAAATTGCTTTGGATTTTATCAAAGAGCAGGATCATGTCATTCTAACGGGGATTATGCGGCCCAAGACATAGAACCACGATGAAACAGTGCTTAGCAAATGATTTCTGGAGATGACAGAGAAGTTTCCAGACAGAACTGTCCTCAGCCCAAATTCTGAAGCATCTGAAAGTTCCCTGGTTGCCCCACCCCCAGCCCTTGCCTTTTCATGCTCAATCTGTCCCTGGGGCTGTCTATACCTCCCAGCTCTGGGCGTCACTCAGGCCTGGCACCCTGGCCAAACCCCTCAAAATGAGGCTTCTTCTCCCCTCACCTGCCTGTCAAACTGCCTCTGTCTCATGTATGCACTGGAAGGATAGTTATGTAATTCAACTAACACAAATGTGTGAAAGCCCGGATTGCCGTTCTATTATAAAGCCGTTGCAAGGAAATTCAGGTTTTAAAAGAAGAGCTTTTAAATTCCAATAAGCAAAGACTGTAGCTCCAGATGAGATTGCTGTTTTTGCTTTTCTGGCCCTCTCAAATTATGTCCTAGGGAAGGGGCTTCTCTGCCCAAGATTTAACTTGCTCTGCCCCTGGGATGTATTTGTAAGGCTCAAGTGCCCTCTGGAGGCAGAAATAATCTCATGCTACATAAAACATTTATGCTGTGGTGTGTGTGGTGTATGTGGTGTGTGTGTGCGTGTGTGCGTACGTGTATGTGTGATGTAGTGTGTGTGGTGTGTGGTGTGTGCATGTACATCCCCACCAAAAGACTACAAATGATTGGCATCTGATCTGGGGGGTTCCCTCCTACCTCCACCTCCCGTTCGAGGCCCCCAGTCCAAGCCACCATTGTCCTGGGCTTTGACCATTTTAATAGTCACCTAATGGACCCCCTTTCTGCCACTCTCACTCTCCTGCGATTTCTACCCTACCCAGCCACCAAAGCGATCATGAATAATTTAATTCAGACCATCTTTTTCACCTGTTTAAAGTCCTCAACTGCCTCCCCTTTGCACTTTAAATGTTTTCCCCCCAGAGGGTAAGATTTCATTTTATTGTCACATCGATCTCACAAGTAAACCCAACAGAGCCCGAAACACTGAGCAGGGAAAGCGCCAATGCGGAGGCCTGCCACCAGCAGGAGAGAGGAATCCAGTCTGTCTCCACGTCCCCAGCCTGGAAAGATCGTTCTATTACACAGGAGCGAGGGCAGCTGACAAACACAGCAATGCACTCTGTGGGCATTTTGAGCCGAGCAATAAAACAGCTTCCCAGGCGGCTTCTGTGCAGGGCAAGGAAATGGGCCTAAATGCCCTGCATGCTCTGCTCTTGTCTGTGGCTTCCACCTCCTGCCCCACCCCTCCCTCCCCCTCGCTCGCTCGCTGCATTCCAGCAACTTGGACCTATTCTTCACAGGCACAATACAGCTTTGCTCTAGGACATTTAGCTTTGGCACGGAATATCCTTTTTCCTGGACTGTTCTTCTCGAAGGTTCTCCCATGATCGCCTCCTTCACCTCTTTCTAACTTCAGTCAACAGCCACTTTGTCAGCGGTGCCAGTCTCCTCACCCATCGTGTTGCCCAGTTCCTAGTGCTCATCACCATCTGAAATGATCTTTCATCCCCTCGACACATTCATCGAGTGCCTACAGGAGGCTCTGCGTCACGCAGTGGGGCTATATCAGGGTACAAACAGATAATCTCCCTCCCTTGTGAAGTTTACACGTCTTGTAATCCTCTTGTTTACTTATTTATTGTCAGCCTCCACCACTAGAATATAAGCTCAGAGCAGAGACCCTGGTCAGCCTTGTTCACTGCTTTATTCTCAGAGTCTAAAACTGCCTAGCACATTGTTCATGGTCAATGTTTGTTAAATGAATAAAGTGTTTATATTTTTATTAGAGTACACGGACAAAATTTTAAATTCCTATCATTGTGACAAATTTAATTCATTCGATTACTATTTAAGTATAAAAATAAGGCAGGAGCACCTCAGTTAAGTGTCCAACTGTTGATTACGGCTCAGGTCATGATCTCACAGTTCATGAGTTTGAGCCCCACACCGGGCTCTGTGATGACAGCATGGAGTATGTTTGGGATTGTCTCTCTCCCTCTCTCTGCCTCTTCCCTGCTTGTGCATGCACTAGCTTGCCCTCTCTCTAAATAAATATTTAAAAATAAGGCAAACAAGAAACCTACTTACTAATTATTCCAATGATCTACAATAATAGCACTTACTGACCACTTATTATGTGTTAGGCACTATAGCAAGTGCTTTATATATTTCGCCTCTTCTTACCTTCACAAAATTCCATGACACAGCGAGGATTGTTCTCCCCTTTTGTAAGATGAGGAGTTTGGGGCTTAAAGAAGCTGTCCACCATCACAAAGCCATCAAATGAGAGCCAGTCTTCAAGGACAGGACAGTCTGGCTCCAGAGTCCATGCTTTCAGTCTCCTTTCTGCTCTAACCATCCACATTTACATCACAAAGAATGTTTATTCTCTGGCTCCCTCTACCCCCTCTGAATAAACTCAACACTCTTAGCAGGGTGTGTGGGGCACTCGGAGATCAACCCTGCTCCTTGCCAGACTCTTCTCCTGTTACCCTCAGCTCCTATCCTGCACTGAACCATCGGGGCTCCTAGACTGCCGTGCTCTTTCTCCTTTCTTTTCTTGCAATTGTATGGTTTTTTCCCCCCTTTGAAACTCCTACTCATAACGCCTTCTCATACTTCAAGACTCAGCCATTACCTCCTCCAGATATGGCCTTCCTGGCTCCCTGGGCTTGGTTATGTGCTCTTTCCCTGGTGCCCGCTGGCATTCTGAACACGCTTCGACAAAACTCAGCGAACGCCTCTCCTCGCTGCAGTCCCAGCTATTTGGGACATGAACCTTTGCTCTTCATCTCCAAACTTCCAGCGCTTAGCACGAAGCTTGGAACAGAGATTCTGGCTACTTGCTTTGAATGGTGGTTATTCATTTGGGGATTGGCTGAATGCCGTGTTTTAGTATTTTACACATAACAGGGAAAGAATCCTATTATAAAGAGAGAGTTAGAAGGTGAGTCTTCATTGGTGAGATCACATGGGCATTGGGGATAGCGGGGATGGGGCAGCACACAGAGCATCAGTTGGTAGAACGGTATCTTTCCCTCATTCTCACCCCAAGAGACTTATTCTAATCATCCAGCTGGAAAAATAGATGCTGGGATTTTCCCCTCAGGCCATCTGACTCCAGAGCCTCCAATAATCTCTAGGCTATATACTGGGCCTTCCAAAGAATGGATGCATCCCTTGATTTGTGTATCCTTTCAGTGGCTATATCTATGTTTTTCCAGAGCAATCAATTTTCTAAAAGCGCTTTTTATTTTAAAATTAAATGAAATGAAAAAACTAGAACCCAGGCATCTTTTCCTCCTCCCCCCTCCCCTTGTCCTCTCCTTCTTCTTTAAAGTTTATTTATTTATTTATTTTGAGAGAGAGAGAAAGAGAGAACATGTGCACACATGTGCTCGGGGAGGGGAAAGGAGAGAATCCCAAGCAGGCTCCACACCACCAGCATGGAGCCAGAGTGGGGCTAGAACCCACAGTCTTTGGGATTGTGACCTGAGCTGAAGTCAGATGCTTAACTGACTGAGCCACCCCGGTGCCCCTAAAAGCACCTTTTAAATGCTTATAAATGACTAAGTGTCTAGTGATGGGTGCACAGAAAGATTAAATAATTTACCCAAGTTTATACATTACTAATAATAGAGCAATTTGCCTTTATTTAAAAAAAATTATGTGTTTTTTTTAGATTTATTTCTGAGAGAGGGAAAGAGACAGCATGAGCAGCGGATGGTCAGATAGAGAGGGAGACACAGAATCTGAAGCAGGCTCCAGGCTCTGAGCTGACTGTCAGCACAGAGCCTGACGCGGGGCTCGAACCCACAAACCATGAGATCATGACCTGAGCGGAAGTTGAACCTTTAACCAACTGAGCCACCCAGGCGCCCCGCAATTTACCTTTAGACTCTTAGACTATCTTGTCTTAAAAACAACTTAGCCATTCAGTTACTCATTCTACAAACATTTGAGTGGCCCAGCATGTCAGCTATTGTTCTAGATCAGCAATGTTCAATAAAACTGTCAGTGTTATTGAAATGCTCCTCATCTGTCTTGCCCAATACAGTAGCCACTAGCCACACATGGGTATTAAGTACTTCAATGTGGCTAGTGCAACTGAAGCAATGAATTCACTTTGTTTCATTGTAAGTTCAAGTTAAGTAGCCACATGTAGTGGCAGGGTACCAGAAGGGAGAGTAGGGAAACATGAGTTGAAAGCCAAGATCCTTGATCTTGGCGAGTTTACATTTTGGGATGAGGGTAGAGGTGAGCGGGAAAGAGAAAGACAATAAATAAGAGACGTAATAAATAAGTAAATGATATAGCGTGTACAGCGCAGCAAAGAGGAGCTGGCTTGCATGTTAAAATAAGGTGGTCACATCACTCTTAGAACTTTCCTCTCCTTTGGTTAGGATAATTAGGTCTGATCCAATTTCAACTCCAATTTCTCTCCTTCTTTCCTTCCCTTCCTCTTCAGAGCTCAGTTCCCCAAAGATGGGGCAGAAAGGGGATAGAAAAGGCAGGCTTGCCTTTTGAAGTGGCTTTGTTCTGGGTCCAGCTGATGGCTGGTGATCTCTACCTGGGTGAGGGCTCTTTAGAGAAGGTGGTGTGGGGTTCTCTAGGGATAGTGTGCAGGTTTTCCCGGCCCCCTCCAGGGTGGAGCACCCCCTGAGACAAGGGTGGCCATGCTTCCCTTCTGCTGCCGTTAGGCTACCCCCAATGCCCTCTTCAGGTGATGAATTACGTCCTTTGGCTCCCTGGGCAGCCTCCAGGCTCCTCCCCTTCCTGTAACCATATTCCCCTTCATGTGGGGCCATGGGAATGGCTGAGAGCCCTGTTGTCCTTCACCAGGCCACTATCCCGGCAAACTATCTGGTCAAGCCTCCCTACCTTCAGAAATGTCTCTATGAGAACTAGACATCCGTCCTTATGTCTATGAGGCCCGTACACTCCCACTGCCCCAGGACGCACACCAGGCCCTCCCAAGACCCCCTCATCATGCTCACCTCTGCTTGGACAGTACTGGCCATGGGGTATATAGACTTGGCAGCTCACAGCTGCCAGCTAGCTGGGGAGAGAGCTAAACATACGCCCTTCAATTTTTTTAAATGTTACTTGATGTTCTCTCTCTCTCTCTCTCTCTCCCCATCATCAATTTATCTATTTATTTAGAGAGAGTGAGAGAGCATAGAAGAGGGTCAGGGAGAGAGAGGGAGAGAGGGAATCCCAAGCAGGCTCTGCACTATCAGCACAGCATCTGACCCCAGGCTTCATCTCACAAACCATGAGATCATGACCTGAGCCGAAATCAAGAGTTGGATCCTTAACCAACTGAGCCACCCAGGCGTCCCAATTCCCTTCAAACCAGCTGGGTGGCTCAGCAGGTTAAGCATCCAACTCTTGATTTCGGCTCAGGTCATAATCTCATGGTTCATGAGTTCGAGCCCTGCATCAGGCTCTACTTTGACAATGCAGAGCCTACGTGGGACTTTCTCTCCCTCTCTCTCTCCCCCCTTCCTCCCCTGCTTGTGCACTCTCTCTCTCAAAATAAATAAACTTAAAAAAATTATTATTGAAGTGTACTTGACATACAATGTTATCTTAAGTTTCAGATGTACAACATAGTGATTTGACAATGCTCTACTTTGCACACAACACTCGCCCTAAGTGTTGTCACCAACTGTCACCATACAACGCTGTTACAACATTATTGACTACATTCCCTCTACTGTACTTTTCATCTCTGTGGCTTATTTATTTGATAACTGGAAGGCTGCACTTCTCAATCTATTCCTCCCACCCCTCCCTTCAATCTTTTGGTGACCCACGTGATTTTGTGAAGGGGAGGACAGGCATTTCGACAAGAGCCCTGCACTGTCCCTCCCCTCCCCTCCCCATTTGTCTAGGACTAATGACAAACATATCCCTGGCACCCAGTCAATTTCTCCCCTGGTGTAGGCTGTGACGGTGGAACCTGGACAAGAACGGCTGGGCTGATGCATGAGAAGGCAGCGAGCGGCTTGTGCCTCCTCTTGGTCAGCCCTACAAGGATGTAGTGCTCTCCACTCATGGTGGCTCTGTCTAGAAGACACGAAATTTAGCACCTCTTCCCCTAAGCTTTGAGTCTTAGCACCAGTTTAGGACAAGAAAAATCAGCCTCCTCTTACCCTTCCTGGTGTTAAATCACAAGTGTAATTTTTAACCATGTATTAAGTGATCAGTCAATACAACATCCCTGGGATTATGATATAATGACTTCCCTTTTTAAAAGTTTATTTACTTCTTTTTGAGAGAGAAAGGCAGAGAGAGGGAGAGAGAGAATCCCAAGCTGGCTCCACACTGTCAGTGTGAGCCCAACATGGGACTTGATCCCACAAACCAGGAGAGATCATGACTTGAGATGGCTCAACTGACTAAACCACCCAGTCGATCCTAAAGACTTCCTTTTTTAAGGGGCGCCTGGGTGGCTCAGTCAGTTAATCAATGGACTCTTGATTTCGGCTCAGGTCATGATCTCCTAGTTGGTGAGACTGAGCCCCATGTTGGGCTCTTTGCTGACAGCATAGAACCTGCTTGGCATTCTCTCGCTCCCTCTCTCCCCCGCTCATTCTCTTCTGTCTCTCTTTCTCAAAAGTAAATAGGTATAAACATTTTTTTAAAAGACAGATTATTATTCTTTTTGGCTCTCAAGCCATATTTTATTACCATTTTCAAAAACGGTTATGATCTTACATCTAAATGAAAGTATCATTGAAGAACGTGTATGTGCCTCTTAAGAGTTAGTAACTACATACTTCCCATATCTAAAACAAATTAGCCTTTAGAAAAGTATCCGTTGCAGATGGGCCCACTTGTGGGGGAAGATCATAGGTACCTATGATATTCATAGTGGTAAATGGTATGACAGTGATGCAATTCAACAAATTTATTGCAATGATTCATTTTGATGAGAGTGCCTTAAAACCCACCATGGGCAAAACCCAGGCCAAGGGAGAAATAAGTCACAGCTTGTGCCTTAGCAGAGGACACTAAGTAGATGCCACTACAGGGGTCCTGAGGGCTCAGCAGGTGCCTCCTCCCACCCATCCAGCTGAACCTTCCAGGATCTTGCAGAGCCAGACTGCTACAGTTCTCCAAATGAGTTGTGTTGCTTTCTGCTTTGCCTCCTTGACACATGCAGTCTCCTCTGTTACACACACACACACACACACCCAACAAGCCCCAACTGGAATCACCTGCCCCCCTGAGACAGCAAACTCAGACTTAATTACAACTTCGACTTATCCCAGGAATGTGACCTTTCAATGGGCAATATGCAATTTCCTAATCAGCACTGTTGAGGTGATATCTCCGCGTTAAACCCCACTGTTCCCTTTCCCATAGAAGAAGATTTACCTGGGCTGAAACAATCCTTTCTTTTCTTTTGCAAATAACTTCGTGTTCCACCTTCGCTCCTAGAAAAACCTTCCATTTTGCACAATTCCTTGGCACTCCCCTGTACTTGCCAGATAGGACGCTGTCTGATTCATGCATTACTTAATAAAGCCAATTAGATCTTCAAATTCATTTGGTTCAGTTTTGTTTTGTAACAGCTCTGATGGGAAACGTCAGCCTGTCCGAAGTGGACGTGTGTCATGTTTTCTGGATGCTTGGCATTGTTTTATTTTTTAACATAATTTATTGTCAAATTGGCTAACATGCAGTGTGTACACTGTGCTCTTAGTTTTGGGGGTGGATTCCTGTGGTTCATCGTTCACATATGACACCCAGTGCTCATCCCAACAAGTGCCCTCCTCAATGCCCATCACCCATTTGCCCTGCACCCCTGCCCCTCCACCCCCACCACCCTCAATTTGTTCTCTGTATTTAAAAGTCTCTCATGGTTTGCCCCCCTCCTTCTCTGTTTGTAACTATTTTCCCCCATCTCTTCCCCTTCATGGTCTTCTGTTAAGTTTCTCAAGATCCACACATGAGTGAAAATGTATGATATCGGTCCTTCTCTGACTTATTTCACTCAGGACAATACCTTCCAGTTCCATCCACATTGCTGCAATTAGCATGATTTCATTCTTTCTCATTTGCTTGGCATTGTTTTGAAGCCCTGCCTACATTCAGGGAGTTTCCTACGAAGTGATACCTTCCTCTTCAAGCCAAGCCAGAAATCTCACGTTCCCCACCCCCTTTGCAGAACCGGGTACAGGCACGTGCCTCAGGGTCCATCCATCAGCTGTATCGACATGATTTATCAATTTGGAAATGAGCGATATAAGGAGATGGACATGGTGTGGCAGTGACCTATGAGGCAAAGCTGGTAGCGAATGTGCCCAGCTTTGGAAAAGCAGTAGTTGCCACACAGAGTCCCTGGCACAAAAGGGACAGTGGTACAAGCTACAACGTCTAGAAGCTCTGAAGGAGTTGCTGCGTGGTTTCCACGACCAAACACTTCTGCGGCATGTTTTGGGATTTGTTTCAAGACGTTCTTCAGGGCGCTCCATCTCCTCATTCAGCGATTGTGAAAGTCACCTGGCATCCTTTTTTTTTTATGTTTTATTTTTATCTTTGAGAGAGTACAGGCACATGTGTGTGCAAGTGGGGGAAGGGCAGAGAGAGAGGGAGACAGGATCTGAAGTACGCTGACAGCAGACAGCGCGATGTGGGGCTCGAACTCACAGAACTGTGAGATCATGATCTGAGCCGAAGTCCCACGCTCCCCCAGGAGCCCCTATCCAGTATCCTTACAATTAATTGTTTCTGTGCTCCAGAGCTGGCTTCTGCTGATAGCAACTAAGCGTTCTGAGTGATGTGTCAACAGGCTTTCCTCCTAAGAAAGGGCCATTTGTCTTTCAAAACCCACCCTGACATGGGGAGGCCCGTCCTGAAACCCTCTTTTCCACGCTTTATTTATTCCCTTCTCTGGGACGCCATGCTACGCACACCCCTCTTGCTGCATATCCTCCCCAAATTCTAATTCTTTGTTTCTTCCTCCTCTACTCGGACTGAGGTTTCTCTGAGGCTAGCCATTGTCTCTTTCATTTCTGTCTTTCCAGCACTTCGTGTAGGTTCACACGGAGCCAATCAGTGCTAAATGAATGTTTGTTACTGATAGGAAGTAGTGAACAGATTTGTTTCGGAGAACAAGGGATCATGAAAAGACTTTTGAGGTGCCTGTGTCTAGTATAGGTCTTGGTAAATAGTCGGGGTATTTCAACAGATAGAAATTGTTGGGATTGTTCAATTGCAGTCCATAGTGACTTTCAATCTGCTTTTTAAAAATGATTATATCCCTAAGCATTTCCCCATATGCTTATATGGTTCTGGGGAACATTCCTGATTGCCTTACAGAATTCTGTCCCCTCCCCACCTGGGTCTGCAGTGATGATGTCTCACTGTGGGCCTCTCCCACAGTCCCAAGTGGATAAGTCACCATTGGTCCAAAACAGGGTTGGTCAAAAACCAACCAAAGCCTGCTAGCCAGATCTGGCCCGCCATTTCTTTTTGTATGGCCATGAACCATCCAAAACATTTTTTAAAGTTTTAAAAAGTTGAAAAAATCAAAATAATATTTTGTGACAGGTCAAAATACATGAAACTCAAATTTCAGTGCTCATAGATAAAAGTCATTCTCTGACTTATTTCACTTGGCCTAATACACTGTAGCTCCATCCATGTCATTGCAGATGGCAAGATTCCATTCTTTTCAATGGCTGAGTAATATTCCATTGTATATATATACATTGTGTATATATATATATACCACTTCTTTATCCATTCATCAGTTGATAGACATTTGGGCTCTTTCCATAGTTTGCTTATTGTTGATAGCACTGCTATAGACACCGAGGTGACTATAGCCCTTTAAATCTCTATTTTTGTGTCCTTTGGGTAAATACCTAGTGGTGCAATTGCTGAGTGTTAGGAGGACACTTGTTATGATGAGCACTGGATGGTGTATGTAAGTGATGAACCACTGAATTCTACTCCTGAAACCAATACTGCACTGTATGTTAACTAGAATTTAAATAAAAATTTGAAAAAGAAAAATAAAAACTTTAATAAAGTTTTATTGGAACACAACGTACTTTTTTCTTTACCATGTCTCTGGCTGCTTTTGTTTACAGCAGCAGAGTTGAATAGATGTGACAGAGATTACATGCCCTGCAAAATATTCACTGAAATATTTACTAGTTGGTTGGTCCTTTCCAAAGTTTGCTTGTTGACCCCTGTTCTAAACCAAATATGGTAACTCCATTCTCTTCCCAGTGTTTATGTTTGGGCAAGCATGAGACTCACTTCTGGACTAATTAGTACAAGGGGAAGCTTAACAGGGGGCTTCTGGGAAAGATTTTTTGTGTGGTAAAAAGAATATGGAGAATGCTTCCTTCCTGCCCTTGTGTGTTGCATGTGAAGTGTAAAAGAGCTGTGGCAGCCACTTTGTGATCATGAGGGAAGAGTCAAGAGAATCACAGAGAAGCTGTCCCAGATACTTTTGAGCTGTTAAATTACCCAACTCTGGAATTTCCTATTTCCAGATTTTTTTTCATATACAAAATAAATATACTACTAGTAGATGGGCATCTCTTACTTATAGCCAAATATATCCTAAAGCATATGATTTAAAACAATTATTTTCAAAATTATGTCATAGTATTTCCTCTTATTGATGATCCATTGAATTCTATCCATTTATGGGCATTTATCCTAAGTCTTTGTTATTGTTTAAAATGATATATATATCCAATTCACATCTAAGGCTCATGAAATATACATCTCAGCTGATTTTCTCACCTATTTATTTATTTACTTGCTTATACCCTTAAAAGCTGTCAAGGAAAAGACAAAAGAAATTGTCACCCCTTTTAAAACATTGTCTTAACAAGTCTTTCATGGGATACAAAATGCCCTCTTATTCCACACAGATGAAAAAATCCAAATTCATGTTCATTGCAAATACAAACTCTACCTGATTCCAAGAAAGATTTGGGAGAGTCTTCCGTAAGTGTTACATCAGCAGCCAACAATATTCAATGGGAGTTGTGTAATCAAAGCAGTTTTTTCTTCAGTCTCATTAATTAAAAGGACCCTTGAATCAGAGATGATTTACGTTTTTGAATTATTTGCAACTCCAATTAACACTTTGTTCAAACACATCACGTGGTATTAGGGCCAAAAAGCTTCAAATAATGAAATTATTTCTCCTTTTGGTATCATTAACTAGTGCATTGTGAAATACTGTCGAAATAGCCAAGTCTTCCTTCTCCATGTTAGCCACTCTGTCCCCTCACCTCTGACCTGTGTTATACCTGCCCCCTCAGCACACAGTCAGCTGCCCTAATGTCCCCGGATTGCACAATCCCAGTGCAGCAAACAACCACCACAGCAAAGGGGTCAGTGCACTGACTCGCTTGCTGTTTGGACCCCAGATCTGAGAAGCCACGGGGTGAACCCACGTATATTGACAGCAGGGATGCAGGAATCGAAAGTCCTTGTTCCCAAGAGGCCATTGGATTCCTGGGGAATTACCCTTAGAACAAAGTTCACATGGTCACTTTCATGATTTAATGCCAAGCAGGTGATTTTTCCAATCAGTTCTCTGAGCTTCTGTGAGCTGTTAAGCTTTTCAACATCTTGTATTTTTGTCTCTGTTCCTAAAGCCACACCTGTGCGGGGTTTTAAGCTGTGGAGGTGATTTTATACAATATCATGCAGGGAGATCTATTTCAGGAGAAAGAACTGGTTCCTGAAACCCTCTTGCTTTTAAGAGGAAGCCTTCTGGAAGGTATTACTGTGGAGGGTCATGGTTACAAACATCAACTTCAGAACTGGACAGAACTTTGTGGTGTCCCAGCTCTTTCCTTAGTATCTATATAACTCTGGGCAAGTGTTCCGCCTCTCTGAGCCTCAGTTTCCTTCACCAGCATCACGGGTGCCAGCCACGCTGCAGGGCACCAGGATACAGCAAGCAACACAGCAGAAATGGGTTTGTGCAAAAAAGGTAACTTCGTAAGGTAGGGGTTAAAAAGTTGCACAAATGTTCCTGGTTGTTTCTCTTAAGCTTATGGGACTAAATGGAAGCTAAGGTTGCTGAGGAGGAGAGGTGAGGGAGAGAAGAAATGTAGGAGGAGTGAGGAGAGTCTGGAACAGTCTTTGTGAGAGAAGAAAGTGCTCAAGGGAGGTAAGACAAAGCCTGAGACGGGCGGGGGTTGGGGGGGGGCGCTCAGCAAGGGTGCACACGGTCAGCTGGCCAAGCGCCTGCCCTCCCGCCCTCCCAGTGGATTGCCCCTCAGGCTCCCAGAGCAGCAGTGGCCTACGGGGTGGACTGCTCCTTCAGGATCAGAGGCCACCGTGCAGTCACGTGAAAAGGTTAAATGGCTCATTAAAAGCCACACAGATTTTTACCCAAGCCTTCTGGCTCCAAGTCCAGTGCTCTTTCCAGTCTGTAACTGCAGATCTGGATCTGCCCTAAATTAGGGTTCCTTCGGACCTCACTGTTCTAGTTTGCAAAAGCCACTGGACCAGGGGATACTGAAAGTCCCATAGTCCTCTAGAGTGTTCTAACTGTAGGTTCTACTCCTGAGTCGGCTTCCCATGTCACAAGCCACTTTGGACAAGCGTTTCAAACTCCCTGGCTTGTTTCTGTAATTGAATTACATTTCAGAAGTTTGACTTCTAAAGTGCTGATTCCGTGAAGTCCGTTTCATGCTGTTTTGTTGAGTGCCCCCATTTATCAGGGGCTCTGGCACCTTCATGGCACCTCTTACCTCTGGAAGGTCTGTTCCAGGTGGCATTCACCCTTAAGCACTGACACAAGTCACGTGGAGTATTGAAGTCCCTGCCCCCTCCCGCCATCACTTTAACTTACCTTGTCAATAGTCCATCCAAACTGGACAAACATAAATTGTAAAAGAAAAAGATAGCATGGTTGAAGGAAGAAAACAGTGCAGACAATGAAAATAAATACATGAAGACTGAACCAAAGAAATAGGAAAGTTGTGACTGAGTTACGTTGAGCAGCTGTAAGTAATACTAGACCAAGATCTTTCCAATTGAGTAGGTGTTAGTGCTTTGCTTTAGGGCCCTGGAGAAAATTCCTTTACTCCCGGTATATACGATTCCTTGAATAGTGCTTTTTCATAAAATGTCAGAGAGCCATAGAAATCGCATAGCTATAATTCATTAGAAACTAAAAGATCAGCGAGGCCAACTGATAGCTAGTTTTCATCTCTCCGCGTACTTTCTAGAATGTCATTGGTGAAAATGGATTTCCGTGCGGTAGGCAGAATGGGAAAATATTTTGTGTGTGTGTGTGTGTGTGTGTGTGTGTTCATGGCAGTAAACGAATGTGCTTTTCATCACTACAGTTTCCAGTACTTTTATACTCAATTACAGTTTAAAATTGAGGCCTTGAGTTCTACCAAGGTAGCCCGGCCTAAGGACCTAGTGGGTGCTCCTAACTCCTCCACCCCCGCCCTGAGGTCACCTGGGGTCCCGCCTCTCACGAGGGCCTCGCGAACCTGGAGGAAGAAAAGCAACCCGGACACCGACACCGCTGCCCACCCGCTGCCCGGCACCCCCACCCGCTCCCGGCGCCGGGGACCCGAGGCCTGCGCGGGCCGACCGCGCGGGCCTC
The DNA here is from genome assembly GCF_003009895.1 of Hyaena hyaena. Lineage (NCBI taxonomy): Eukaryota > Metazoa > Chordata > Mammalia > Carnivora > Hyaenidae > Hyaena > Hyaena hyaena. Next base: position 1,902,702 of record NW_024080738.1, on the reverse strand, counting down.
GGCCGCCGACTTCCGCTTCCCCCGCCCGGGCCCCGCGCAGCCCGCCCCCCGCCGCCGGGGCGCTCCAGGGCCCGCGGGGTCGCCGCCCCGACTGCTCCCGCGCGGAGGGAGGGGGGGCGGGGCGGAGGGCCGGCCCGCGGCCGACGCGAGTGTTAAGCGGCCGCCTCGGGCGGCGGAGGCAGAGCCGAGAGCCGGCGGCGGAGCCCGGGCAGGACGCGGCCAGCTGGCGCGGCGGTGAGCGCAGCCCCGGCCGGCGCTCCGGGCTGCAGGGAGCGCGCGGGGAGGAGGGAGCGGGGCGCGGGCGGGCCTCCGCGCCAGGGCGGCGTGACCTTCCCCGGCGGCCGGGCAGGGGGCAGGGGTCCGCGGCCCGGCGCGCCGCACACGTGCCCAGGGACCCGCGGGAGCCGCCGGCCGGGGCTCGCTGGAGACTTGCGGGCTCCGCGGCCTCCTGCCCGCGGTGCTCACCTGCCGGGAATGTTGCCCTTTTTGCTCCCTCGGAGTGGCATCGGGCCTCCGGGCGCCGCGCCGCTGGTGCCCGAGCCCGGGGTGGGGGTGGGGGACGGAGGCGCTTATGAATGGGAGACTCCTGCAGGTTGTTGGGGGCAGAGTCAGCGAACGTTCCAGCCGGGAAGAGAAAGTTGGGAGCTGCCCTCCCTGAGCTGCCCGTGTGCCCACCCGGACCCCGAGTCCGGGAGCAGGAGCGCCCGGCCGGCTGCTCAGCGGCCAAACGGGTTGGCATCTCAGCACCTGGCGCCCCGGCTCTCGGAGCTCGGCGGGCGGCCTCCTCCCGCGCCGGCTTTGGCCTGAAGCTGGAATCTTTCCGCAGTCTCTGTTACCTGGTGGAGAATGCGCCCTCGGGGTTCTCCCGATCGAGAAATTAATTTCCCCAGGGAACGAGAAGGCTTGTTTGGCCCCGTCATTTGTCTCTCCCTGTAGTCGGACGCACGTGTCCTTTGCAGAAGGGGTAAAGGGTCGCTGGAACGATTCAGCTTTTCTCTTCCACTGGCCCAGGAATGAGTTTTAACTCCTGCTGACCAGTCTTGCCTTCCGTCCCTCCTCCCCCCTGAGCCGTTGGTCTTTTTCAAGACTTCTTGAAGCCTTCTTAAGTTCCCCAGTATGTCAATTGCCATACGTTCTGAGTTGGTCTGTTCCCATCACTGTTTATTATCCTAATCTAGAAGTCATTTGTAGGATTCAATGTGTTTACGTTTGGCTTACCTGAAGGGGTTGAATTCACACTTGATGACACAGTGCCATCAATGCCTTTCTTTCTCTGTGAATTAAGAAAGAAATGTCCACACCCAAATAATTGACCTCTCTGAGAAGCCACATTGGTTGGGCCCTGTGTGACTCCTCTCCCCACTTGCCTCCATTTTTCCTCTGAAACTCAGGGTTGAGTGTTTATTTTTTTTCTTTTTGGTCAGCTTGGAATACTCTGGATTAAACACTGGTTAGTAAGCACAGACCCAAAAGGCAAGACTTCAGTGGAATCCACTGACTACTTGTAAAACCTTGAAAAGCTCTTCTTTCTGGCCTCCGTTTTCCATCTGGAAAAAGAGGAGATTGGATTCGGACGCTGAAATCCTTCTCTAGGTACCAGATGGCCACCACCTTATCAACTTTATTTTTTTCTTAAGTAATCGTTCTGCCCAGGTGGGGCTTGAACTCAAGACCCGGAGATTGAGTCCCATGCTCCATGGACTGAGCCAGCCAGGCTCCTCCCACCTCATCAACTTAGTTATCGAACTTGCTTCTCCAGTCCTATCAACAACATAAAATTCGTGTCTTGTCTAACTTAGTTGTTGCTTTTTCAAGTCTGGTACTGTGCTTTTGTGGTTGCTGGTTTTACAATTTTTTGTAAAGAAATCAAGATTCTTGGTGCCTGGTCATTGGCAACATGCTTCAAGTGGTTAAAAAACTTGTGAGTGGATAAAATTCTTTTCTGCTGATCTGTCTAGGTTGACATTGGCCTTCATTAATGATCCAGCCGTCCCACCACCCTCTGAGAGGTACCCTGACAGGGAGCACAAAGGTCTTTAGTGTGATGAATAAAAATTGTTCCTTGTTACCCACAAATAAGTCACTTACGTAGTTTGAGAACTACACGGAATTGGTTGCTGAATTGGTTATCTTAAAATATCCTTTATTTTAAATTTAATTTTAAATTTTAAATTTAAATTTAATTTAAATATCTTAAAAGCCACCTTTCCTTTTTTTTTTTTTTTTTTAATCCGCATTTATAAAGTCCCTCCCTCTGCAGTAGGTGATTTTTGTCTCAAGACAGTGGGGTAGCCTCTAGTTCTTCCAAACTTCTTAGGGTCCAGCCTAAACCTGCTGAATCAAGATCAGTAGGAGAGAGGCCTGGGTATTTGAATATTTAACAAGTATTGATTCTTATCAAGCACATTGAGCACACAGTGGACCAGGTGTTGCTAAAAGGTGGTTGGGGACCAGCCACCATCAGCCTCCTCTGGGAGGCTCCTCCTCCTCCTGGCTGTCAGGGTTTCTGGTCTCAAGTGAGGCCTATGGCATCAGAATCTGTAGTTTCACAAGGTCCCCAGGTGATGTGTGTACACGTTGATGGTTGAGAAGCTCTGGAAGGGACTGGGATGACAGGGTTTGGTGCTACGCTCTGTACTTCTCAGAACATCTGTCCCACGCCGTTATTTGTGATTGCCTTTGTAGTGTAATACTTCTGTTGTTCATCTTTTATATGTGGGGCTCCCAGCTTTAGGGGCCCAAGGGGCCACCCTGCTGGGGACAGCAGGCATTCAGACCCAGGCATGTGTCACTCCCGTAGAGCTCTTCCTAACTCATTCCTTTCCACACCTACTGTTTTGTGACCTCCTTTTAGGGACCCAACACAGGCCACTGTCTGAATTTAAAACTGAGCCTAGTGGACTTAGGGCTCTGAAAAACTAGCTTGATGTAGCTTGGGTGTCTGAGATTTGGCATTAATGTGTAAACTTTTCAGGAAGGTCGGTTGAAATGCCTCCACCCCCCCCGTGGCTATAGCACTGATACTCAGGTTCCTGACTTGGGAGTTTTTATGAGGAGGTGGTGGGCGGGGAGAAGGGGAGGCCAATTTCTAAGCTGCACTGACACTTTTGACTGCCATTCTTTGGAGAAATGTAGAGCCGATCTCCCGGCTCCTGGAAGTTGAGGTCCCAGTAGATGGTGAGCTGCAGAGGCCCCACTGATGGTGAGCTCTTGTCTCCTCTCAGGGCTATGAGACGCCCATCATAAGCTCCAGAGAGTTGCCTTCCACGGAACCCAGCAGAGGAGGGGCCAAACATGAAGTCCAGCCCTGCCATCCAAGCTGCCATTGACCTTACGGCGGGGGCCGCAGGTAAGTCCAGGGGGCACCTCATCCTCTATTCCTCACGTACCTGCTGCAAGTGAGAGCCGTGAAAGGGCAGTGAAAAGATCACCTTTGTCACTCCAGAAGCAACATGCTTTCGCCTTGGCGTGAATCCACTTAATGGAAGTATAATACTGTGTTCCAGGAACACCAGAAGACAGAGTAGTTCCCTTCCAGTAAAACTTTGAGGCAGGGTGCACAGTGGGAGTGTCCTCAGTTTACAGCTGGAGTCGCCTGTCCATTGTCCCATGGCTGGCCTCTGCAGGTGACATGGGATTTTACTCCAAGCCTGGCAGTCAGTCTTCAGAGCCCCTGTAGCCCAGAATCACAGTGTCATTTCTCCAGGGCAACCCCAGTTACTGTCCTTACTCCCGCCAGGGACAGAAAGGAGGACACCCTTTAGAAACGTCTTTGGTAAATGAGACTGATATTTATGGTTTCTGCAGCCCTAAAAGGAAAGGAGAGGCCCTTTCCAGTGTGGTGTGCTGGACTGGGCCCGGGCCCCGGGGTAGACTGCAGCCTCACAGGGCACAAGTGCGCACTCCTGGGCCATGCTTGTGACACACAAGCCACTCCAGAAAGCTTGCCTTTGCTCTGCCCGAGTCAGTAATTGGAAGTGCGCGGGTGGTAACTTGGTTCTCTAGGTTCCTGCATTATTTTCGGGCCAGAGAAGTGCTGGAATGCTCCTGTTTCCCAGATAAAAACCCTGGTTTACCCTGGCCCCTCGTACCGATTCTTCTAATGGGTCACAGCTCCTGGGAGTGGAGAGGCCAGAGGGGTGGGTTACCCGTTGTCCTCTTACCCAGTGGGGTCCCTGGGTCAACACTTCAAGTGGGCTGCCCCCTGACATCCCGTCATTCCCTTAATTGTGAAAAAAGTCACAGTTCTGATGAACCGAAGGTTGATCAAGGTAGGCTAGTGAGGAGGGGTATAGACAGTGCCTCGCGGACATGGGTAAGTGCAGGCCCAGGAGTAGGGGAAACTAAGGGCTGCCTGTGTTTTGCCCCACTGGCCTCTGGGCTACTGAGTGCCTCTGTCTGGGTCAGTCCCTTACCCAGCTGCCCCCCTAGGCCACATGTTCCATCTCCCACCCCACTCCCTGTGCCACATTGGGAAGACCCTGACCGTGGGAACGGTGGACCCACTCGCCTGCCTCTGGCACCCACTTAACAGTCCAGTCCTGTGAGTGCTCGGGGCTCAGTTTTTGCCTCTGCCATAGGACAGTATTGAACCACATGAAAAATCTCAGCTTTTGAATTAAATGTCCCTCAGTCAATCAAAGATGTAGAATCTGCTGTGATAGAGCTTTCTTTTTCCTAGGAAGGCATTTCTGTGTGGATAGCTATTTGGGTGCCACATTCATAATTTACCGTATATTTTAATGACCTAAATCGCAAGGGTATTGTTGGGAGTCTCGTGTGTAAGACACTTGCTGTTGGATGTGCTTTTTATCCTAATCATAGTAGTAACATGTCTTGGGCCCTTACATGTATGGCCTGTGATTGTCCTGATGACTAGGTAGGATTTCTTCCTGCCCCAGTAACACAGGGCCACCCCTCACTGATGTAGCATTGTCCTGTATTGTTTACCTTTGGAGGACAACAGGCTCGTTGGGCAGGGGTCTGTGCTCTAAGCCAGCGGTGCTGGGAGAGGAGGCCCCTGTTAGTGACTGGAGAACCCCGTCTTCCGGGAGGCGCGTGGAATGCCAGCAGGAGGCCACAGCCCCACTTTGGAGGGGTCTCAGTCTCCCAGTGGTGGAGCTGGAAGGGCCTTTAGAGAGCATTGGCTCTAATGCTCCCTGTCTATGTAGGAAAGAGATCCAGAGATGAACAGATTTGTTCATGATTGCACAGCTAGATGGTGTCCACACGGGGCTAGTACCTTGGTTGCTTGGTTCCTTGACCAGCTCTGTCTTTGTCTTTGTTTTAATACTGTGTAATGGGCCAACAGCATGCCTCGGGGGTGGAGGTTAGTCTGGAGCCTTTGAGGCCCGGCTCTCCGGATCCGGACATTGGGCCATCGTGGTCTGAGGTGATACAGGTGTAGCACACGTACGTGCATTCTTCTCTGTGTCCCTCCTTTTCTTTGAAACCGATCTCTCCCATCTGGCAGGTTTGGGTCCAGCTCATCTGGTATAAAGTGCTGGGAAGCTGTCACTGCCTGTCTGAAGCTAGTGAGGAAACGGCCAAGAGCACCAATCAGCTAGGGTGGGGAAGGATCTGGAGAAGATCGTTGAGTAATTGGATAACGTTGAAATGAGGCAGTGTGGAGCTCAAAAGTTAAATTGCCGTAAAGCAGAACCTTGGTCTCCCTTTAAGATTTAGTCGTTTGATGGTGATAAAGTAACGCACCCCCCTTTTGACTGCTCTGTTTGCTGTATGCCTTACCTAGTATAGTTTCAGAATGTGACATTTTCAGTCATTGGCATTTATCCTCTCAAATGACAAAATTAAAAATAAGCCAAAAACCTTTTTTCCATATTGAAAGATGGTTAACCTCTATTAATTTCAGGGGTGCAGCATAGTGACTTGACCATTGTGTACATTACTCAGTGTGCACCATACATGTGGTCCGCTTCTGTCCCCATTGACTGTACTTCCTAGGTTGTAATTTACATCTCCATGATTTATTTTATACCTGGAAGGTACTAATTTACATCTCCATGATTTATTTTATACCTGGAAGGTACTAATTTATATCTCCATGATTTATTTTATACCTGGAAGTTTGTACCTTCGTCTCCTTTACCTGTTTCATCCACCCACCTTCCCTCTGGCAACCACCAGTTTGTTCTCTGTTTTTAAGAGTGTCTTTGTAGGTTTTGTTCTTTAGATTTACATATAAGTGAAATCACATGGTATTTGTCTTTCCCTGACTAATTTCACTTTGCATAATCCCCTCTAGGTCTGTCCATGTTGTTGCAAATGGGAAGATCTCCTTTTGTTTTATGGCTGAGTAATACTCCATTGCATGCATGCACATATATATACATGTGTGTGTGTGTGTATGTAACCTTTTTTTTTAGGTAATTACCCCATTTTTTTGTAGAAAGAAACATAGGTAAAACAATTACTTCATCTAGTCCCACCATTCGTAGTTAATTAGTTCACACCAAGTATGTATCTTCCCAGATTTCTGTGCATGTACACATATATACATACTTTTATAAAGATATGAACATGCTATGAACATCTTGGTGTCAGTTTAAACCTGTATCTTATTGGATGTGCCCTTAGGTCTGTACCATTAAGATTGCATTACCTTCTGCTGTAGGGATACACCAAAATTTATGTAAATGCTTGTCACCGGACATTTTTGTTTCACTAATATTTACACATTGTAAACTCATCTAAAACAACATCTTTGTCTTTGGTAATTATTTCCTTAGGACAAAGTCCTAGAAATGGAATTACAAAGTTTAAGAGATTACGAGCATTTACAAGGCTTTACGACATCTCCAGCAGGTATCTGTTCTAACTTGCTTTCAAAGAATGCCCTCTCTGTAGCGAATCCCCAGCCTACGACATTCAGCACAGGGGAGGACAGCCCAAACCCCCCACTGACCCCTGTGGCCAGTTTGTCAGCCGTCAGGTAGTTGGGCAGCTGACGCATGACCTGGAATTCAGGTATTCTCTTGACACCCCAGGGGCAATATGGAACGTCGTTTCCTTGAGGGATATTTTCAGGGATCCAGATGGGTGCAGTCCCTTTGCCATATCTGAGAACCTCTTCTGGCTCAAGGGCTGTTCTGTTTATTTTTAATTTTTTTAAATGTTTATTTTTGAGAGGGAGACGGCACAAGTGGAGGCAGGGGGGGCCAGACAGAGAGGGAGACACAGGCCTCCTAAGCAGGCCCCAGTCTCTGAGCTGTCAGCACAGCCCAACGTGGGGCTTGAACTCACCAACTGCTAGATCATGACCTGAGCAGAAGTTGGTCGCTTACCCGGGGGAGCCACCCAGGTGCCCCTCAAGAGCTATTTTATTTTTAAACTTCTGGAAAATTTTATTTTCCTTGGATTTATGTTTTGCCATGGAATCCAGTTCTTCCTCAGATGCTTCACCCATGCTTCCCATAATTTCTGATTCGTTTGCTTTTTCAACAACTTCAGGTGTAATCTCTGCTTCCGTTTCTATTACAATTTCAAATTGCGGAGAAAGGAAGTTGTGGGCTGGAATTGGTCTGTCCGAATAATCTGGCCGTGCCCAAGCCTGCGTACGGCCCAGTCTCGGGTTTGAGTCTGGTGCTCCCTAGGGCAGCAACGTGTCTTGTGGCGCCTAGAGCGTGTTTTGGGGCCTCCACAGCCACAGAGATGAGCACCAGGCTTGAGCTGGAGGCGCAGGCGCTCTCCTGTCCCGGAGGAGGATGCTCAGAAGGTGGCTCATAGGAGTAAGTCATTTTTTACAAAGTGGCAGATGTCTAAAAGCAATTAACTCCAATGTTGGGGTCCAGAGTGCACGGGGGTGGGGGAAGCGGAAAGGGGGTGGGGACCAGGCGCAGAGCTGGGCCACGCCCCCCGGCCCCTCCCACGCGTTGTCAGGCCGTCATCCCAGCCCTGAAACGTCGGCTGCCCTCCCCGCGGGGGGAGCTGCAGCAGGAAGGCCAGCGGGCTGCCGCATTGCACGCAAGCCAGCCATTCTGGCCCTGGCAGCCCCGTGGGGCCCAGCCACGTGGGTCACCTCCCACCTTGCTTGGGAACTGCCGGCTGCCACGCGGGCCCTGCCTCCACGAAGCCCAGCTCAGGAGGCCAGCACCTGCCACCGCCATGGGGCACAGGGGACGCCTTTACCTCTTCATGTACCAGGGGGCACTTCGGTTATTTCCATGTCATGGCTATTATAATTCTGCAAGGGACTTAGGGGTGTACGTATCTTTTTGAATTAGTGTTTTCATTTTTTTTTTGAGTAAATAATACCCATTACTGGAATGAATGGATCACACGATATTTCTTGTTTTAATTCTTTGAGGAACACACCACCATACTTTTTCCCCCCGTTGTGGATGCACTAATGTACATTCCCACTAATAGTGTTAAGAGAGTCTTTTTCTCTATGGTCTTGCCAACACTGGTTACTTCTTGTCTTTTTCATCCTACCCATTCTGATAGGTATTAGGTGATTTCTCGTTGTGGTTTGGATTTGCTTTTTCCTGATGATTAGTGATGCTGAGCATCTTTTCATGGGTCTGTTGGCCATTTAGATATCTTTTTTTGGAAAAATGTTTATTTAGGTCCACTGCCCTTTTTTTAATTTTTAATGTTTATTTTTGAGAGAGAGTGAGTGAGTTGGGGAGGACCAGCGAGCGAGGGAAACACAGAATCTGAAGCAGGCTCCAGGCTCCAAACTGTCAGCACAGAGTTTGATGCAGGGCTCAGACCCACAAACCCCAAGATCATGACCTGAGCCACTTAACAGACTGAGCCACCCAGGTGTCCCCCCCCCCCTTTTTTATTTTTTTTTTTTTTGGTGTTGAGTTGTAGAAGTTCTTTATAGATTTTGAATATCCGTTCTCTATCAACATCATTTGCAAATATTCTCATCCATTTAGTAATTTTTCTTTCTGTTTTGTTGATGGTTTTTTTCACTGTGCAGAAGCTTTTTTATTGTAGTGTGGTCCCATTAGTTTTTTGTTTTTGTTTTTTGCTTTTGTTTCCTTTGCCTTAGGAGACCTATCTAGAAAAATGTTGCTATGGTCAATATCAAAAGACTTACTGCCTGTGGTTTTTTCTAGAAGTTTTATGGTTTCAGGTCTCGCATTTAGGTCTTTAATCCATTTTGAGTTTGTGTTTGTGTATGATGAAAGAAAGTAGTCCATTTAAATTCTTTTGCATATAGCCATCCCTTTCCCAGCATCATTTATAGAAGTCTTTCTTTTCCCCATTGTATATTCTTCCCTTCTTTGCCATAGAGTGATTGACCCTTTAAGTGTGGGTTTGTTTCTGAGCTCTCTGTCCCGTTCCATTAATCTATGTGTCTACTTTTGTGCCAGTACCATATTGTTTTGATTATTACAGCCTTGTAGTATATCTTGTTTTTAAAAGGTTTAATAAAAGATTCACATTAATATATTTGATAAAATTAAACATCCTCTTGATAAGAGTTCAAATTTTGCATTTTTTTCTACTTAATTTATCCTGTCATCTTTTTCCTGTGCTTTTTTATTGCTTTCACCCACCTCCTTCTGTCTAATGGTTACATTGACAGATTCCTTCCCTCTCCCTGGTAGTTTGGAAAATCTACTTCTACAAAAGCTACGATGATTGACATTAATTTTAATATACTCTTTAGCTTTACCGACACCTAGATAGTATCTATAACCTCCTTTTCTCCTACTTCCCAAGTACTTTTAGCTGTCCATCCTCCTAGGTAGAAATGTGGTGTTTTATTTTCCAGTTTTCCTTGTTGACTTTCAGTGTGGGAAGAAGGTAATATATATTGTATGTATTTGTAGTCACCCTGGATTTCTAAAGTATATCCTCTAATAATTATTTCAAAGGAGGGATGCAAGAAATAAACTTTGTGGTTGCTTCTGTATCAAAACATGTTCTTGTTTTACTTTCAATATCAAATGCCAGTTTGGCTGGGTATAGTATTCTAGGTTTAAAGCCTTTTGCCTGCAGAACTTTTATGATATTGCCCCATTTTATTTCTAGCATCCAGAGTATCCAGTGATAAGTCTGCCATCAGTCTGATTCTTGTTCCTCTATACGGTCTCTCTTCTCTTTCTGGAAGCCTTTATGATTCTTTTATTTATCACTGGAATTCCCACATTTCACCAAGATGTACCTAGGAACAAGTCTGTTTTCATCAGTCTTACTAGGTTCTCGGTAAGCAATGATACCAAGACTTGAATCTTTCTTTACCTCTGGAAAGTTTTCTTCAATCATTTCCTTTATTATTTCCTCTGCTCCATGCTCTTTATTATCTTTTTCTGGAATTCCTATCAGAATGAATGTTGGTGCTTCTGGATCTATCCTCTCTGTCTCTCTCTCTTTTTTTTTTTTTTAATGTTTATTCTGATCTTTATTATCTGTTTGGCCACTTGCATTGTATCCTTAGAATATCAAACTGAAGAATTCTCCAGATTGTCCATTCTCTCTTCAAGTATGTGTATTTTGCTGTTCAGAGCATTTATTGAGTTTTTTTTATTTCCAAGACTTCTGAATGATAATATTTCCAATCTCCTCTTGTATCTCTCTGAAGTTATTAATTACATTTCTTCTAAAGTTTTCTTCAGTTTCTGGTATCGAGTCTGTTTCTTCAGATGCTGACTTCTCTGTTTGCAGAGTTTTGTGTCTATCTTTCTCAGTTTTCTGTAAAAATATGTGGTGATTCCTGATGGAGTACTCAGATTTGAACATCAGTGCCTTTTCTGCATACCAGAAATTAGCTCTAGTGACTTTGAGGGAGAGGCCAAATGCAAGGTCAGAGAGACTGTCCCGACTCCTTGATTTATTGGCATAGCTGCTGCTTTATTCTGGGGGTTTTGTTCCATCCAGTGTTTCATCAATTTTTTCTTCTTTGAGTCCCCAAGCCAAATAACTACTGGCAATTTCTTTAAGTACATGTGAGGCCTCTTTTTTTTTTTCTGGATCTGGGAGATAGTCTTTATATTTTTACTTCAGAGTCCTTTCCTTCCTCCCACAATAAGAATACTTTCATTTCCCACTCTGAACCTTCATCTTTTTCTGGCTCAGGATCTTCTACCTCTTTAATCAAAATAATCTCCAAGCCATTATTGGTTATTTCGTCAACTTCATGTTTTGTATTTGCCACAGTATGACACTGAAAGTTTGTGTCCTGTTCCTCACTTAATCCTGAAGCCTCTTCTCTTTCCTCCCCCAGCTGTCAAGCCCCATCTCCCTCCATGTCTGTCTCTGAGGCCTCTTCCTCCTCTAGCGGTGTTTTTTGTTGTTGGGTTTTTTCCCCCCCTCACTTTGAAGACTCTTCCTCCTGAGTTTCTAAGTTCTTCACATCCTCTGGCCAGCAACTTTTCCTCTTTAACAAATAGAAAGCTCAAGCCATCACTGATTTCCTCCCTAGCTCCATGCTTGGGATCTGTTAGAGTTTTATCTCCTTTTTCTTAAGTCCATTATTTTCCTCCTTCTTTTCTTGTGGGCATGGATCTTTCATTAATTCTTTTATAAATGACTTTTGGCTCATAAATTTGCTGAGGCTTTGCATATCTGAAAATGTCCTTACTTCCCCATGCTTAATGCTAATTTAACTTGGGCTAGAAAGTTAGGTTCAAAATCATTTTCTATTACGATGTTGAAGACATTACCCCATTGCTTACTAGTGTCCGTTGTTGCTGTTGAAAAGTCTGCTGCCATGCGTATTTCTCCTTCACCTTCACCAGAGGGTTTTAGAATTTTCTCTTTGTTCTTTAAATTCTGAGGGATTTTCTCCTGTTATTCCTTTGACCGGTTCATCCTCTGCAATCTCTCTCTCCTCTCCTGTTACTTCTGTAGGGTGCTGCAATCTCTGTGTCCATCAACTATTTGCTATGGCTTCTTCCATACTTCTCTTGAATTTGTGATTTTGTGATTTATCATGGGACAGTTCCTTACCTTGGTTTGTATTGTACTCTTTAGCTTCATCTAACTTGCTATTCTGCTCATTCATTTCTTTAAAAATCAAATTTTCGGGGCACCTGGGTACTCAGTTGGTTAAGTGGCTTACTTGATTTCAGCTGAGGTCATGATCTCATGGTACATGGGTTCGAGTCCTGCACTGGGCTCTGCACTGACATTGTGGAGCCTGCTTGGGATTCTCACTTTCTCCCTCTCTCTGCCCCTTCCTTGTCCATGTTCTCTCTTTCAAAAATAAGCATTTAAAAAAGTCAAATTTTCAATATCCTCTACTATTTTAGAGTTTGCTCCTTCTATTTTATTTATCCTGTTTTTTGTGTGGCTAATTCTTTTATTTGTTGCCACTCCTTTTTGGTACTGGAGTTCTTTGGATTTTTCATTTCAGATAGTGTACTTTTTATTCCTAAAATTTCCTTTAGATCATTTTTAAGAGATCTCCATATCTCTTTGACCACCAAGTGCAGATTTTCCATCAGGCCTTTAAACTTCTTTTTTCTTTTTTTAATGTTTTATTTATTTCTGAGAGAGAGAGAGAGAGAGAGAGAGCAAGCGAGCAGGGAGGGTCAGAGAGAGAGGGAGACACAGAATCTGAAGCAGGCTCCAGGCTCTGAGCTAGCTGTCAGCAAAGAGCCTGACGTGGGGCTCGAAACCATGAACCATGAGATCATGACCTGAGCCAAAGTTGGACGCTTAGCCAACTGAGCCACCCAGGTGCCCCATACCTTTAAACTTTATTATGATGACTGTTGATATGTCTTTGCGTCTTTTTAGTTTTTTAATGTTTTATTTATTTTTGAGAGAGTGTTAGCGGGGAGGGACACAGAGGAAGAAGGAGACACAGAATCTGAAGCAGGCTTCAGGCTCCGAGCTGTCAGCATAGAGCCCGATGTGGGGTTCAGACGTGTGAACTGTAAGACCATGACCTGAGCTGAAGTCAGACACCTAACCAGCTGAGCCATCCAGGCAGTCCTTTATGTCTTTGCATTTTAAATCTAACACCTGAACTATCTCCTGCTCAGTTTCATCAACTGAATTCTTTCCCTATAGGTGATATTTTTCTATTTCTTTGCAAGTCTGGCAATTTCTGACTGTACACAAGGAATTGTGGATATGTTGTCAAAACTGGATTGTTTTATTTTCCTGAAGAGTAATTTTTGTTTTAGCAGTCCTGCTAGACTTTCCCAAACTCAAAAAAAAAATTTTTTTTAAATGTATATCGTCCAGTGAGGGTCATTCACCTGGAAGGAAGTACTTTGCAGAGCAGGATTTGGTCATCTGTACAACTGTGTCTTAGTGCCTGGAGAAGGGATCCAGCCTGAGGATGCACACATGGACCAAGGACTTTGTAGTAGATCTTGAAATCTGGGATCATGACCTCAAGCTTTGTTGTTTTTTTCAAAATTGCTTTGGTTATTCAGGGATGTCTGTGGTTCCTTGAAAATTGTAGGATTATTCTAGTTCTGGGGAAAATGTTGGTATTTTGGTAGGGATTGCATTGAATCTGTTGATTTTGCTTTGGGTAGTATGGACCTTTTAACAATATTTGTTCTTCCAATCCATGAGCATGGTATTTCTTTCCCATTTGTGTCATGTTTAGTTTCTTTCTCAATGCTTTATAGTTTTCAGGAGTATAGGTCTTTCACCTCCTTGGTTAAGTTTATTTCTAGGTTTGGTGTTTTTTTTTTTGGAGTGATTGTAAATGGGATTATTTCTTAAGTGTTCTTTTTTAAAAAATTTTAAATTAAAAAATGTTTCTCTTTCTAATACTATAAACGTGCAACAGAATTCTCTTTAATATTGTATCCTACAAATTTACTGAATTCATTTATCGGTTTAAACAGGTTTTTGGTGAAGTCTTTGAGGTTTTCTTTAGGCACTATCCTTTCATCTGCAAATTAGGGACAGTGTAGCTTCTTCCTTAATTGGAAGAAGGTAATTTGGATGCCTTTTATTTCTTGTATGATTGCTATAGCTAGGACTTCTAGTACTATGTTGAGTAAGTAATGAGAGGATACATCCTTGTCTTGTTACTGATCATAGAGGAAAAGCTCTCAATTTTTCACCATTGAGTATATTAGCTGTGGGTTTGAGAGAGAGATACAGCATGAGCAGGGGAGGGGCAGAGAGAGAGACACAGAATCTAAAGACAGGCTCTAGGCTCTGAGCTAGCTGCCAGCACAGAGCCCAGCGCAGGGCCCGAACCCATGAACTGTGAGATCATGACCTGAGCCGAAGTTGGACGCCTAACCAACTGAGCTACTGAGGTGCCCCTGATTTCAGTGTTTTTAAATTTTATTTATTTTGAGAGAGAGAGAAAGAGAGAGATTGCATGAACACATGTGAGCAAGTGGGGGAGCTTAAAGGGGGAGAGAGAAAATGCCTAAGTACGATCCATGCTCAGTGTGGAGCCAATGTGGGGCTCGATCTCACGACTGTGAGATCATGACCTGAGCTGATATCAAGAGTTGGACGCGTAACCTACTGAGGCACACAGGTGCCCTGATTTCAATCTTCTTAAATTTATTGAGATTTTTGTGGCCTAACATATGATCTATTCTGGAGAATGTTCTATGTGCACTTGAAAACAGTGTGTTTTCTTCTGATTTTGGATGGAATGTTCTGTATGTATAGGTTATGATCATCTGGTCTAATGTGTTGTTCAAAGCCACTGTTTCCTTGTTAATTTTTTGCCTGGGTGATCTGTTGATGTAGTTGGGGTGCTAAAGTCCTCTACTATTGCATTACTGTCAAATTTTCCCTTTATGTCAATTGCTTTATGTATTTAGGTGCTTCTGTGTTGGGTGCGTAGCTGTTTATAAATGTTCTATCCTTTTGTTGGATTGATCCCTTTATCATGATGTAGTGCCCTTCTTTGTCTCTTGCTACAGTGTTTGTTTTGCAGTATTTTGTGTGTTGCCACTCCAGTTTTTTTTTTTTTTTTTTTTTTTTTTTTTTTTTTTTTTTGGCCTTCTACAGTTTTTTTTATGTTTTTTCTCCCCTTTTTATTTTCAGTGTATGTGTGTTTAGGTCTGAAGTGAGTCGCCTTCTTTTGCATGTTAAATGTTTTTCCTCCCCTTTTTATTTTCAGTGTATGTGTGTTTAGGTCTGAAGTGAGTCTCTTGTAGGCAGCATATAGATGTGTGTGTGTGTGTGTGTTCATTCAGTCACCCAGTGTCCTTTTTTCTTAATGTTTGTTTATTTTTAAGAGAGAGAGCACTAGTAGGGGGATGTCAGAGAGAGAAAGAGAAGCACAGAATC
This sequence comes from Hyaena hyaena, assembly GCF_003009895.1. NCBI lineage: Eukaryota > Metazoa > Chordata > Mammalia > Carnivora > Hyaenidae > Hyaena > Hyaena hyaena. Next base: position 1,887,495 of record NW_024080738.1, on the reverse strand, counting down.
TGAAGCAGGCTCCAGGCTCCAAGCTGTCAGTCTGGAGCCTGATGCGGGGCTCAAACTCCCGAACCATGAGATCATGACCTGATCTGAAGTTCAGGACACTTAACTGACAGAACCACCCAGGTGCCCCCTCTTTTTTTCTTTTTTTAAGTAAGCCCTCACCCAGCATAGGACTCAAATGCACAACCTTGAGATCAAGCGTTATGTGCTCTACCAACTAAGCCAGCCAGGCATCCTTACCCTGTCTTTTGATTGGAGCATTTGGTCCATCAAGAGCATTTTTTATTAGAATATTTAAAAATTGCTATGCTTCCTGCACTGTTAGAGCATTTATTGGACAAGGTGGTCAAGGTTCTGCTTCTTGGTCTTTAGTTCTAGCCTCCCTACTTTCCCCACCGACACCATCCCTGCCCTGACAGTCCTTTGCCAACTCAGTTGTGTCAAGCATAGAAAACCCACAACTCTGACCTTGGTAAGGTGTAGAGTGCCCCATGGTCTGGGTGCCTCTCTTGCAGGATAAAATTCAGGGCCTGTTGGGACACCTACCAAAAAAAGCAGATGCTCTTTCCATTTGTCTCTCAAGGAGAATGAGATGATCGGAGGTCTGTTGTCTAAGCAAGTGGAGAAATATTCCTGTAAATTATTCATAGCTTCATGGATACTTGATGGGTATGTAAGCACCTACTGGGTCTCAGTGACTGGTACTGGTGTTTGGAGTAGTCCTCAGCCACTTGAGTGGGGCTCAGCACGTGCCTCGACAGTGTCATTTGTAATACATTACAGGAGAGTCCACTTACCCCCTGTAGATGAGAGGGTAGACTTTAGTAAGCATTTGAAAGTGTGCTAGCTTCCTACTTTCTCCCTATTGGAAATGTAACTGTTCAGGATCTGCAACAAATGTGTTCATTAGCAACCTGTGATGTCCACCTGTTTGGGATGACTGAATTAAGATGTGGAAGCTTCCAGTTAAAATTGTAATGCTCTGAATTAAATGCTTTATCTAGTGTATCTGCATCTAGGTTACCTAAATTATGTATCCTCTTTAAAAATGCTGAGATTTACCTCCTCTTTTCAAATGTTTAAATTATTTTTTGGTTTAGGGTCTTCTGTTATTCTTATGAGTACCTGGTAAAGAATAACCCTAATGGTAGTGACCTCTTCTTGAGCTGTAAGAGGTTATAATTCCAAACTGGGGATCACTTGGCAAGGCAACGTGGAAATGCATCACTACTCTCCTAGAAGAAATGAACAGTAGGGAGAGGATCCCAGAGATCACACTTGGGATTGCTTAAAAGAAGAGCCCAGTTTGCAGAACTCCTTGAAAATGGCCTTTTTATCTGCCAGTAATTACTTGGGAGTCATTTAAAGCAGTCCCTCTCATATCTCTACTTTCCACAGTTTAGTTGGGGTAACCTTGTGATGTCAAATTATGAAATTGTATTTCTTAAATATTTAAGTCTTCTCTTCAGTTTTGATGAAGCTTTAAAAACTTCATTGATGGTTATGTTTGCTGGCACAAGTGGGGAATGTCTGAGCTACAGAGGCCTCTTTGGCCCAAGGAAGATGGAAGTGTTAGCTGGTGACATTTCCCAAATGTTGACCCACTCTGGGGTCTGGGGATATTATAGGGTGGTTCTAGTTCAACTTTTCCCTTACGTTCAGAATTTTTATGGAAGTAACCTAATGCAATTGAGATTTTGCCATTTTCTAAACTCTTAGAGTATAAGAGTGCAAAAATAGGTGACTTCTACTAAGCAGAGGTAAGTTTCAGTGCATTCCCTATTCGAATACAAATCATGAATTGGTAGAGTCCAATAAAGATTTTCCATATGGTCAAATTTTAGCTCTTTAGTGATTGGCCAAACTCTGTCTTTATCTGTTGCTTCTTTCTCTGTTTTTCTGATCGTCCTCAGTCCTGCTGGGCCTTAGGCAAAGAGGAGTGATTCATTACTGCTGGACTTTCTCTCCCTTCTGTATGGTTGCACATACACACAGACTAAGTGCTGTTTATCAACCACTTGTTGATAAACAACAGCTGTTCTGTTAATCCTTCTCCTCCATTTTTATTGAATCCTCATGCTAACCGAGTGAGGAACCAGGGCTCAGAACTGATCTTGCTTGTCCGGGACCTCCCAGCAGCGCCAGGCCTCCAGCCCAGGTCCCTCAGACCCCACTGCTGATACCCCCGAACGCCCTCCACACTTTTGCATCTGGTGGTTTTGACTGTTGAACTCCCATCTGTCTCTCCTGCCAAGGGTGAGCCCCTTCAGGGCTGTAGCTGGGTGCCGGGCACACTGGGGACCCTGTGTCGGTATTTGGACTGGGCCAGCAGGTTTGGGGGAGAAAGAGGTCGAATGAACGGAAGCGGAAGTAAGCCCTGGGGTAGGCTGCCTCCCTCTCGTTTCTGCGGGTATTGGAGGCTGTGCTCTAAAACAGGCAGGCTCGTGCTGGAGGAGATTTCTGTCCTGGTTGTAGGGGGCACGGCATGTGTACTGACGGGGCAACCCTTCGACACCGTGAAAGTGAAGATGCAGACGTTCCCCGACCTGTACAGGGGCCTCACCGACTGCTGCCTGAAAACCTACTCCCAAGTGGGCTTCCGGGGCTTCTACAAGGGGACCAGCCCGGCGCTGATCGCCAACATCGCTGAGAACTCCGTCCTCTTCATGTGCTACGGCTTCTGCCAGCAGGTGGTGCGGAAAGTGGTTGGATTGGAGAAGCAGGCCAAGCTGAGGTGAGTTGTGGGCACTGACACCTGCTCAGTTTCTTTAACCAGACAACATTGTCGTGTGGTTAAGGCTTTTATGATCCCTTATGGGAAGAATGCATCCTTTTTAAAAATAACCCCTTCTCTCTGGCTATGAAGTAATACGTTGTCATCCTATAAAACTTGCAAGCCACGAATTCTGCAGGAGGAGGCTGGCCTGTAATGCACCATGGGGAAGGAACCACCCTTCCGTGTTGGTGTTCTTCAGGAAGGTGCTTTCCGGGTGCCGCTGGTGGTGCCGCTTCCTTGTGGGCACAGGCTCTGGACCACAGCCGCAGAGGCAGCGTGTGAGCCAAGCCTGGGATTCCACTTCCTCGGCGAAGTGCGGAGGATCAGAAGAAGCTGCCGGAGCCACAGAAGGCTGAGAGGAACTTGGAATTTTACGAAGAGTCGGAAGCATCTGAGAAGTTGCAGCTGAACCTGTTTGTTTAGCCACGTCTGCCCCAAACGTCAGACTTTGCCTTGTGCTTGGTCACCCCTTGGATATTTACATACACGGCGACTAAGAACAACTCGGGAGCCACTGGTGTGTGTAGCTATCCCTTTTTCGAACGCTGATTTTTTGTTTTTTAATCATTTGTATCAGCTTCCTGGTTGCAAAGGGCAGACAGTCTTCTGGGTTGTACTGGTAGGAATTGGAAACCCTATTGTAACTCAGGTCCCACCTGACTAAAGTAGGTCCCTTTTTTTAAAAAATTTTTTTTATAGTTTATTTTTGAGACAGAGACAGGACATGAGTGGGGGAGGGGCAGAGAGAGAGGGAGACCCAGCATCTGAAACAGGCTCCAGGCTCCAAGCTGCCAGCATGGAACCCGATGCGGGGCTTGAACCCATGAACTGCAAGATCATGACCTGAGCCGAAGTTGGATGCTTAACTGACTGAGCCACCCAGGCGCCCCAAAGCAGGTCTCCTTTGAACAGAAATGTCCTCTGGAGGTGCCTAATGGTCTTTAAGACCTGTCCTTTTGTACCCAGGAATTTCATCTTGATGAATGGAACTTGTTTTTTAAGGGGACTGGATGAAATCACCCAGGGAGATAGCTTCTGTAGGGGGCTGCACACCGATTCCAGGACCTTCCAGCACAGAGGGGTCAGGAACAAGGGAGGAAGTAAAGAAATACGCAGGAGACCAACCAGGAGGATGTGGGATCTCATGATAGAGACGGATGGGAAAAACCCTTCGTGACCGTCGCTCTCCCCGCTCACGGGGGAGACTTTCTACTTGAGGAGACCTGGGGGTTAGGTCCCCCACAGCATCCCCAGAGGAGGATGCCTTGCAGAGAAGACGGACAGCGAGCAGCCACGTGGGATCCTGGAGGAAGTCCTGCAACAAGGGAGCTGCCCTCTTTCGCTTGGCCTAACCCAGCACCCTCTTCTTTTTTGGTCTTGGTGGCGTGGGAGGGGGCTGCCTTTCATCCTGCAGAACGGTGTGCACTTACTGTCTGTTGGGGAAAATGCTGCCGTAGAGCTGACAGATCTGTGACTTCCACGGCTATCCTGGTTTTTTGTTTGTTTAGCCCTCGCTGATGTCCTCTGAGAGCAGCAAAGCCGGTGGTGGTATGTGTGTTCTAAATGGGTAAAGTTTCATGCAGATCCTGACCGGCTTAGGATCCTATTATCTGACCTGATGACAGAGAGCAGGACTCAAACCCATGTCTTCTGAGCCCCCGTCTGGTATTCTTTCCCTAAGAGGGGAGTCAGGGCTCTGGACTGTGTGGTAGGGGCCAGGCCTAGAAAAAAGAGTAATAAGTAGAAGCAGTGAAAGGAAAGCCCTGCTTGGTAGAAGCATGGCCATGAATTTCAGCAATAGTACTGTAAATATTTGTGTGTCCTTGGTTGCAATGCCACCGCAAGGCGTGTTCTCCTTTGACCCCTGGCCACATGGGCCTAAACACAGCACGAGCGTCCAGGTGCTTGTTTGTTGAAGGGGGACAAACGCTGGATTCTTACAAAACCCCATCCTAGGCCTGTTGCGGCTTCCGTTCCCGTTCAGAGCGCCTATACGGCAGGTGCAGCGTGGGGCCGGCGTACCTCATTTAAGGCCCTGGAAGAGGAGAGTACTTAGCAGAGAGCCAGAGTCCACCGCACACCTGACTCGGCCTTGTTGTTGTGCTGGATCGGCCTGCTCAGTGTTCATTCGGGCGGCCGAGCCGTTATTGTGTCTTAGATGGATAGATGTCCCCATTTATTGATGCCACCTTTGTTCCAGCAAGCTTGGCAACTCTGGTTAATGAGCCTAATTGACGGTTGCCGGTCAGCAGGTTGACAGAGAGTCCGAGGGAGGCCAGGTATGGATCTGCAGGCTGGCTGGAGGACCACAGAAACCAGTTGAAGCTTTGGTCTTGACAGACAGCTAAGTCTATCAGGAAGGAAGGCGGGGAGGGAGGGAAGGCAGGAAGGAAGAGTGTGAGCAGTGTTGGGCGCTTCCCGCACACTAGAAGCTGAGAGCAAGGACAGCCCTGTGTGTGGCTCTCGCCAGGTGATGGGCTGATATTTAATTCTCTGAAATGAAAAGCAAGTCTGTGTTGCAGTGTTTTCCTCCTGGAAGAAAGCCTTCCTCCAGGCCAGCTCTTCTGGGACCCAGGTGTGTGGCCGCCTGCTGGACCCCGGCCTCCCTCCTTCTGTCTGCCCCCAGCACCAGGTCACCAGGGGATAGAAGAGGGGCTGAGGGTGGAGGCGGCCCTGGATTTTATACTACTGCCTGACGTCCGTTTATGTAACTTGAGGACAACTGAAAGAGCTATTCGGCTGTTGCTCATGATTTAGAGAAAAATTGTTGGGGGATCTCCACCCAGGGCAGCCAGCTGGGGGGATTACCCCCCGGGGACATGTCATCCCGGTGTCCAGTGTCCGTGGGATGCAGGCATCTAATGGATGTCAGAGAGCCCACTGTCCTGCTGCGAGCCACTTGCTGCTCCCTGCCCAGCCCCGTGTGCCAGCTGAGGTCCTGTGGCAGAACACTGTCCGGGTTGGAAAGGGTCTTATTTTCTGACCCCCATGAACACTCAGAAGAATTCCTGACGATGGATTTCTCAGGCTTTCCCCCGTATTTTTGGACTCTTTAGTGGACCTCAGTTTCACAGCCCTGCCGGTGACCGTGGCCGCTGGCACCAAAACCTTTTGAGGTGAGGTGAATACTTCTGGTTTTTGTACTTGCCTGCGTTCCTCCATGTGGATTCCCGACTTAGCCTTTTCACCTCCGACCACCGAGCTTGCTGGCTGGCGCTGGCTTCTCCCCTCCTATGCTACTATCCTCTGTTGCTGAGGTCAGGAGGTCATCAGCTGAGCTGGGAAAACTTTTTTGCAACGAGCAGCTTTATGGTTAAAAATTTATCCTGGGCTTTCGTCTGTGGCAGTTACATCACATACCTGGTTGCTCCAGGTTGGAATTTGGGGCACAGGGGGACAGACTCAGAACCTGGGTTTATAAAGCCTAGTGGCACATACGCTGCAGTGTTAACAATGGGTGCCTTTGGGATGGGGGTGGGAGTATGGGTAATATTTTCCTCTTTTTCCTTCTCCCTCCCGCCCTCCCTCCTTTTGATTTTGTTTTGTGTATCACTGTGTCTTAGTTCTGGCTGCTGTAACAAAATGCTATCAACTGAGTGGCTTTCTTTCTCACTGTTCTTGGAGACTGGAAAGGTCAAGGTCATGTTGCTGGCTGATTTGGTGTCTGGTGAGGGTCCAGTTACTGATTTGCAGAGGGACACCTTCTTGCTGTGTGTGTCTTCAGTGGGTAGAGAGAGAGCTGGGTGGTCTCTTAGAAGGACACTAATCTCATCCTGGGGGTTCTGCCCTCTTGACTTCATCTCAATCTAATTACCTCCCAAAGTCCCCCCTCCAAATGCTATCATATTGGGGAATAAAGATTCAGCATAGAAATTTGGGGGTGGGGGATACATTCGGTGCATAGCACTGGGAACATAGATTTTGCAGTCAGGCAGACCTGCGTTTGAATCTTCATATGATCACTTAGTAGTATGTGATCTGTGTATTTGTTGTATTGCCATGTGACAGCTGGGGTGTTGCTGTCAGCCTCACAGGGTTGTGGGACCCTTAGATGAAGCACCATGTGCAGGTGTCCAAGCGTTCCTCTCCTTCGCTCCTTGCTCTCCCTCACTGCCTGAGTGCTTTGCACGGTGAGTGCTGAGTGAATGAATAACTGGAGCCCTGTGCCTGTTTCCTTCCAGTGATCTGCAGAACGCGGCCGCTGGTTCCTTCGCCTCTGCCTTTGCTGCTCTCGTGCTTTGCCCCACGGAGCTTGTCAAGTGCCGGCTACAGACCATGCATGAAATGGAGTCATCAGGGAAGATCGCCAGAAGCCATAAGTAAGCACTGCTTGGGCTCAGGTGTCAGGTCTCTGTTGGCTTGGCGCATGGAGTATTTGTAAATTTTCTATTGTACCCAAGCTAAGCAAGAGAAACGGATTTGTCTACTCCAAAGTAGTGTTTCTAGAATCTTTTCCCCAACCAGAGGATAACTTTCTGACCAGACTGTCTGTGATGGCTGCACCTACCTCTGCCCCCACAACAGAGCATCGTAGGCAGATATTTAATACCTGGGAAGCAGGCCAGGAGCGAGTACTGCTCTTGGCTTGTTGAGGGCATGAGGCAGAGCCTCAGCTGTATACGAGGAACAGAGCAGACAGCTTTGCAACTGTGCCTGAAGGCTGAGCCTTCACAAGTACGAATTCGGGTCCTGAGATGAATATTTGAAGTGCATTTCCAGGTTTCACACGGGTGATCACCCCAGATCCCAGGTAACTTCCTCCCCTCCCTTTCTCATCCCTCACATGTACCCACAGAGGCAGGTTCTGAAAACACTCCTCAGAGCCCTTGTGAGCTGCTCTGCAACCATCAAACCACTGTCCCCTCTGTCGTTGTCCTTTTTTTTTTTTTTTTAATAAATATTGCCTCATTTATTCGTTTATTTATTTGAGAGACACAGAGAGCATATGAGCCAGTCGGGGAGAGGGCAAATAGAGAGAATCCCAAGCAGGATCCACACTCAGCACTGAGCCTGACACGGGGCTCAATCCTATGACCCTGGGATCACAACCTGAGCCAAAATCAAGAGTCTGACACTCAAGTGACTGAGCTACTCAGGTGCCCCTCCCCCTCAGTCTTTTTCTTTTTTTTTTTTGAGACCATATATTCATTTATTGGATATAGTATTCTATAGGTCACATTTGTTAATCATGTTTAAATCTTCTAGATCTTACTATTTTTTTTCTATAAGTGAATTCTTCCAAACATATTTTTAAAATTTAAATTTTAGTTAACATATAGTGCAATATTGGTTTCAGGAATAGAATTCAGGGTGGTGGTGTTTACGTACAAAACCCAGTGTTCCTCTCAGGTGTCCTCCTTAATGCCCATCCCCCACTTAGGTCCCCCCTCCACCCACCTCCCTCGTCAACCCATAGTTCTCTGTCATTCAGAGTCTCTTGTGGTTTGTTTGTCTCTTCCTCTGCGCTTCCCATATATTCATCTGTGTTGTTTCTCCACATATGAGTGAAATCTTCCTCTGATTGACTTATTTCACTTAGCGTGATACATTCTAGCCCTATCCACGTCATCGCAAATGGCAATGTGTATATGTACACACACATGCTACATCTTCTTTATCCATTCATCAGTCAGTGGGCATTCTATGGGCGCTCTCCATTGTTGGCAATTGTTGATGATGCCATTATAAACATTGGGGTGCATGTCCCCTTTGAATCTCTCTCTCTTTTTTTTAAAATGTTTTATTATTTCTGAGTGAGAGACCGCATGAGCAGAGAGAGAGAGAGATACAGAATCTGAAGCAGACTTCAGGCTCTGAGCTAGCCATCAGCACAGAGCCCGACATGGGGCTCGAACCCACGAACTGTGAGATCATGACCTGAGCTGAAGTTGGACGCTTAACCGACTGAGCCACCAAGGCGCCCCTTGAATCTCTTTTTTTAATCCTTTTCCCCTTCAGTCTTTAAAACTGATTCTAGTTACCTCATGAGAGAGTGTCACATATAGTATGATTTATTTGGATTGTAAAGCAATGTATTATCTTCTTTAATCTCAGTCTGTAAATCTGCTGGGGAAGAAACACATCAATAGGCCATTTATAGAGTTCGTCTCCTCCCAGTGAGGATGGGCTTTGTGTAATTGAGCTCTACACCCTTGAGATTCATTACAGCCAGTTTGAATCTAGTCTTAGCTTAGGGGTCCAAAAGTGTAAGTCTTTAAAACTCTTTATTGAAATGTAATATATATGCAGAAATCCTAAGTGTGGGGCTCTGTGGTCCTAAAACATAGTTTTGAAACTAGTGCCCAGACTAAGAGGTAGAACATTAACCACACCCAGAAAGTTGCTCTTGTGTCCCTTAGTAGTTTAGGGTATTTTTAAGAAAGCAAATTTTGGCTCCAAAGAATTAGGCAAATGGATACTTTGCACAAAAGTAAATATTGACTGTATTTTAAGTGGAGCAGTGACCCCGCAGGGGTATATGGTAGCTTGCGGTTAAGACTGGGATCAGAAGGCACTGAGTTGAATTACTTAGCTCCCATTCTACAACGGCAATGGAACAGAGCTGCAGGAAGGACCCGGCTAATGGGAGATGCCTGATGAAGCCTTCTGAAGGGCCTTTTTATTACTTGGGCCTTGCTCCTCCCCGGCTGGTCCAAGCTAGGGTCACCTGCTGAGAGCTAAGTGAGGAGTGAAGAGTTCTCTAAAACTGCACCGAGGATGTGTTTGTGGTGCTGCTTTTCTGACGGGTAAAGTCTGCCATGGTGCCCACCATCAGGAAGAGGGGTCTAGGCAGAAGTGTCCTGCATTCCAGCCGCTACAGGGCTCTGAGCAGCTTGAAATAAAAATTCTCACATCCCTATTTCTCTAAACACTAAATTCGTAGTGCTTCTTGCCCTACAGGAATTTTTTCTTGTTCTTTTATTTTTTCGTTTTGTTTGAGAGAGTGAGCATAAGCAGGGAGGAGCAGAGAGAAGAGCTAGAGGATCCAAAGCAGGCTCTCTTTGTTGACAGCAGAGAGCTTGACACGGGGCTCAAACTCCCCAACCATGAGACCGTGACCTGTGCCGAAGCTGGACACTCAACCGACTGAGCCATCCAGGCGCCCCTCCCTACAGGAATTTCTAAAAATTTCCTTTGTCTTGCCTTCGAGTAACATTTACTCCCTTGCTCATTCCCCTGCACTAGCACCAACAAAGTCCCTCAGTGCACACCAGTTGAAAAGAAAGGTTGGGGAGGAGAGGAGCTGAGGGAGGTCGGGGCCTGGGCAAACACTCCACCACTGTATTCTTGCTGAGTTTGCATGGCTCCTTTACTGTAATTTCACTGCTCGAAAAAGGTGGGTATTGGCTCTTTGACACCTTTGGTAATGACCTCTAGAATGTACGAATGCACTTTATTTTCAAACGAGGAACTAAGGAATTTGTTTACAGAGAGCCAGAGGATGCAAGCCATATGAAAATTAAAGCTTGTCTGGCTTTCGCGGACTTTTCTTTTTCTGCTTGTCAAACGGGGGTTGGATCTTATTTGTATATCTTCTGAGGGTCCCCATCTGCTCATGGGACCCTTTACATGGGGGAAAGCTGCGGGCCAATTCCCGAAGCCCCTGGGGAGAGCCGTCATCGGGTGAGAGGGGCGGGAAGGTTCCCCGGGCGGTGCTGCCCACCCAGCTTCCTACAATGCACTTTAATTAAATGTCTTTGTCAGCGCCTAGTTTATGAGAAGACCGGTCCTGAAATAACTGTGTCTGTGCTTCTCTGAGATTTCCTCCCAGTAGAAGCCTTCTGTTCTCAGAATCCGGGTCCCTCGGTTTCTAGAATCAGCGGCTCACTGTCTCCTCACAGCACAGTCTGGTCCGTGGTGAAGAGCGTCCTCAGGAAGGATGGCCCCTTGGGCTTCTACCATGGCCTCTCCAGCACTTTACTCCGAGAGGTGCCAGGCTATTTCTTCTTCTTCGGCGGCTACGAACTGAGCAGGTCGTTTTTTGCATCAGGGAGATCGAAGGATGAACTAGGTAGGTGTGCCCGCGTTGACCCAGTCGCCTGGGGTGGGCTCCATCCCAGAGTGGCATGGCGGCCGCGGAAGCTGGGGGGGTCCGCCTGGCTTTTCTGGAGGCTGGAAGGGTACTTGGCACCTTCCTGTGGGTGTGGCAGTGTTCCCGGGACGGACGCCGTGCGTCCCAAACCTCTTTACTGGAATGAGGTATCAGGAGAATACCGAAATTACCTTCCCTGCGGGAAATCTCCAACATGTGGGTATATGGCCCATAAAGGATTTTGCACTAGGCTGAAAACCTGGTAATAAATTGAGAGTGTTTCCAGAGCGTTGAAAAGTGTGGTTCTTTCTAGATTATCCTGTTGTGCTGCTGGACGCAACTATATCCATGTCTGGCTCCCATGAATGATTACTTTTTTCCCTCAAACACCTCCCTTCAGTGTTTTGGACTCACTCTGGGCTTAGGCGGACTCCCGGGCTTAACTGTTGTGCTTAAGAAGACAACTTTGGTTTTCATGGTAAAGGACGAGGAAGGGCAGTAGGGCATTAAAATACTGAAACAGTTGAGAGTGAGGGAGGTGAAGAGAGCATGGCCCCTGTTGGCATTCCTCACGGTGGGTGTGCTGGGTCTGTGTGGGCCTGGCCCTCTGGGGATGGGCCCAGAGGGCCACAGCGCCCAGCACAGACGGGGTCCTAGCGCGATGAGGGGAGACCCCAAGTGCCACCCGGGACCTCGTGCCCGCAGAGCTTTGGCCGCTCCCCCGAGAACTGTGCTCTGGGCCATTGGGAGTCTTTTTCGCGCCTACCTGCTGCTGCTAGACACTGAGCTCTGGAAATGCTGTTTGCTGATTTCCTCGCCCAGGGCCTGTCCCTTTGATGTTAAGCGGTGGAGTTGGTGGAATCTGCCTTTGGCTGGCTGTTTACCCAGTGGATTGCGTCAAATCCAGAATTCAAGTTCTCTCCATGTCTGGAAAACAGGCAGGATTTATCGGAACCTTGATAAGCATTGTGAAAAATGAAGGTGGGTCTGCTCATTGCCAAAACGGAGTGGATGTGCCTAGTGGGGTTTCTCCGCGAACCTGGCTGAGGGTGGATCACCTGGCTGAGGGTGGATCACCTGGCTGAGGATGGATCACCTGGCTGAGGGTGGATCACGGTGTGGGGTTGCGCTCCCACCCCCACTTCTGGGGGAGGACTCTTTGTTTTAAATCACCTGGAGGGAATTGTTAAAATAGGAACCGTGGCTAAGGGGACACAGGTTCTGACATCAGCACCACTTGTTTTACGTAACACAGATGGAACCAGAAACCCACCTCTAACAGGGACACCTAGAGATTTAGAGGAACGTGTAGCAAATTCCTAATGCTAAGATCTCCTGAAGGTGATTTGCTATTAATTTTGAGAGTTATACAGGAATATACAGATTTTCTAGGTGATGTTTGTATCAAGCCAGTTTTATGCCACTAGTGAGTAAAGGCCTGTTCTGGCATCCAGTATACAACCAACAACTTGGGATGTGAACTTCTCTGGAGTTTTTTTTTTTTTTTAACATTTATTTTTGAAGGAGAGAGAGACAAAATGTGAGTGGGGGAGGGGCAGAAGAGAGGGGGAGACAGACTCCTAAGCAGGCTCCACACTCTAAGGTGTCAGTGTAGAGCCTGACGTGGGGCTTGAACTTATGAGCTGTGAGATTATGACCTGAGCTGAAGTCAGATGCTTAACTGAGCCACCCAGGTGTTCCTCTCTGTCTTAGGTTAAAAAAAAATTTTTTTTTTATCAAGTTTATTTTATTATTTTTTTCCCTAAGTTTGTAGTAACGTAAGTTTATTTTTGTCAGAGTACGCACATGGGGAGGGGAAGGGCGGGGGCACTGAATCAGAAGCAGACTCCATACTCTGAGCTGTCAGCACAGAGACTGACCTAGGGCTCAAGCTCACAAACTGTGAGATTGTGACCTGAGCCGAAGTCAAGTGCTTAACTGACTGAGCCACCCACGGGTGCCTTGATTTTTTAATTTATTTTTTTGGGTGGGGGGCAGGGAGAAAGAGAGCAGGGCAGGGGCAGAGAGAGAGCATTCCAAGGAGGCTCTAAACTGTCAGCTCAAAGCCAGACGCAGGGCTCAATTCCACAAATGATGGGATCATGACCTGAGCCAAAACCAAGAGCTAGACACTTAACTGACTGAGCCACCCAGGTGCCCTTTCTGTCTTGATTTTGAGTGAGAGCACAGTTATGGTGTGTGGAAACGGTTTGGTTCATATCCCCAAGCTGCACAACACTCAATAGTTTCGCAGAGGACTTCCACCTCCCTTGCCCGCCTGGACCTGCATAGCCACCTTGGGCAGGGCCGGCAGTAGACACGGGATGCGGACCCAGGCGCCCGTGCTCCTTACCCTCCCAGGTGACGCCGCAAAGCTGCTGCCACCGGCAGCCCTGTGCTTACTTGGGTCTCCCCAGGCGAGGACTCCGCTCTGCGTGATCTATTTCCTGGGAGTGAACCAAGCGCAGGATTAGTGTATGTTACCTGAGCATCCGCCAGCTTCACTGGGAGGCCTGATGTGTGTTCTTGTTTCCTTTGATCCTGTTTAGTTCCCTGTTAGTCCAGGGAAACCTGGAAAGAAGCTCTTCCATCATGTACTGGTTTGTAGGGCGTTGTCTGGATTTGTAGGTACACAGCCCCGGGCTCTGCAGCATCACGTGAGGTCTCAGTCTTGATCACTTTTTGTCTTCTAGGAATAACGGCCTTATATTCTGGACTGAAACCTACTATGATCCGAGCATTCCCTGCCAATGGGGCGCTATTTTTAGCCTATGAGTACAGCAGGAAGTTGATGATGAGCCAGTTTGAAGCCTGCTGAAGCATCCTGGTGAGCCGAGATCGAGTGTCGGCATTGAGGATGGCAGTTCATCTCAGGGTTTCATGGAGTACAAGACCAATGTAGAACTATTTTGGTTTCATAGGAATTTTATTTTTTGGTCTTCCCTTAATTCTATCCTAAATCTTAAACTTTACGGAAGAGCCTCTATTTTGTATCCTATAGTTTCTGGCCGTAATTGTATCGAAATAGAAAAGCTGCTGCTCTTGTCGTTGGTGGGGCATTTAGGGTGAGTCGCCAGCCCTTTGCTCAGTCTGAAAGGCTAAATGTAGTTCTGTCAGGGCTTTTGCATAAACCTGTATGTGTCCATGTAGTTAGGATGGGTTGCATGTTGTTAGTAAAGCACAGATTGGCTCCATGTTTAATCTCAGATCCCCCAGAAAAAGCCAGAGGTAACCATGTTTCATGAAATGGCTGTAAACGTGTACTTGACTCATTGTAGATGTAGGGTCTCTTAAAATCTGCTTAGCACATGCACTGTACTAAGTGGCTAAAGCTCTTAAGTTTTCCTGTGGTGCTTGAAAACTAGAAGGTCGATCTAGAGTTCATAGAGAAGGACATACTTGCCTACTGTTATGGCTTCCATGTTACTGATGTTAGTTTAGAGTGAGCACTTTGGAATTTCCCAAGATGTTCAACTGTTAAAACTGTGCCGTTCGTTTTCTAGGTGGGATCACATTCTAGGTGGGATCTAGGCCTAGAGCAGCATACCCTTACCTGTGCCAACCTCCCTTCTCCTCCCCAAGGACTTCCCCTTTGCCGGGCTTTAGGCTGAGGAAGGGGCTGTGCTGCTATGCTGTGTGAGGCGGGGGCTGACTGCGGCCCTAAGTGTCTGCCTGGGCCCTGGCCTGGGTAGGGCTCCCAAGCTACCTGTGGGCTCTTGGTCCACCTGCGACCACTCCCTTAGTGCCTCCACCAGTCAGAAAGCCTTCTGGGGAGCAGAGCGCCAAAACCAGAAGCCCTTTTCCCTGTCTGGTAACTGAGTGATGGTGCTCGAGGGCGAAGTCCTCCCTCCAGTGGAACTGGACAGAACCTAGTGCATATCCTCCACAGTGAGAGAGGTCAGGCTGGCCCTTTCTGAAGTTCATCTTAGGATCTGTAACTGCTCGCCATGTCCCCTACGGTGTTGGAGCCTTTTACATTTGGTACCAGCAGTCGGTGCATTTTCATGATTATATATTGGGGGGTGGGGGGGCTTTTTAAAGCAACAAAACAAGCTGAGCAATTAAGTTCTGCCATATGTATGCACTAACAACCCCCGCAGAAGCCCAGGTCACCCGGGCTAAGAGGCTCCTTGTCACCACGTAGGCAAGCCCCGTCATTCCGTGCTGCCCCGTGACCAGCAAGGACTCTCTCAGTAATGTGTGTGCTTAAGCCGCCTGTAAGTCTGAAAGCCAGCAGGCCGACCTGTGTCTGTCTCGTGTGTCTGTCATTAGCCCAGTGGAAGCCTTGTGTGAAACCTCCGGTTTCCTTAAGCTCTGTGTTCTACAAAGCCTCTGTGCGTGCCCAGAGAAGGAGGGTCAGGGAAGGGAGATGTGCCCTCCCCCCCACCACGGAGGGGTGGGGAGCTACTGTGGACGTTTGGGGAGGGGTGCTCCGTGCTGTGCCTGATGTACTCTGGAGCGAGGGCGGGTTGGCCATCTGCGTTTTCTTTGAAAGAAAATCATTTTCCTACCTTTTCTCTGCATACCTTAAATGGTCCGTAGCTACTGAGTGGTGCTTCATCAGAATGGGCCTGGACCGAAGCAAAACAGAAAGTGGGGCTGGCTTCTAGAAGGAAGTGAGCTACTTCAGAATCCACGAGCCCCTGCCTGGTGCCCGTGAGCCCATCTGAGTTAGGCCTTTTGGCACGGGACCTTCTCATATATTGTCCTTTTACGATTCAACTAAATATCTGCAGTAGCAGGAGTCCAAGGAAAAGTAAGAGTGAGGAATGAAACCCAAATCGGGAAATTTTTTTCCCATTCTATTTGCTTAATTCATGGTTTAGTATTTGAATACAATTTGTACCATTTCAGATCTGTACTCCAAATATAGTAACTTGAAATCGTGTGTTTAAAGCAACTCTGGTGTTCTACTATCATTAAATTATTTACCTAAAATTTGAGTATATGATGAGTTGTTTTAAATATTTTGCATGCTAAGAACCAGCTGTTGGGAATGTTTAAGAGCATAGTAATGCTTCAAGGTGGTGGTTTCATTGCAATGAGCATTTTTTGTCATCAGCACTATTCCTGATGTGAAATAATTTCACTGTAAATACATTGACAGAAAATAGGTGTTCTGTCTGTATACTGCAGTTGTGAAACTTGGGCCCAGTAGCCTTAATCTCCCTCTGCCAGACCGGGTCTGTGATGTGCAGGATGCGGTTCTATTTTGTAAAGATAGTTAAACTTGCTATTCAGTTGTGGATAATTCTATTCCAGGTTAGTAAATTCTACTTAAGACAAATGGCATCATCCTGACATATTATGACATAAGTTTCTCAGCTTGTTCAAAGGAAGTGTTTATATTGGGTTCTAAGACAGAAACCTCCCATAAATTCTCTTTATAGGAGTAAAAGCACAATAGTGTGGCAACTCCTAATGGCCAGGAATTTTGATGCATCTCAGCGAAGAGAAACCCCAGCTACAATCTTATTTCAAAAAGCAGGAGTCTTCATGGGGGTTTCCTTCCTTCCTTCTTGTACGTACTGAAAAGTCTAGACCTTACTACGCCTCACTGAGCCCGCTAGGTATCTTCCCATTGACCTGAGCCAGCCGCCTGATCTGCCCGCCGTAGCCTACTGCTGCATGGATTTCAAAGGAAACCGCACAGAGGCACCTGGGTGGCTCAGCTGATTAAGTGTCCGACTTCAGCTCAGGTCATGATTTTGCAGTTGGTGAGTTTGAGCTTCGTGCTCCAGCTCAGAGCCTGGAACCTGCTTCAGATTTTGTCTTTCTCTCTGCCCCTCCCCTGCTTATACTCTCTCTCCCTAAAGTAAACATACATTTAAAAAAAATTAAAGGAAACATTACAAGCTGTTCTGCTGTAACAGATTTCTGTAACAAATTACAGGATGTGATGTAGTCCTAACATGTTAAGAACTTAAGAACTTGAAACCCCGTCCTTCAAGAGGAGCAGAGTAATTAGCATTTGCGTAGCTTGCTGCACTGGCGGCTGGGACCCCTTGTGGGCTGGCCGGAGGGAAAAAGTGCACCATGTCCATAAATAAGGACAATCAAGGTGCCATGACAGTGAAGGTACTTAGAGTAAAATAGCAAAAGAGAAAACGATTCCCTGGGAACACAGGACTAACCAATACTTACAATGCAAAGATGACCTTCCTTCACAGAGTCCCTGAACTGAAGTGAACTTGCTGCGAGGAGGGGGGTGGACTTTAAAACAATCTAGATTTCTCTAGGCAAACATTTCCTTTGACTTCACTTGGGAGGTTGGTGGTAAAAAAGATAAAGAATCTTCAGTAACTTATTGTGTTTACCGGGAGCCCGGTGCCCTCCCCGAAGTCTGCGTGTGTATTTAAGGAAGCCTGTGGCCCAGGCACCGGTGGCTCTTCTGTGTGCACCGTTCTCTGGGTTGAAAACAAATCTTGGTGCCAGTCTGATGTTTGTTAAATAGTTTACAAATAAAGTGGAGGAAGAAAACAGAAAGGACCTTTCTGATCTGAACTTACAAATATAAAAGCAGGGAATACTCGTATTTTTAGATAAACTCACAGTATTGGGAGAAATCATAATTTTTAAATACTTTGAAATAGCAAATCTTTAAAGTTCTTCAAAGTGATAATTTGGAACATAGCACAGAGGAACATTAGTTCTCTCAAACAGGACCTAACTCCTTCAGAAAGTAAAAAGCATCCGTGACATTTTACTTTGTATATATTTAATAGGCTTTGCAAAAACATATCTACATGAATGTAAATAAAAGTATGCCAGCAAGGAAGGCGGTTTAGAAGATACATGTGACAGGGATTGTGAAGAACATGATTCTGTCCTAGAAAGGGAACTACGCTTAATCACGTACCAGCTACGACTTCATCAAAATATACCTCCACTGCAAACTCTGGACGGTAAATTTTCCATGTTTTTTGTTTATGGGGATTATCCAATTCATTTCTTGAAAGATATAGCCTAGAAGAGAAGAAAACATCGTTTTGAGCCCAGAAGGGTCCAAAGGAGACCCACCTGTCACGGTTAATCTCCACCCTGTCCTGCATCTCCATTTGTTCCCCTTGAGCCAGCTACCCCCGCCTCACAGCCAGCCAAATCTTAATCAGTAACTACACATCACTGATTCTTTTCACGTTGCCTTTTATGAAATTAATATTTGACTTTAGTAAAACAAGCTGCCATAGGAAATCATCCAGAGAGACTAGATGTGAGTTAAAACCAAGTAATAAAATAGTGAGCTGTTTAAATGAGGACAGTGGCATTTTTGACCAATTAACCACCTCATAACTAATAAAACAGCTATACCAAGCAGTGGGGAAAATTAAATCACTTTTCTCCTCACTTTTATAGGTTTCTAACTTGTTGCCTCTGCAATATGATTGATGTGTTTTAAAGGAAAAAACCATGAAGTTCCACCCAGAGGTCGATGAGGGACTTTGCTCATGTTAGGAGTCAAAGTTTGTATACACCCAGGGGAAAATTGGTAAAAATTCTCCATCAAGTCCAAAGTTCACTCTATCCATTAAATAGGTGTATCAGAAGTATGTAGACCAGATGTTCAATTTACGTCTGCCTTTACTGGACTCGAGGGGTGAGGAGATATAGTTCAGATTAGAAGAAAAGGCTGGGATGAATTGATTGATGCCACATGCCATCACAGCTCCCTCAAAACGCGCATTTCTGGAATATTTTTCCCTTTTAGTATTGGATGATGGATGGTATGGTGATAACAATACATCTCAAATTTTCAGCACCAAAGAACAAATACTCCTTAAAGTACTAGAGAACTAGAATTCTAGAGAACATCTAGACTCAGGAATGAATTTCCAGAGAGGGTAGAAGTTTCCTGGAATAATAATCTTCAGTTAATAATTTTTTTTAGAAGAAGTTTCCTGGGTGGCTCAGTTGGTGAAGCCCCTGACTTGGTTTCGGCTCAGATCGTGATCTCCTGGTTCCTGGGTTGAGCCCCACAGTGGGCTCTGCGCTGACAGTGCGGATCCGGCTTGGGACTCTGTCTCCCTCTCTTCCTGCCCCTCCTCCACTCACACTGTCTCTCAAAATAATACAGTTTAAAAAAAATAAGCTTAGAAATGATTTTCTAATAAGTAAACTGGGAAAGTTTTTGGGTTTTTTTTTTTTAATTTTGAGAGCAGGGGAGGGGCAGAGAGAGAATCCCAAGCAGGCTGTGCAGTCAGCACAGAACCCAATGAGGGGTTGAACTCACAAAACTGCGAGATCATGACCTGAGCCGAAGTCGAGTCAGATGCTGAATCAACTGAGCCACCCAGGTGCCCCAAGAAAACCATTTTTAAATGGGAGACTATTGACTTTTTAAAAAAGTGGTCTTTATTGATGCTCACTCTGTCTTCTAACTTCTAATTCTAAGTAGGTCAGTCGTCTTTAAACCAGCTGAAGCCTCCCTCGATGATGCCTGCCTTTTTGACACAGAATTTGGTGGGTGGTCGGTCATCGGTAAATGAGCACATCGGGAGGCCCTGCCACAGGGTAACTGAGCAGACTCCTGCTGGACGTGCATGGGAGGGATTCTGCCCTCCTCCACAGCTGATTAGAGCCCGTTTTAACTTCTGTGACACAGTCCCATGGCCTGGACCTTGAGGATAATGCAGCAGCAGTTCCCAAGAATAGCCATAGATCTTACATAACCAGATTAAGAGACGAAAGGCAGTGAAGAATTGGGGGATTTGAGGATTTCTTGGTTTCTGTAAACTGAGTGTATGGCAATCAGCAAAAGGTTTGCCATTGCACCTTACACCGACCTTGAGGAGTAAGCTGTTTCTCCTGGATTAGATCTGAGCCATACCTGTTATTTTGTATAAAAGATGTATGGAACCAGAAGAAAAATGGGCAGTTGTCATAGTATTTAGGAAGAACCTAAAATTTAAAAAAAAGTTATTTTTCATAGTAAAATTGAAGCCAAAAGCTAATTCCAAAGGAATTAAAATTCCTTTATTTTCTATATTCGTCAAACGACTGTAGCCACGACACATAGGAAGAGGCTTTAAGAAATGGCAGTTTCCATG
Organism: Hyaena hyaena; assembly: GCF_003009895.1. Lineage (NCBI taxonomy): Eukaryota > Metazoa > Chordata > Mammalia > Carnivora > Hyaenidae > Hyaena > Hyaena hyaena. The sequence goes on along the minus strand of NW_024080738.1, from coordinate 1,867,643 downwards.
GGCACAGAGGAGGGCACTTGTGGGGATGAGCACTGGGTGTTATATGTAAACCAACTTAACCATAAACTTTAAGAAAAAAAATGGCAGTTTCTATCAAAATTTAAGGAAATATAATTTTTTCTATACTTATAAACTTAAACAATAGTCTTCTAATATAGTTTGGTGCTCAACACAGACCTATACCCGTTTATGCCCAAAGAGATCATTATTTCTACAAGGAGCAGCTACATTGATAATTTTCATTGCTGGTGATGATACAAACACCTAAGCATTTTGAAAGTGTTTTCATCTCCTGGCCCTTGAAAATCACAAAATGACCAACACTGCTTGTACCAGTGCTTCTGCTTAGAGACCACCGATTGAGAGAGAGGTCAGACTGGCTTCATTATTCAAAGGGTAGCCGTGCAGCGTGGGCCAGTTGCTTCAACACAGATACTGTTTTCAGTACTGAGATTTCTCCCACAACAGGGAGCGAGCAGGCCGTGAAGGAGGGCACAGGATACACACTGAAACTGATCGACATAGTTACTTGGCAGTTCTGCTTGGTGATTTTAATAGGAAAATGAAACTACCATGGCTTAGAAATTTGTTACATAGAGAATAACACTGCTACACTTTATGACTGCTCAATATAAATTATACACTCATGATATTCAGAGTAATGACCATGGCAAACATTCTCATTTTCTGTAAGGCAAATATTGGATTAAAAATACTATTTTGGGGGTGCCTGGGTTAATGGGTTAAGTCTCTGACTTGGCTCAGCTCAGGTCATGATCTCATAGGTTCATGGGTTCAAGCACCAAGTTGGACTCTGCACTGGGATCATGCTGACTCTGCTGGGAATTCTCTCTCTCCCTTTCTTTCTGCCCCTCCCTCACTTGTGCTTTGTCTCTCTCAAAAAAATACATTTAAGGGGCGCCTGGGTGGCTTAGTCGGTTGGGCGTCCGACTTTCGCTTAGGTCACGATCTCGCGGTTCGTGGGTTCGGGCCCCACGTCGGGCTCTGTGCTGACTGCCAGCTCAGAGCCTGGAGCCTGTTTCAGTCTGTGACTCCCTCTCTTTCTGACCCTCCCCTGCTCATGCTGTCTCTCTCTCGCTCTCCTAGAAATAAATTTTAAAAAAAAAAATACATTTAAAATGAATTCTATGTCAATCTAAAGGAAAGTAAAAATCTTTCCCCCCAAGTTTTTTTAAATTCTAGTTAACATATATGGTAAAATAGGTTTCAGCAGAATTTAGTGATTCATCACCTATGTAACACCCAGTGCTCATCCAACAAGTGCCCTCCTTAATGTCCATCACCCATTTAGTGCATTGCTCACCCACCTCCCTTCCAGAACCCTCAGTTCTCTATGACAAACACTTCTAATTAAAGAAAGATGTTATTCAAGGATGCTTTCTACACAGTATGGATTCACACAGTTGAACATACACATAAATTTATAAACACTGCTACCTTAAGGAAAAAAGACATTTGTTGAAAGATGCTTTCAACACTGTAAAGTATAAATTACGGGGAACAATGTGTTTTAGAGCTACAAAACAAAAATGCGGTCACTGCAATGCAGTAAACATACCTTGGTATTTTTCTTATTTGAAGATATATGCAAATTGTATAGAATTTAGAAAAAATAAGCAAAACCCAGTTTACCTAGGTTCTTCTTAAAAATTTTGTTATGGGGGTGCCTGGGTGGCTCAGTCGGTTAAGCCTCTGACTTCAGCTCGGGCCATGATCACATGGTTCGTGGGTTCGAGCCCCGCATTGGGCTCTGTGCTGACAGCTCAGAGCCTGGAGCCTGCTTCGGATTCTGTGTCTCCCTCTCTCTCTGTGCCCCTCCCCCTCTCATGCTCTGTCTCTGTCTCAAAAATAAAAACATTAAAAAAAAATTTTTTTTTAATTTTGTTATGAATCTCACTTGCTTTTCTCCCCCTCCCTGGCCAGGGCTTGACATCCCGTATCCTATATCAAATTGTAGCAGAGAAAATCCTAAAGCAGAATAATTCAGACGATAATAATGGCCTAGGTTGTTTCTTGATTACTCACTGAGGAAGAAAGAAACCTCACTTTCACATCATCGTACAGAGGTGGAGAGTTGGATAAATGAATTATTACGCTGTCTGTTTCAATATTGTGAAGTATCTGTGAATGAACACATGGAATTCACGACCTTAAAGACCGCTGGTAAGAGAACAGTGAAGCTCATGGTCACGTACCAAGGCTTCCTGTATTTTATCAAGTACCCTTGGTCTCATAGCCCAGTCACTACATGTAATGTGAATCCTTATTTCTATAAAGTTGCAATACTGTTATATTTTTAAAAGGCCAACATGTTTGGAGGCCATGGTGGGGCAGTGGTAAAGAAGGAAGCCTTCCCTTTTCCCTTGGAGTTTAACCACGTAAACATGACTGTTGAGAGTGTGTGCCACTTGGGTGGCATATGCCAGGTAGCTTGGTCTTAGAGCTGGCCTTCACATTCAAAAAGCAATACATAAGTGGTCATGTTTTATCAAAAAGGTGTTTGCTGATGGGATCATGATCATGGGTCTTGTCCAGAGCTGACTGCTCTGATGCAGTGACCAAGGATTGGCCAAGTTTTTGGAATGAAGGACCTTTTTGAAGCTATACTAAGTATTTCTTTGTTACTGATTACCCTTGTACAATAGTGGACCCCACAATGAGAAAAATCTATGCAAGGACCTGTGCAAAATAGAAAAGAAGACGCACACTCAGGGCATGCCTCAGGGAGCTACACACACAAGAAACAACAGAATGGCATGACTTACATGTCAAGCTAGATGGTGAGGACTGTGTGTGGCTGTGTGCTTTGGGGAGGTCAACAAGAAGCATAAAGTGAGAAAGCTTCACAGAGGAGGTAGAGACAGTTAGGAATGGAGGGATGTTATAAATGAGGAGCACTGAAGAGGGAATCCAGTGCAAGCATGGTGGTGTGGGAGAGGGAGAGGAAAGACCAGCAAAAATGTGAAGCAGAAATTAAGAGTGTTGTGTTCCAGTGTCTAGAGGACACCCAGGCTACTTGGAATAGAGTCTACAGGTCAAGTAACTGATGGAAATAAGCTCAGGTCTCAGGTATGTTAGGGCTAAGGTTCAAGAGCCAGGGAAATAAGGACAAAGTTGAAGAATTGGGGGTGGGGGGGGCATTTTCTATGTGACAAAGGGGCCTGATGATGATCATATATAACATGTACTTAGTGATTTATAGCTCCCAAAGCAACTTCACATATCTTATGTAATTTAATCCTCAAAATAAAGATATGTGATCTTTATTTTACAGATAATACTGAGCCAAAGATATTAACTGGCTTTGACTTACAGGCACACAGTGTGTCTTATGCTCTACAGTAAGAGCAATGAAATCCTGCATATTACAGGACTCTACATACTATATTGTATGAGGGGGAAAGAAAAGTAGGGAGACCATTGTGGAAATCTGGGCATGAACAAACGAGGTGCTGGCAACGGGAACATAAAGGAACGGAGAGAGGGAAGAGAGATTCCCAGGGTATAATCGCCAGGAATCAGTGACTGGATGTGCAGGCACAGCAACGAGAAAACCACAGACACTGCTAAATGTTAAAGCCTGAGCAAGAGAGCTCTGGTGTCATTTGCAGAAGCAGAGGAAAAGCTCATTTGACGAATGTGGTTTGACAAACGTGGTTGGATTGTTGGGGCAGACACTGTCCACGTTCTAGGCCCTGCACCTACCCCATGGTAGCTGCTCATAACTATGTGCTGAGTGGATGAAAGAAAAAACTATATAAAGCAGGGGAATGGATGAGCGGAGCCAAGGGTAGCGTATGTGGAGAGGTAAGAACAGAAAGCCAAGTATCAGGTCTGGGTGCGGAAGGAGTGTTGCTGGAGAAGGGATATGAGAATAGAGGCGAGCTTGCGAGAGAACTCTAAGAGTTTATTGTTTCTTAGATCCAGGAACGGTTCTTATTGCTTCAGGAAAGGTTGGTAATCATAGGCATCTCTTCAACATTTAAAGGACGTCCCATTGCTTTTGGGCAAAGAGCTACATCCCCCAGCCACGCAGGTTACTTTTCACAGTGCAGACCCATGGGACATATGAGAGAGAATCACTTGGGAGACTGCTAACCCCAGAGATTCCTGGGCTCCGTCCCAGATTCCCTGAATCATATTTCTGGGGAACAGTCTAGGCGTCTCCATCTTTATAAGCTTGGAGGTGATTTGCATGCATATTAAAATTTCAGAATCAGTACCATATTACAAAATGACCAAGAAAAAAATTTAGCTAAAAAAGACGTGAATTGAAAACTCTGATAACTTCAGAGAACATGCTTGGCATTGTGGGAAAAGGAAAGGCAAGGCAACACTCTGAACTGAAAAGATATTTTGGAAAGTGCCCTGAAAAGACTATTTTGAATAATGAGTTTAACTGTGCACCGACTTGTATCCGAACCAAGGGATACAAGTTGGATGGCAACCAGAAACAGCAAGGTCTTTCTTTGTGGTGAGTGTTGGTCTGGAGAGGTCAACATGCTGATTTGACATCGAGATTTAATACAAACGCCACAATTTTCAGTTTACATGCTCTTACCCAACAGTTTTTGGAAGCAGAACTTAAAAAGACAGTCTTGTGCTGCATCATTATTTGTACTTTTAGATCATTTCCATTACCATTTCCAACACCTGAAAGAAATAAAATTAGGCTGGTTAGAGCAAAGATCAGAACGTCTTAGCAATTAACATTATGGTTTAAAAAGAGAAAATCATTCCAACTCACAGTGTGTCAATACTGAATCATTTGGGTCTTGCATGAATTCTGTCTTTAAAAGACAAAGCTTCAAGCCCAACTTTGTCTCCTAAAGCACAATTTGTAAGACTGGAAGCTAAAAATTTATTTTATTTTTTGTCTTTTCAAAGAGCCAGCTCCTGGTTTCATTGATCTGTTCTATTGTGTTTTTAGTTTATGTATCATTTATTTTTCTAGTCTTTATGATGTCTTTCCTTCTGCTAGCTTCGGGCTTTGTTCCTCTTCTTCTAACTCCTTTCAGTATAAGGTTAGGTTTCTTGAGATTTTCTTGCTCTTGAGGTGACTTGTATTGCTATAATCTCACGTCTTAGAAGAGCTTTTGCTGCATCTGTAGGATTTGGGACTGTTGTGTTTTTATTTTCATTTGTCTCCATTTTTTGATTTCCTCTTTCATTTCTTGGTTGACCCATTATTTAGTAGCATATTATTTAGCCCCCATGTATTTGTGTTAAGTTTTTTCCTCGTGATTGATTCTAGTTTTATACCATTGTGGTCAGAAAAGATGCATGATAGGATTTCAGTCTTTTTGAATTTATTGTGCTTTGTTTTGTGGCCTAACACGGTCCATTCTGGAGAATGTTCCATGTGCACTTGAATATGATGTGTATTCTGCTGTTTGGGGATGGAATGTCCTGAGTATATATTAGATCCATCTGGTCCAATGATCACTCAGGTCCACGGTTTCCTTGTTGATATTCTGTCTGGATGATCTATCCATTAATGTCAATGGGGTGTAAAGTCCCTTACTATTATTGTGTTACTGTCTATTTCTTTCTTTAGATCTGTTAGTAGCTGCTTTTTGTATTTAGATGCTCCTATGTTGGGTGCATGTTTACAGCTATAGCCTCTTGTTGGATTATTCCCTTATCATTTAGTGTCCTTGTTCCTAGCTACCATCTGTGTTTTAAAGTCTATTTTGTCTAAGTTTTGTTACCCTGGCTTTCTTTCCTGCTTCTGTTTGCATGGTAAATGTTTTTCCATCTATTTACTTTCAGTCTGCACGTGTCTTAGGTCTGAAGTGAGCCTCTTGTAGGCAGCATATAGATGGGTCTTGCTTTCTTATCCATTCAGTCACCCCATGTCTTTTGATTAGAGCATTTAGTCCATTGAAAGTAATTGCTCTTAGGTATATACTTATTGCCATTTTGTTACTGGTTATGGCTGTATTTTTGTAATTTTTCTCTGTTCCTTTCTTCTCTTGCTCTCTTCCCTTGTGGTATGATGGTTTTCTTTACTGTTATGCTTGGATTTGTTTCTATTTTTTGCATTTCTATTGCATGTTTTTGATTTGTGAGTACTAGTAGGCTCATATATAACATTTTATACACAGAGCAGTCTATATTAAGTTCATGGTTGCTTAAGTTTGAACCCATTCTAAAAGCAATACATTTTTACTTTTTACCACCCATGCTTTATGTACATGTCATACTTTATATCCTTTTATTTCACAAATCCCTTGACTGATTTTTATAGACATAATTGATTTTACTGCTTTTGTGCTTTAACCTCTATCCTGGTTTTATGATTGATCTGCTACCTTTATTGTATGTTTTCATCTACCTGTGAAAGTTTTTCCTGTCATAATTTTCTTACTTTTAATTATGGTCTTTTTATCCACTCAAAGAATTCCTTTTAACATGTCTTGTAAGGCTGGTTTAGTGGTAATGAACTCCTTTAACTTTTGTTTGGGAAATTTTTAACTCTCCTTCTGAATGATAGCCTTGCTGGCTAGAGTACTCTAGATTGCAGGTTTTTTCCTTTCAGGTTGACCTTAGGTTGCCTTAGCAACATTTTTCTTTTCTCTCTTTTTTTTTTTTTTTTAACATTTTTTTTTCCTGAAAGAGACAGCATGAGCAGGGGAGGGTCAGAGAGAGAGAGATACAGAATCTGAAACAGGCTCCAGGCTCTGAGCTGGCTGTCAGCACAGAGCTCTATCTATGCAGGGCTCGAAACCATGAACTGTGAGATCATGACCTGAGCTGAAGTCAGAGGCTTAACCAACTGAGCCACCCAGGTGCCCCTAGCAACATTTTTCTAGATATGTCTTCTCCAGTATGGGAAACAAAAGGAACCATAAGCTATTGGGACTTCTCCAAGGTAAGCTTTTGCACAGTGAAAGAAACCATCAACAAATTGAAAAGGCAACCTCCTGAATGGGAGACAATATTTTCAAATGATATATCTGATAAGGAGTTAATATCCAAATATAAAGAACTTATAAAACTCAACACCAAAAAACCAAATAATCCAATTTAATGGTGGGCAGAGGACCTGGGTAGACATTTTCCATAGAGGACATACAGATGGGTGACACATGAAAAGGTACTCAACCTCAATAACCACGACAGAAATGTTTATCAAAACCACAATAAGAGATCACTTAACACCTGTCAGAATGGCTAAAATAAAAAGAAATAAAAGGTGTTGGCAAGGATGTGGAGAATGAGGAACACTTGTGCACTGCTGGTTGGAATGTAAATTGGTGCAGCCACTGTGGAAAACCGTATTATTGAGGTTCGTCAGGAAATGAAAAATGCAAATACCATATGACCCAGTAATTGCACTACCAGGTATTTGCCCAAAGAAGACAAAAACAGTAATTTGAAAAGATAGCTGCACCTCTATGTTTATTGCAGCATTACTTATAATAGCCACGATATGGAAGCTACTCGAATATCCACTGATAGAAGAATGAAGAAGTGAATATAAATACAACGGGATATTACTTACCCATAAAAAGAATGAGATTTTTGCCATTTGTGACACCATGGATGGACCTAGAGGGTATTTGGCTAAGTGAAATAAATCAGACAAAAAAGGACAAATACTATATGGATTTACTTACATGTGGAATCTAAAAAACAAACAAATGAACAAACAAACAAAAAAGCACAGCCAGTCCTGTAAATGTAGAGAACAAATTGGTGGTTGCCAGAGGGGAGACAGGTGGTGAGATGAACAATTAGGTGAAGGAGAGTGGGAGATACAGGCTTCCAGTTACGTAATGAATAGGTCATGGGGATAAAAGGTACAGCATAGGAAATACATTGAGTGATATTGTAATAGTGTGTATGATGGACAGTTGCTATGCTTGTGGTGAACATAACATAAAGACTTGTCAAATCACTAGGTCATAGGTCTAAAACTAATGTAACATTTTGTGTCAAGTATACTTCAATAAAAAGTTTACTTTTTTAAAAAAAGATTTTATTTTTCAGTAATTTATATACCCAATGTGGGACTCGAATTCACAACCCCAAAAGCAAATGTATGCTCTACTGACTGAGCCAACCAGGCACCCCAAGAAAAAGTTTATAAAAATAAGGAGGGGGCGCCTGGGTGGCTCAGTCGGTTAAGCCTCCGACTTTGGCTCAGGTCATGATCTCATGGTTTGTGGGTTCAAGCCCCGCGTAGGGCTCTGTGCTGACAGCTCAGAGCCTGGAGTCTGTTTCAGATTCTGTGTCTCCCTCTCTCTCTAACCCTCCCCTGCTCATTCTCTCTCTCTCTCTCTCAGAAATAAATTTTTAAAAACATTAAAAATTTTTTTAAAATAAAAATGAGAGACAACATGTAGAAGTCCAAGACTTGTTACTATAAAAGAATGGCAACAACAAAAAAAAAAAAAAAATGAAGAAGAAAGCCAGTGATGCTGGAGATAATTTATGGAAGGACAGAGAGGTAGGGATAAAATCAGAGAAGTGGATGATGAGGGATGGAGATGGTGTAGTGAGATATGCCAGAGACATTTTAGTTCAAGTCAACAGAGATTTACTGAGCTCCAAGTATGTGTTATGGCCTGAGGGTTTCAAAGATGAATGGATAATGATCTCCGTCCTTATGCAATTTGCAATACAGAGTATATGCCCTGACTTAGACTGAGTAAATATAGCATTACAAATACACCTTGATAAAAAGCAAATGGGCAGCCATAGTTTGAGTTCTCCCAGAATTGGGCCCTGAGCCAACCATTAAGGTGCTAGTGATTTACCAAGGAAGCATTCCTCAGAGGAACTCATGAGAGCCATGGAAGGGAGGGATTTCAAGCAACAGATTCACCTTGATCCCTGGGGAATTCTTTAGTGCAGAGTTTGTCACACTTTGAAGCACTGGAGTGAAGTTTTTGTATACCTGCTAGTCATTGCCTACGGGCTGCCCAACAGGGTGGTGTCACTCCCAGCCATTTTTGGTTCCATATAGGTGAATTGGCTCCAGTGGTAATTCTCTGAAGAGGATAGCAAAGGGAGTGGAAGCTGCGGGTGGGACCCCAGAGCTGGTAGAGGGGACCCAAGGGATCTTGATGGGGCACTGAGCGTCTCCAACCCCAAGCGCTAACAGAACTTCTTAGCCTAGAGGATATGGCTTGAAGGACAGGCAGATGATAATAAGTAAAATAAAACAAACAAACAAAATAACAAAAGAAGGCCGGTGTCATTAGCTGTGGCCTGATTATTTACATGAGAGCAGAAAGAACATTGACTTTCCATATAGGCCTTCTTAGGGCGGGTCTGCAAGGCTGGATCCACATTGTATGAACAGCTGCTAATGTTGCAACTTTGTCTGGAAGTCTGCATGAAGAATCTTAAACTGGACGTTTATAATCTATGTTAGCCCAAGACTAGCAAACCAAACCCGTGAAATTCTCCACCACTTTTCCCCTGAAGAGCTCCTACATTTGGCTTAGCTCCTCTGTTCACATTTGCACCTTACAGTTTTAACTACACAACATTTCCACAGAGCTCATCTAAAATTTAAAATATTAACAGAGAAGTCACAGTCTTAGGAAATCATATCAGACTGAGAAACATATGAAATTCTAGAATTTATTTGAAACCTTTATAATTTTTTAAAAATTATTTATTTTTGAGAGAGAGAGACAAGAGTGCAAGCAGGGGAGGGTCAGAGAGAGAGGGAGCCACAGAATCTGAAGCAGGCTCCAGGCTCTGAGCTGGCTGTCAGCACAGAGCCCAACGCAGGGTTCGAACTCACAAACCATGAGATTGTGACCTGAGCAGAAGTCAGACGCTTAACCGACTGAGCTACCCAGGTGCCCCAAAGCCTTTATAATATTTAAAAATGTTTATTTTGAGAGAAAGAGAGAGGGAATGCATATGGGGGAAAAGCAGAGAGAGAGAGAGAGAGAGAGAGAGAGAGAATCCCAAGCAGGCTCCAAGCTGTCAGTGCAGAGCCCGAAGTGGGGCTCAAATTCACAAACCATGAGACCATGACCTGAGCCAAAATCAAAAGTCTGACACTTAATCAACTGGGCTACTCAGGAGCCCCTAAAATACTTTTAAGCTTAGAGTTTTGAGAAACAAATCCCATCCTCACTATTCATGTTAGAAAAATATATATATATTTTAAAATATTTTTATTTATTTCTAGGAGAGAGAGAGACAGCGTGAGCAGGGGAGGGTCAGAGAGAGAGGGAGACACAGACTCCGAAATAGGCTCCATGCTCTGAGCTGGCAGTCAGCACAGAGCCTGACGCGGGGCTCTAACCCACTAACTTCTAGATCATGACCTAAGCAAAAGTCGGACGCTCAACCGACTAAGCCACCCAGGTGCCCCTCATGTTAGAAAAATATATTAAAACTCCACTGAACTAAATGCCTATTTGCCTGTTTGGAACAGTTTAACACAGAGGTTTGTGTAGGTACTGTGGGTCCCATTGTTAACAAAGAGGAAACTGAAGCAGAATATACACACAGATGCAATACTGGCTCTCATGCCACGGAGTTGGATTTATCGTTGGGTTTCTATTTCTCAGTGGAAGAAACTGCTCCAATGGCTGACCGAGTTGCTTCTCCTGCTGCAGAAAAAAGCAGTCCACTCTTTCTGCAGGGCCCCACAGAGGAATGTGCTGCTGTCCCCCACCTTCTGACACCTGTTGGATAAACCTGGTGTCCCCTGGGGAGGCCTCACGGCACCCGGGGTTCTGAGTGAGGTCAGCCAGTAGGGTCCCTCCTCATTCACACGCAGCCTGTGGAACCGTCACAATGGCCTCTGCAGAGGACTTCGCAGTCTGCAAAACTCTCCACCAACAGTTGCTCATTTCATATACACAACAGCCTTCTTCTAGAACGGGCTGTGTTTCACGGGTCTGCCTGCACAATGCTTGTTTGGAAGCCTAGACTCAAATTTCCCACAGAAACAGGGCCTCTGGGTGGACATCTATTTTCACAAGCCAGAAGCCTATGCGGTCTGTTTGTGGTAATCCATCAAAATTCCTCCCTGCCACCTCTATGTGGGTGGCGGGGAGGAAGGGACACAGAAGTAATTGGAAAAGAGCATTTTGTACTTTAAGGAACCGTGTTTCTCTGATTATGCAGTTTTTAAAATATATTTTAAAGGGTTCTTTTATGTCTGAATAACTGGATGAAATGTAAAAAAAAAAAAAATCTAGATCTTATTTTGTGTGACTCCCTGGACAGCTAAATATACTAGGCTGTCTGGATGGATGCCAATACCCTGGCACCGTACCAATCAGGAGAGACCCAGCCGCTCCGCACGGTCCACAATCTGACTTTGGGGAGGCAGAGCATCGCCCCCTGCTACACCAGTGGCAGCAGGAGTGAGGACCCCCCCCATCCCCACCCCTGTCCCCTGCTCATCCTTTCTCAAGCCCCAGAGTCAGACTATCTGACCAGTTCTCCTGCCTGCCTGGGGTGATGGCGGATCCCAGGCTCTCCTGACATTCCTGAAGCGGGCGAAGAGTCAGCTCTTTTAAAATTTACAAGGATTTTTACTTCTGGGCATAACTGATAAGAGTTAGGGGGGGCTGAAAGATACCCCCATAGCGCCCAGGTGTCTCCCAGCCCTTTCTGTGTTCAGGTGGATTCAGGTAGGGAAGACCTAGGTGCTCCAGGAGCCTTCCTCGACCCCCAGGGGGCAGGGCCCAGTCTCTGTGTGCCCCCGACACTGTGCTCAGCTTTTTATCTATACGTAGTCATTCCTCTCCTTCTTAAGGGTAGAGAAACACTAGCATGGGGCCTGGCCCGAAGCAGGCAATTGGTAGTTATTCATAAAAAAAGAATTTGTGGCAACAAAATTCATTCATTTTTTTTTTTTTTTTTTTTTTTTTAGCATTTCAGACATCTTTGGGTATGTAAGACACAGAAGACATCCTGACTTGCCGGGGGGGGGGGGGGGGGGGGGGGAGAAGGGCTATGGATGGAGGAGGAGAGAAACCACTGTGATGAGACAAGGGTCTCTGAAAGGAGCACGTGAGAAAATGGTACACGGTGCCTCTGCCAACCTGAACCCTGAACTAGCGGTGGGCACGAGGAAGAGGCAGTCTCGGGCTCTTGGGCCCTTCCTGTCTTCTCCATCAGAGAGCCTATTCTGAACAGTCCACCCTGGGCTGAGAAACGGGAAGGGGACGGGGTCCCCCAGTCCGTGATGGGAAAGGAAAAGACAGGACATGTAAGGGCTGTTGGGTTCTTCCCGGGGGAGGGGTGCATGTGTGAGATGGATAAGAGGACGGCCATGTTGGGATCATCTGTACAGATAAGCTGGGAGCAACCCTTCCCGCACCTGAAAACTAAGAACATCTCCCCCCTTCCTGCTCAATTCTTCAATTGTACGTAAAGCACTTACCGTGAATTGAATAAATAATGAATTTTTTGATCTTGAGTGTTTTTCTTGGAGGGAGACTCAAGTTGTAGATATTTTTCACATCTGCAAAATATCCAACGTATCTATTCTGCAAGACAACGGAAGCCTCAGTGTAAGTGGAGATGAAAAGCTCAGCATTCCCGATTTTTTTGTTTTTACATAGAGCTTAAGGAGAATCATTAACTAAAGAAAGATTTATTGGGTGTCATTATATGGCGAGGCATTTTTATGCTCACTGCCTCATGACTGAATATCTACCTTAGAAAAAAAACACTGAACTCAGTGCTGTGGGGAAGTAACAAGAAAGGAGTCAGGTGTTGCTTTTAGGCTGCTTATATCTGAGAGGGCATCTAACCAGAACCAACCGGGAGCTACAACATCACATCGAGATGTAGCTGACACAACTGTGAAAAAGGTCAATTGGAGGGTGGAGGCTGAGCTGTGACTGAGTTAAAGGAAACTCTGGTTTTTAGGTGAGGAGTAGCCTCCTAGGCATGAAGGAACTCAAGAAGACAACCACGGGTAATAGTAACACGCATATGCTCTTCTCCCTACCACCAGCTTGAGCTTCTTCACTTTCCATTTCCCCAATTCCATTTTTGTGAGGAAGCCCTGGATTCTCCTTGCCGAGTCCTTCTGCGGCAAGATGCTCACCGGAGTTCTCCTTGAGTCTTTTTTAAAGATATTTTTTTCTCAGTTTTTAAGTAATCTGTATACCCAAAGTGGGGCTCAAACTCAAAACCCCGAGATCAAGAGCTGCACGCTTCACAGACTGAGCCAGCCAGACCCCCCTCTCCTTGACTCTTTCTTCATGAAGTCGAAGAGTTCTGGTACCGCATCAACTGGACTTCACAGTTCACAGATTCTTCCCCACCCAATGGGAAATGTTCATAAAATTAACTGCCATACTTTCCATTGGAAAGGGCCCGTCAAGAGAAAGGCTCGTGCAAGTTCTCAGCCTGGGAATGGATGCCGTGTAGTCCACAGAGTGGGCCCCAATGCACAGCCAAACTGTGACGGGATCTGAAATTTACTGCCCCCCAGGGAGGGATCGCAGTCCTGGGGCCCTACCAACATGGCGCTCAGAGCTGAGGCCAAGTGCTTGAGCTGTCATCCCAGTGACTCGGAGAGTCCACTGTAGCCTCTGGCGTGCTGGTTCTGAGCTGAGAGAAACTGCACGGCGCAGGTGTGGGGAAGGGAGAACGTACGGGGAGAGTCCCTGAAGGAGGTGCCTCTAACATCCCCTTGGCTCCTGCCACTAGAGGCTTTACTGCCCTAGGAAGGCTTGTATCCCAGCAGGGCCTTCAGGCTGCTTCCCCCACCCCCACCAAGTCCCCCACACCCCCAACGCTTCCTTCTCCCGCAGCTTAGGACAACAGGAGCTACTACAATGAACATGTGTCCCCCACAAGCAAAAGGGAGCCCGTGTGAGGCACGTGGGGATGCCAAAGGTGCTACGATGAGTAAGGCATGGCCTCGCCCGCACAAGGGGTGGAGAAGCCGCCACTTCGGACAGCTAGAGAATGATGGGAAGTAACTTCGTCCCCTGCCAACCACAAAGGGCTGGAAGAAGTGAAAAAACAAGGGACTCCCTTAGGCTCGAAGGGCAAGTGGCTCCGGTAAGGGGGCCTCACGGAGCAGTGGCACGTGGATATAAAGTGTGGACAGGGTGGGAGACCGCAAACCGTCCAAACTGCTGGAGCGTGGGACGCGGGAGGCACGCGGTGAAAGCAACGGTTGGAAAAATTGTATCTAGGAGATCTTGAGCGCCAGGTGAGACATGGTATTTGTTGCCACCAGCAGTCAGAATCCAGTATGCATCCTGAGCATGGCCATGCCACGGTGTCCATGCCTGTAGCTGGGCTACAGTAAGTTCATTTTCTACTCTCAGCCTATGGCCTGTGACCTTTCTCCCCTCTGTTTTGCTTGAGGTTGGCAGAAAATATCAATGGATAAGGCTGAGTTCTTTTGCCCCAAACGAAATGTCTAGAGTCAGCAGTTACAATGTGCTGCTAACCAAGGCCACAGGGATCTCTCTGGCTCCTCACACTTAACTCAAATCTTTCATGCACAGCCGCAGCCACGATTACTTAAGGATTCCTGGGCGCCTGGGTGGCTCAGGTCATGATCTCACAGTTTGTGGGCTTGAGTCCCGCATCAGGCTCTGTGCTGGCACCTCAGAGTCTGGAGCCTGCTTTGGATTCTGTGTCTCCGTCTCTCTCTCTCTGCCCCTCCCCTGCTCACACTCTGTCTCTGTCTCTCTCAAAAATAAATAAATAAACATTAAAAAAAAAAAAAAAAAAGGATTCCTAACCAGCTCTCACCACTGTCTGGGGAGCAATATAGAAAAGGCAGTAGAGAGGAGAGGCCAGGCACAGGGGCACAGGGTGGGAAATAAAGGGCTTCGGAGTCTGACAGAGCTGGGGTCAAGTTCTTGATTCAAATAGTTTCCCTGAAACTCAACTTCCCAATCTGTAAAATGGGAACCATAGTGGTAGCCACTCAGAGTTTTTGAGAATAGTAGACGAGGTAATGCGTATGCATGGTTTTTACAACAAAGTCCAGAATGTCTAAGTTCTGTAGGATAAATATCCTGACTTATGCAATAAACTACAAGCTATAAAAGAGAGAGATGGGAAACCTATAAACTACAAGAGACGGAAGATATATAGCAACCAAATGAAATGTGTGACCCTTGTTTGGATCCTGACTGAAATGAACTAAATTTTAGAAATATTTTAAGATAATTATGAAAATTTAAACTTGGACTAGACATTTGATATTATCATGGCATTATTAAGGTATAATATTTTTAGATATGATAAATGGTTTTCAGGTGCTTTTCCCCCTCAAGAGTCTAGATGTTTCTTAGACGTCGTACTAAAATGCTCATGGGATAATAAGATCTGCAGGCTGGGATTTTCTCCACAGTAATCCAGATTCAGAGAAAAGGTGGAGAAGGAGAGTGTGTGTGAGGATTTGGGGAGGGAATGAATGACGCGTGTTAAAATGATTGTTCAAATGGTGTGAGGACTATAAGGGGATTTATTATAAGATTGTCTCGACTTTTTAAAAAATTAATTTGAGAGAGAGAGAGAGCAGGCAAGGGAGCCCAGGGAGGGGCAGAGACAGAGGGAGAGAATCCCAAGCAGGCTCTGTGATGAGAGTGTAGAGCCTGACATGGGGATTGAACCCACAAACCATGAGATCATGACCTGAGGCGAGATCAAGTCCAACGACGCTTAACTGACTGAGCCCAGGTGCCCCTGTCTTGACATTTTATGTGAAATTGTCCATCATAAAACATTTTTAAAAGGACAAAATAGGGTGGGGCGCCTGGGTGGCTCAGTCAATTATGTGTTTGACCTCAGCTCAGGTCACGATCTCACAGTTTGTGAATTTGAGCCCTGTGTCAGGCTCTGTGCTGACAGCTCAGAGCCTGGAGCCTACTTCAGATTCTGTGGCTCCCTCTCTCTCTGCCTCTCCCCTGCTTGTGCTCTGTCTCTGTCTCTCAAAAATGAATAAATGTTAAAATTTTTTTTAATAAAAAAAAAAAAAGAGGACAAAATAGGGTAACTGCATATACCTCATTGAGCTTTCTGAGTATTAAATGAGATAATATACGTCAAAGTGCAATAGTGTCTCGTATATACTAGGTTTTTGAAAGATATTCATTTCCTCTCTTCTTTCTCTTTCAAAATACAGCAGCCCCCTCCTCTCTCTCTCTCTCTCTCTCTCTCACGCACACACACACACACACACACACACACACACACACACACATACAAGACATGATGTTCTGCAAGAGCTGAATTGCCCCAGTAGGGGTTTGTGACAAACTCAGTTTCTCTTTAGAGGAAAATCAGAGGCTTGTGACTTACAATAATCTTCACGGGTCTGGAACCTTAGAAACCAGACCTTCCTACTTTGGGAAGGGAAGCAACTCTTGAACTCTGCGAGCACTGACCTATATAAAACAGACCACGGACGCCCTGGGCGAACTCGGTGCTTGCAGAGCCCAGGCAGGGCCCCAGGCGTGGCCTCGGGCCCTGGGAGGGCCCCAGGCCCGTCACAGGCACCAAGTCAGGCTGCCTGATCACCAGAGGAAAAGAATCTAAAATGAAACCAAGTGATAGCTGCCAATCTTCACCGACTTCCCGAAGAATCCCCTTGTAAAAGAGACAACTTACCTGAGAAGGAGTCTCGACTCCCTGGTATTTAGTGCTGGTGCTTTTATCTGTCCGCCGTTCCCCGAAGTAGTAAAGGCTCTCCTGCGGGAAAGGGGGAAACGCAGTCATGGCTGGTCGGCGCCTTCTTCCCCCTGTAAGGCGTTCTTAACAGTTCCGAGGGCACATCTGTCCTCACGGCAGCAGCCCCAAATAAAGCCCACAACAACACGCAAGTCGCATCAAGGCGGTTTACACAGACGCACTCACACACAACTGAAACCAAAGTTTCACAAGACAATACTTACCTGTTGCTATTTTCCATTCTAATCTATTCCATTTTGTTATTAAAAATGCCAGTCACAACCCAAGGAAGTTGAGTTTACTGCAACGGGTAGATTAGATCTGGTTTGAAAAACACTGTCGGAGAACACCCGTTTTTCTAACTTGTGTGTCTCAAATTAGGGAGAAAGCAGAGGGTGGCGCCAGAGGGCGGGCTGCGTAGACAATGTGAAGGTCGCTTCTCAGACTGTTGGGTGCCTCAGTTCAGGGGGGACATGGGGGCTTCTCAACAGGATCATGGCAGAACTAAGACTGAGAACCCCAACTGAACAAATAGAAATAGCCCACCGTGTCTTTGCAGAAATTTCCAGAGGGCCCAGATCCCTTAAAGAGTGATTAATATCACACAGGAGAGGTTTTGTTCTGTGTGGCAAAATGTACCTTTTATCTACCTAGAACTTCTTTTTTTTTTTTTTTTGAAGTTTATTTATTTATGTTTTGAGAGAGAAAGAGTGTGTGAGCAGGGGAGGGGCAGAGAGAGAGGGAGAGAGAGAATCCTAAGGAGGCTCCACACTGTCAGCATGGAGCCTGATACACAGCTTGAACTCACAAACTGTGAGATCATGACCTGAGCCAAAACCAAGAGTCAGAGGCTTAACCAACTGAACCACCCAGGCGCCCCCACCTAGCACTTCTAAGGATGTTTGAGGTCCTTTGGAGAACTTATCAAACCAGTCTTGATATTATTCTTGTGAGGAAGGAGGAAGTCCCCTAACTGCGGGCACAAGAGTGGGGCTGGGATGAGGTGAAGTGAAGAAAGCATTATGAGTGTAGAGTTTTTTTACACTTGGACTGCTTGACCCTACCTCCTCTCAATCCTGTCCCTATTTGTTTAAAAAATTTTTTTGTTAATGTTTTTATTTATTTTTAAGACAGAGAGAGATAGAACATGAGCTAGGAAGAGGCAGAGAGAGAGGGAGCCACAGAATCTGAAGCAGGCTCCAAGCTCTGAGCTATCAGCACAGAACCTGATGCGGGGCTCGAACCCATGGACCGCAAGATCATGATGTGAGCCGAAGTCGGATGCTTAACCGACTGAGCCACCTAGGTGGCCCAATCCTGTCCCTATTTGGCCCTGTCTTCATTTATTTTATTATTTTTTAAAAATGTATTTATTTATTTTGAGAGAGGAGAAGAGAGAGAGAAAGCAAGCACAAGCAGGGAGGGGCAGAGAGAGGGGGAAAGAGAATCCCAAGCAGGTTCTGAGCTGTCAGCACAGAGCCTGATGCGGGGCTCATTCCCACAAACTGTGAGATCGTGACCTGAGCCGAAATCAAGAGCCAGACATTTAACCAAATGAGCCACCCAGGCGCCCCTGAGTCATCTTTAGTTAATGTGTTAGTATTATTGGGGTGCCTGGGTGACTCAGTAGGTTGAGTGTCTGACTCTTGGCTTCAGCTCAGGTCACGATCCAGCGTCACAGGATTGAGTCCCACGTGGAGTCTATTTGAGATCCTCTCCCCCTGTTCTCTCACTCGCTCTCTAAAATAAGAAAACATTTAAATAAAATAAAATGTTGGTATTATTGTAATACACCATGGATTTTTTTGTATTAGTTTTGATCTTTGAAAATAACACATTCGATTATTTATCTTAATTACTGAAAATTTTGGCATTCCCTTTAAATTTTGTGCCTGAAGCGAGTGTCCCACTGACCTAGAGTTAAGGAGCACCTAGGTCAGTTACTAACCAGTACAAGTTAAACAAGAAGTATCAACAAGTATCAGCTCTTCTAATAACTGAGCCTCCAATTACGACTTTGTTAAGTGCCGCGACTCAAAGAATCATATTCACGTCCTACCAGTGAGGTTTCAGAGCTACCGAACTCAGTCAGCCCAAGACAGAGTCTGCAGTATCATCTTCCGTACCTCTGCGGTTGTAAATATTTCACTGGCGATAAGGCAGGCACAAACCATAGTCCCAGTTCTTCCTGGAAAAGAAGAAGTTAGTCTATGAACCACTGTCCACGGCAGTCCTTGGCTTAAAACGGCTGTCATGAATATTCAGAGAGCTCAGTTGGGATTGATTTTCTTTCACCCTGGAAGCGCTTGTTCAAAATATTTCAATTCAGTAAGAGGCAAGGCTGTGTCACTGCTCTGGGATTGTACGTGGAGTTCTGTCCTGTGTGCACGGATGCACATGTGCACTGTTCGAGTCACTACTGCTGGGCTCTGAGCTGTCAGCGCAGCTCGAGAACTGCAAGATCATGACCTGACCTGAAGTCAGACGCTCAACTGACTGAGCTCAATAGGCAGGCACCCCTATTTTTAAGTGTGTTACCAAACATATAAGAAAGAGAACAGTATAATGAACCCCCATATATCTGTTCCCCAGAGTTTATTTTGCTGTACTTTTCTCTCTCCTCTTCCCTCCCTTATTCCTTCTCTCCCTGGTTTTCTTCTTTTTTTCTATAGCATTTTATTTTTTTTTATTTTTTTTAAGTGTTGATTCATTTTTGAGAGATAGACAGGCAGAGCATGAGTAGGTGACAGGCAGAGAGAGAGGGAGACACAGAATCCGAAGCAGGCTCCAGGCTCTGAGCTGTCAGCACAGACCCCGATGCGGGACTCAAATCCACAGAATGTGGGATCATGACCTGAGCTGAAGTCAGATGCTTAATGGACTAAGCCACTCAGGTGCCCCTCTTCTATAACATTTTAAAGCAAACCCTTGACTTCAGGTCATTTCATCCTCAAAGTTTCTTATGTTTTATTCTAATTTATATTTTTGTCCTGCTATAAAAATTTGATTTAAAAAATATGTTGCTTCTTTTATTTCTACAGTTACTTATAGCTTTTGTCTCAGCTAGTATGTGCTGAACTTACTTCATATAATTTCAAACTTCCCTTTTTAAGTTGAGATACATTCTATTTTCTATTCTATTCTTTTTAATTAACTAAACTTATTTTACAGCTCATAGTTTGAAAAACATTCTAAAGCCAAGTACTTCGAAAAAAAGACTTATATACTTTTAAATTTTATTTAAAATTTTTTTCAATGTTTTATTTATTTCTGAGAGAGAGAGAGAGAACGAGCAGGGGAGGGTCAGAGAGAGAGGGAGGTACAGAATCTGAAGCAGTCTCCAGGCTCTGAGCTGGCTGTCAGCACAGAGCCCGACACAGGGCTTGAACCCACGAACCGTGAGATCATGACCTGAGCCGAAGTCAGACACTTAACTGACTGAGCCACCCAGACGCCCCTAAATTTTATTTTAGAGACAGAGCACAAGTTGGGGAGAAGGGCAGAGGGAGGGAAGGAAGGAAAGAGAGAGAGAGAAAGAAAAAGAGAGAGAATCTTAAGCAGGCTCCATGCTGTGTTTGGGGCTTGATGCCACAGCCCTAGGATCATGACCTGAGCTGAAATCAAGAGTCAGATGCTCAACCAACCGAGCCACCGAGTACCCCACAGAAAAGACTCTGTACCACCCAATGCTATGATACATCAAGGCTTCTTGCTAAAGGAAATCCTGACTATTAACACCCAGCTCCCAGTGGTATAGACTGTTGACATTTCAATTCTGGAGGACACCTCTGGGTGTCTCTACCTGGTATTTTCCCACTTGAAAAACACTTTTGGGGACTGCATGTCCTGTGTGGCTATGTACAACCACATGGTAGATGCCCTCTCACCCCGTCTAGTCAGGTACAGCAGGAAATCATGAAAATGATACATCCTTACCTTTAATGCTTTATTTTAACTTAAAACATAAACATACACTTAGTCACTGAACTTCTGATACTGGGCAGAGGTTTTAACGTTTTAAATATGAGTCTCCCCAGCTGGGTTTCTTTCTTGGAAAGGCCAGGCCTGTGGTATAAACCACTGCATCATCTAGAATTCCTAGTGTAAGATTCTTTAAAGCAATCTAGATAGAGAAGCTTCTTAGATTTTACTGCTGGGGTTTTTCTCCCGGTGTTTTATATTAGTCTTACTTGCATTTTGTTAAGTTTGTTTATTTTGAGAGAGAGGGAGGGGCCGGGGGAGGAGCAGAGAGAGAGAAGGGGAGACGGAGGATCCCAGGCAGTCTCCACGCAGTCAGCCCGTGCAGGGCTCGATCCCATAACCATGAAATCATAAGACCTGGGCTGAAATTAAGAGTTGGATGCTTAGCTTACTGAGCCACCCAGCCCCCCCCTAATCTTACTTGCATTTAAATCAGCTGCAGTTTTGATTGTAGCCGCTCAACTTCATTGAACCGTCTTGAAACATTCAACTAAGGGCTCATGAAATTACAGCTTTGTGTTCACTCTGATATTTTACAGATCTACATAATATTTAATTAAGTCTTTGACATAAGTATAACAACAAGTAGAAGTGACAGAAAGAAAGAGGAAGAAGAAGTGTGTTTCTCCTTCTTCTTCCACCAGAAGAAGAAACAGGCAGGCACGCTAAATTGAAGCTTACTAACTGCAAGTGTTCCAGATGCCAAGAAACCCCACAGGTGTGTGTATAAAGGGACTGGAGAATATTCACCAAGCTGGTTCGAGGGAAGTCTGCGAGAAAGCTTTTGTTATCCGGAAGTCAGCAGAAGCATCTTGCATCCCGAAGTACAATACACTGCTGGTGTTCATAATTACAACTAACACTTGGGTAATACTTTGCAGATCTCATATAATCGTTACCACAATTTTGTGAGGTAAATACGTTGGGTAAGGAGGGAGAAACTGAGGTTCTGCAGATTCAAGCAACATTGTTTCACATTGTCACATTGTCAAAGACATCTTAATGCTAATTTATATGATCTTTTATAACAATCCTTAAACTTTATTCTTTCTCAGCTGCATTCATCACCCTCCTGACAACGTACAATTTATACTCCATATTCTCACATTTGTAAGCAGAGACTGAGGTAATGTTCCTGACGCAAGGCAGCTGCCCTGTTAGGGCCTCTCCTGTGAAGAGTGCCCCTGGCCTGCGTGCCGCCTTAACTCCAGCCACCCCACCAGGGTGCCCCATACATGGAGTACCCCGGGACCCCCAGCCTGTGCCTCAGCTCCAGCCACTCCACCAGGGCACCTTCTACATGGACGGCCCCAGGGTCCCTCAGATTGCACCGGCTTCAGCTTCAGCCATTCTGACAGGATGCCCTCTGTGCAGGGAGCCCAGGGTCTGCCCTGGCCAAGGTCTACAATAGCGCTGGCCATCCTTCTAGGACATTCTGGCATGGAGTGTCCTGGGACCCACAGCCCAGGCCCTTCACGGCTCCAGTCAGCCAAAGTCACCAGGCACACACAGTCTACACAGGGAATGGCCATACACAAGACCATCCCTTCAAAGTTTAGAAGAAGTAGCTGTGCTGCCTAATTCATGGAAACACACACAGAAAGTCAAGTAAAATGAGGAGACAGAGGAACATGCTCTAAATAAAAGAGTAAGACAAAACCTTGGAAAAAGAACTAAATGAAACAGTTATAAGCAACATGCCTGATAAAGAGTTTAAAGTCATGATCTTAAAGATACTTATTGGACTGGAGAGAAGAGTGGAAGAACTCTATGATAACTTCAACAAAGAGCAAGAATGCAAAAAAGTACACACTCGAGTTGAAAACACAATAACTGAAATGAAAAATACACTACTGGGAATCAACAGAAGATTAGCAGATGCAGAACAACAAATCAGTGGCCCGGAGGACATGGTAATGGAAAACACGCATGCTGAACAGCAATTAGGAGAATTAAAAAAAAAAAAATGAGTAGGTTAAGGGATCCGTTTGACGACAACAAGAAAACATTCACATTTTGGTGACCCAGGAAGAGAATAGAAAGAGGCAGAAAACTTATTTAAAAATATGAGCTGAAAATCTTAATTGGAGCCACAAAACAGACATCTAGGTCCAGGAAGCACAGAGAATTCCAAACAAGATGAACCCAAAGAGGTCCACATCACAGCACATAATAATTAAAATGTTGAACGTTAAAGAGAGAATTTTTAGAGGCACCTGGGTAGCTTCAGTTGGCTGAGCATCTGACTTCAGCTCAGGTCATGGTTTCACGGTTCAGGAGTTCTGAGCCCCACATCAGGCTCTCTGCTGTCAGCATGGAGCCCGCTTTGGATCCTCTGTCTCCTTCTCTCTGCCCCTTCCCTGCTCATGCTCTCTCTCTCTCTCTCTCTCTCTCTCTCTTTCTCAAAAATAAACTTTAAAAAATATGAAGAGAATTTTATTTTATTAAAAATTTTTTAATATTTATTTCTGAGAGAGAGAGTGAGAGCATGAGCAGAGGAGGGTCAGAGAGAGAGGGAGATACAGAATCTGAAGCAGGCTCCAGGCTCTGAGCTAGCTGTCAGTACTCAGCCTGATGCAGGGCACGAACCCACAAACCATGAGATCATCACCTGAACCGAAATTGGATGCTTAACCAACTGAGCCATCCAGGCATCCCTAAAGAGAATTTTAAAAGCAGCAAGAAAGAAGCAAAAAGTTATGTACAAGGGAAACTCTATAAGGCTGATTTTTTGGCAGAAAATTTGTACAAACCAGAAGGGAATGACATGATATTTTCCAAAAGCTGGAAGGAAAAAAACCTACAACCAAGAATATTCCACCCAGCAAGATTATCATTCAGAATTGAATGAGAAACAGAGAGGTTCTCAGGTAAACAAAAGTTAAAGGAGTACATCACCACTAAACTGGCCTTACACGAAATATTAAAGGGACTTAAGTGGAAGAGAAAAAGACAATAATTAGAAGAATATGAGTAAAAAGTTATAAATATGATAACATACACATAAAACATGGAGTGAGGAGTAAAAATGTTCTTGTAGAATGTGTTTGAACTTAAGTGGCCCTCAGCTTAATACAGACCGTTACACACTTGGGATGTTACATGTGAACCTCATGGTAACTACAACCTCCAAACCTATAATAGATACACAAAAAATAAAGAGGAAGAGGGCAAGGGACACTTGGGTGGCTCAGTCAGTTAAGCATCTGACCTGGGATCAGGTCATGATCTCATAGCTCATGGGTTTGAACCCTGTGGCAGGCTCTGTGCTGACAGCTCAGAGCCTGGAGCCTGCTTTGGATTCTGTGTCTCCATCACTCTCTGCCCCTCCCCCACAAGTGCTCTGTCTCTCTCTCTCTCTCTCAAAAATAAGTAAACATTAAAAAAAAATTTTTTAAAGAGAAAGTTAAGCATAACACTAAGAAGTCATAATCATAGGAAAGAGAAACAAAAGAAGAAAGGAACAGAGAATACTATAAAAATAACTAAATTTTTTAAAAATGGCAATAAGTACATGCCTATCAATAATTACTGTAAATATAAATGACCTAAATGCTCCCATCAAAAGTGACAGGGTAACAGAATGGAAAAACCAGACATATCTATATGCTACCTACGAGGGACTCAGTTCAGACCAAAAGTCACATACAGACTGGCAACCAAAAGATAGAAAAAATATCCTGTGCAAATGGAAATGAAAAAAACAAAAAAGCTCGGGTAGCCATACTTATACCAGACAATAGAGACATTAAAATAAACACTGTAAGAATACACAGAAAAAAGGCATTATGTAATTATAAAGGAATCAATCCAGCAAGAGGATATAACAATTGTAAATATCCACGCACCCAATATTGGAGCTCCTAAATAGATAAAGCAAACATTAACGGACGTAAAGGGATAAACTGATAGGTATACAGTACTAATAGGAGACTTTAACACCTACATTGATGGAGTGAATAACCAAGCAAAAAATGCTTAAAAAAAAATCCAGTATCTTTGAATGACATTATTTGACTAAATGGACTTATCAGATATATAGACCATTCCATCCAAAATCAACAGAATACACATTCTTTTCAAATACACATGGGAAATTCTCCAGAATAGATCTCATATTAGGCACCACACACACACACACACACACACACACACACACACACACACACACACAAAACCTCAATAAACTTAAGAAGACAGAACTCACATCATGCATCCTTTAGACCACATCAGTATGAAACTAGAAATCAGTTATAGAAAAGAAAGTGGAAAAACACAAACATATGGAGGCAAAAATAACATGTTACTAAACAACCAATGGGTCAATGAAGAAACCAAAGGAGAAATAAGATTCATGGAGACAAAAAAATGAAAACACAACAGTCCCAGATCTTTGGGATGCAGCAAAAGCAGTGCTAGGAGAGAAGTCTATAGCAATACAAATATACCTTCAGAAATAAGAAAAATCTAAAATAAATAACCTAACCTTATGCCTAAGGAGTTAGAAAAAGAACAAACAAGCACAAAGCTAATAGAAGAAATGACATAATAAAGGTTTGAAAAAAATAAATAAAATAGATACTAAAAAGAATAGAAAAAAAATCAATGAAACGGAGAGCTACTTCCCTAAAATGATAAACAAAATTGACAAAACTTTATCTAGACTTTTCGAGAAAGAGATAGGACCCAAATGAATAAAGTCAGAAACAAAAGGGTAGTAACAATCGACACCACAGAGATATAAAGAATTATAAGAGGATTACAAAAAAATTATATGTCAACAATTTAATCTAGAAGAACTGAAATAAATTCCTAGAAACATGCCACCTTCTAAAGCTGGAGGAGGAAGAAAAAGAAAATCTAAACAGACTGGTTATAAGTAACTAAATTGAATTGGTAAAAAAAAAAAAAAAAAAAAAACCTACCCAACAAACTAAAGTCTAGAGCCAGAAGGATTCACAGGTAAATTCCACTAACCTTTTACAGAAATGTTAATGTTTATTTTCCTCAATCTATCCCCAAAAATAGTAGAGGAAGGAAACTTTCCAAATATATACTATAAAGCCAGCATTACCCTGATACCAAAACCAGACAAACAAAATAAAAAAGAAAAGAAAAAGAAAAAGAAAAAGAAAACAAAATTACAAGGCCAATATCTCTGATGAACAGAGATGCAGAGATCCTCAACAAAATACTAGCAACCTGTATTGAACAATACATTGAAAGGATCATTCACCACAATCAAGTGAGATTTATTCTGGGGATGCAAAGATGGTTCAATATTTGGTAATCAGTCAACATGATACACCACACCAACAAAACAAAGAATTAAAATCAAAATCATCTCAATAGATATAGGAAAAGCATTTGACACAATTTAGCATTTATTCATAATAAAAACTTCAACGAAGTGAGTTTAGAAGAAACATGCCTAAACATAATAAAGGCCATATATGGACAACCCACAGCTAACCTTATACTCAATGGTAAAAGTCTGAGAGTTTTCCCTCTATCAGGAACAAGACATGGATGTCTACTTTTGCCACTTTTATTCAGCATAGTACTGGAAGTCCTAGGCACAGAAATCAGATAGAATACAAATAAAAGGCATCCAAATTGGTAAGGAAGAAGTAAAACTGTCATTATTTGCAGGTGACATGATACCATATACAGAAAATCCTAAAGATCCCATCAAAAAACTATATAACTGATAAATGAATTCAGTAAGATTGCAGAGATACAAAATTAATACACAGAAATTAGTTGTGCTTATATACCCTAATAACAAAGAAGCAGGAAGAGAAATTAAGAAAACAATTTTATTTACAATTGCATCAAAAATAATTTTTAAAAATACTGGGAATAGACTTAACCAAGGAGGTGAAAGATCTGCACTCTGAAAACTATAAAATACTGATGAAAGAAACTGAGGATACCACTAACAATTGGAAAGATAATCTATACTCATAGAGTGGAAAAATTAATACTGTTAGAATGCCCAGAGTACCCAAAGCAATCTACAGATTTAATGTAATCCCTATCAAAATACCAATAACATTTTTTCACAGAAATAGAGCAAATAACCCTAAAATTTGTACAGAACCACAGAAGACCTTGAATAGCTAAAGCAATCTTGAGAAACAACAAAGCTGGAGATATAGATTTCACGATATACTATAAAGCTGTACTAACTAAGGCAGTATGGTGCTGGCACAAAAATAGACACATAAACCAATAGAACAGAAAGAAAAGAGCCGAGATAAACCCATCTCATAGGGTCGCATAATTAATGACAAATGAAGCAAAAATATACAATGGGAAAAAGAGAGTCTAATCTCTTCAACAAATACTGTTGGGAAAACTCCATAGCTACATGCAGAAGAATGAAACTGGACCACTTTCTTACACCACACACAAAATTAAACTCAAAATGGATTAAAGACCTAAATGTGAGACCTGAAACTGTAAAACTCCTCGCAGAAAATGTAAGCAGTAAGCCCTCTGACATTGCCTTCAACAACATTTTTCTACATTTGTCTCCGAGCCAAGGGAAACAAAAGCTATCACTAAACACTATTCCTGATACCAATACTACACTATATGTTAACTAACTTGAATTTAAATAAAATCTTAGAAGAAAAAAACCCCTAAAACCAAAAAACAAACAAAACTATTGGGATTAAACCAAGATAAAAAGAACTTCCATAGTGAAGGAAATAATCAACAAATTGAAAAGCCAACCTACTGAAGGGAAGGAGATATTTGCAAATGATGTTATCTGATAAGGGGTTAAAACCCAAAATGCATAAAGAACTTAAACAACTCAACAACAAAACAAAACCAACCACAATCTGATTAAACAAGAGATAGAGAACCCGAATAGATATTTTTCCAAAAAGACCTACAGATGGCCAGTAGACACATGAAGAGACACTCATCATCAGGGAAATCCAAATCAAAACCACAATAAGATATCGCCTTATACCTGTCAGAGTGGCTAGAATCAAAAAGAAAAAAATAACAAGTGTCAGCAAGAATGTGGAGAAAAAGGAATCCTTGTGCACTGTGGGTGAGAATGTAAGTTGGTGCAGCCACTGTGAAAAACAGTATGGAGGTTCCTCAATTAAAAACAGAATTACCATATGATCCAGTAATTCTGCTTCTGGGTATTTCCTCAAAGAACACAAAAACACTAACTTTAAAATACATGCAACCCTGTGTTTTATTTTTTAAATTTATTTATTTAAATTCAAGTGAGTTAACAGATCATGCAGTATTGGTTTCAGGAGTAGAACCCAGAGATTCATACCTTATATATAACCCTCAGTGCATATCCCAATGAGTGCCCTCCTCAATGCCCATCACCCAGTTAGCCCATCCCCCCATCCACCTCCCCTCCACCAACCCTCAGTGTGTTCTCTGTATTTGAGAGTCTCTAATGGTTTACCTCCCTCTCTGTTTTTACCTTGTTTTTCCTTCCCTTCCCCTATGTTCATCTGTTTTGTTTCTTAAATTCCACATATGAGTGAAATCATATGAGATTTGTCTTTCCCTGACTTATTTCACTTAGCATAACACAGTCTAGTTCCAACCACATTGTTGCAAATAGCAAGATTTCATTCTTTTAGATCACTGAGTAATATTCTATTTTACATAGAAAAAAATATGTATATAGTATACATACACACACACACACACACACACACACACACACACACACCACATCTTAATCCATTCATCAGTCGATGGACATTTGGGTTCTTTCCATGATTTGGTTTGATTTATTGTTGATAGTGCTGCTATAAACACTGGTGCACCCTTATGTTTATTTTAGCATTATTTACAATAGCCAAGATATGGAAGCAACTCAAGTATCCATCCGTAATAAATGGATTAAGAGGTGATATAAACATACAATGGAACATTATCTGGTCATAAAAGGAAGATCTTGCCATTTGCAACAATATGGTCGGACTTAGAGTGTATCATGCTTAGTGAAATCAATCACACAGAGAAAGACAATTGCCATATAATTTCATTTATGTGCGGAGTCTAAAACACAAAACATAAATGAATGAATGTAAAGTAGAACAGACTCATAAATACAGAGAACAAAATGATGGTTTCCAGAAAAGAGGGAGTAAAGGGAAAGCAAAGGTTTCCCGTAGCAGGTACAGGTTTCCACTTATGAAATGAATAAGTGACAGGATAAAGTGCACGGCATAGGGAATACAGCCAACAGTATTTTAACAGCATCGTATTGTGACAGATGGTAGCTAGCTACACTTGTGACAAACATAGCATAACGTATACACTTGCCGAAATCAGTATGTTGTATTCCTGAAGCTAATGTAAACACTAAAAGAAAAAAATGTAACTAAAAGAGTGTCTTATTCAAGATATTCAGGCCAAAATAGCCTTTTGTCAGTTTGATACAGTGCTTCATTTGATATAATATCTCAAATAAAGATGTACTTTGTAGCATCCATTAAACCACTTTGAAAGAGCTAGAGAAGCTTAGACATTCACCTCTATTATTTAAATAAAAACACGCTGATTGCACACATACGAGAAAAAGACTTAAGATAAGTTTCCTGTTGAAAGTTGATACGTTTATGGCTGAGGGATAATAATCATGGCCAATATTATTGAGCCATCGCCACCTCTTGTCTAGTACTTTCCACATTTTATTTAATCTGCACAGTATGACTAGGAGGTTCGTATTATCACCACACTTTACATATTAGAAAACAAAGGCAGGGAGATTTTAAATAATTCATGCAATGCCAGACAATTATTCAATGGCATAGTTCAGATGTGAACACAGATATTTTATTTCAAAGCCTATGCTTTTAATCATTACGTTTTTTCTTTTTTAAATATTTGTTTGTTTGTTTTTAAATTACATCCAAGTTGGTGAGCATATAGTGCAATGTTTTCAGGAGTAGAATTCAGTGATCCATCCCCTACATATAGCACTCAGTGCTCATCCCAACAAGAGAATCATTATGTTTTGATAACTGGAACTCTTCAACCTTTTTCCCCCTCAGTCTTGCAGACAGGAAAAAAAAAATGTAATTGAAAGGAGTAAACACTGGTAAAAGACCTCTGTCAAACACAGCTAAAGAATCGGTGAAAAATCTCAGTTAAAGGGCCCATGCACTTACATCGTAGAAAACTTAAAATTCCTGAATGAATAAATTTGCACAAGGGCTTGCTCACCATCAGTGGATACTCTCCATGGGGAAGAACATGAGAAGTGCTAGAACTCAGAGCTGATTGCATTTCCTACTTTGAAAATCAGGAAGTGGTACATTTCCCGAACTGTAAGCCATTAGCTCTGGTGTTAATTCAGGCAAAAATGCGAATGCAGATATACTTGCAAGGGTTGGTGATACACACACAGATGAAGAAAAGCCATGGTGACTCAGGCCAAACGTGACTTTTCTAAGTTCTGGTAGATTTCATTTATTTCTTTGATATTCTCATGATACACTTCATACTTTCTGTGCACTTGGGTTCTCATGGCTCTCCCTGTATGGCCTTTTATTGGCGAGACTTCCTTGATCATCTATTTATATATCAAATTAGCAGCCTCTTCCCCACTGCATATTCTTCTTACCCTCTTTTTTTTTTTTTTTTTTTACTATTTTATGAATCACCATTTAATACACATTTTCTTTGTAAACAGTAGACTGTGGTCTCCATGGGAGCTTTGTGCACTTTCACATATCCTGCACGACACAGTGTCTGGTGTTAAATGCATAAATAGAATGAATATCTGGTCTTTCAGTTTATCATGACGACCAGTCCCATAACCACCCCCTCATCCACCTAGATGCCTGGTGGACAATTTCACTTTTGGTTTTATCAATACTGAAAAATCATTGCCTTTCTTGTTTCTGGGTTCCATGCCCACACTCTGTAAAAGTCTAACCTTGGGTCAGTTCAGGCAACTACTTGCTCTGTTCCTATACCAGAAATGTAGAGACCCAGAGAACTGATGGAGAAGAATCACACAACTTTACCACACTAGTGATAGAAAGGAACAGTTTAACACTTAAGCTGGGCCCTCAGTGCAGCCAAGATATTTCTATTTGTTGCTAGTCAGCTCCTTTTCCTGGTTCCCTCAGAATCTGGTTGAACATTTCAGTACAACATGGGGCTTGATCCCACGACCCTGGAATCATGACCCAAGCTGAAATCAAGAGACACACAACTGACTGAGCCACCCAGGTGCTCCAGCACTAGGGAATTTAAAATAAATAATTTTTAAATAATCCAGTTGTTTAAAAATCACTTCTTTATAATCTCTGTGTTTAAAAATCAGACAATTTTCAGGAGAATGATTTTTAGGAGAAGTAGTAGAATCATGAATTATAAAAACAACTAAAAAAACAACAAAAGTAGTCACTCTAAAATAACTGGAAGTCAGATAAAGTAATGTTAACAGAAAAATACATAAACTTTAATAGATCATACAGCTAAAAAGTTAAAATTTAATTAGCTAAGTTTTCAATTCAAGAGAGTAGTAAAAGGAAATAAATGTACTAAAGTCAAAACATTAAGTATTAAAGAAGAATTTAATGAAACAGAAAGCAAAATAGACATGATTAAGAACATTAAACACTATATTTTTTCTCAAAAAAGCTAATACACAAATGTCTTATAAAGCTGATTTTTAGAAGAGGAGGCATAAATATTAGAAATAAAAAGGGGGCAAAGTACTGTACAGTAGAAACTCAAAAACGGGGGGGGGGATGGGCATGGAAGAGGGCACTTGTGGGGATGAGCACTGAGTGTTATGTGGAAACTAATTTGACAATAAACTATTTGTAAAAAAATAAAATAAAATAATAAAATAAAAAAAAAGAAACTCAAAAACATTGTAAGAGTGACTTTAAGTCAATCATTTTTAAGACACTATCAGTTTAAAAAACTGACTCAAGGGGCACCTGGGCGGCTCAGTCAGTTAAGCCTCCAACTTCAGCTCAGGTCATGATCTCCTGGTCAGTGAGCTGGAGCTTTGCGTCAGGCTCTGTGTGCACAGCTTGGAGCCTGGAGCCTACTTCAGATTGTGTTCTTCCTCTCTCTGCCTCTCCTCCACTCATGCCCTGTCTCTCTCTCTCTCTCAAAAATGAATAAATGTAAAAAAAAAAGTTAAAAAAAAAAAAAGCACTGAGAGAGGGGCACCTGGATGGCTCAGTTAGTTAAATATCTGACTCTTGATCTTGGTTCAGGTCATGATCTCACTGTGCATGAGTTTGAACCCCACATCAAGCTCTAGGCTGACAGCATGGAGCCTGCTTGGGATTTTCTCCCTCTTCCTCTCTTTCTGTCCCTCCCCAACTTGTTCTCTCTCTCAAAATAAATAAATAAACTTAAAAAAAAAAAAAACCTTGCTGCTTTTATTCAGCTGATTTTTCAGCAGAAACTCTGCAGGCCAGAAAGGAGAGGCTTGGTTTATTCAAAGTGCTAGAAAGGAAAAGCCCACAGCCAAGAATACTCTAACCAGCGAGGCTATCATTCAGAATTGAAGGAGTGAGAGTTTCCCAGACAAATAGAAGATAATCGAATTTATAACCAGCAAACCATCCCTACAAGAAATGCTAAAGGGCACTTTCTGAGTGGAAAGGAAAGGCCATAAGCAGGAGTAAGAAAAGGAAGAAGCACAAAAGCAGTAAAATTAAGTGTATCTATAAAAATCATTCAAAGGATTCACAAAATAAAAGAGTGTAGAGTATGGCACAGTGTACCTAAAACATAGGAGGAGGAGAAGAGCAAAAATTTGGTGGTATTCAAATGACAAATTTAACCATAAACTTAACATAGACTGCTATATACATAAAATGTTATGCATAAACCTAATGGCAACCACAAATCAAAAACCAACAACAGATATGCAAAAACTAAAGAGAAAGGAATCCAAGTTTATCACTATAGAAAGCAAACTAACTGTGAGAAGAGAGCAAGAGAAGAAAGGAACAGAGAAGAACTACAAAAACAACTTTAAAAAGTAACAAAATGGCAATAAGTACATACCTGTCAATAATTACTTTGAATTTAAATGGACTAAATGCTCCAATAAAAAGACAAAGATAGGCTGACAAAACAGATAAAAAGACCCATCTATGTTTTACTTATATGACATTTATGTTAGAACTAAAAGCATGTGGAAATAAGGTTGATGGAAAAGAACAGTTCTAAAAAAGAAAAAGAAGAAGAAGGAGAATGAAAAACACATGCAGATTGAAAGTGAAGGGATGGAGGCAAATGGAAGTGAAAAGAAAGCCGGGGTAGCAATACTCATATTGGACAAAATAGATTTTATTTTATTTTTTTTTTCAGGTTTTCTTTTCTGTTATTTTCTGTCAATTTTTATTTTATTTATTTATTTTTTTTTACAAATAGTTTATTGTCAAATTAGTTTCCACATAATACCCAGTGCTCATCCCCACAAGTGCCCTCCTCCATGCCCATCCCCCCCCTTCCCCCCAGATCCATCAGTCCTCAGTTTTTGTCAGCATTCAAGAGTCTCTCATGGTTTGCCTCTCTCCCTTTCCCCCACCATTTCCGCCCTTCTTCTCCCCCTTGTTCCTCCGTCAAGTTCCTCCTAATCCTCCTATACGTGCAAACATATGATATTTGTCCTTCTCTGCCTGACTTATTTCGCTCAGCAGAACACCCTCAAGGTCCATCCATGTTGCTACACATGGCCAGATTTCATTGTTTCTCATTGCCATGGAGTATTCCATGGTATAGATAAGCCACATCTTCTTGATCCATTCGTCCGTTGATGGACACTTAGGCTCTTTCCGTGTTTTAGCTATTGTGGAGAGTGCTGCTATGAACATTGGGGTACATGTGCTCCTGTGCCTCAGCATTTCTGTATCCCTTGGGTCAAAATAGATTTTAAAACAAACACTGTAAGAAGAGACAAATAAGGGCACTATATAATCATAAAGGGAACAATCCAACAAGAAGATGTAACGATTGTTAAGTATTTATGCATCCAGCATGAGAGCACTCAAATACATAAAGCAGTTAATAACACATAAAAAAAGTAATCTATAGTAATATAATAATAGCATGGGGCTTTACCATCCCACTTACATTGATGCACATATCATCCAAAGAGAAAATCAGGAAGGGGTGGATGGCTTTGGACACATTGGACCTAACAGATATATTCAGAACATTCCACCCTCAAACAGTGGAATACACATTCTTTTCAGGTGCACATGGAACATTTTCCAGGATAGATCGCATGGTAGGTCACAAAACAAGACTCAATAAGTTCAAAAAGACTGAAGTCAGATGATGCATCTTTTCTGATCAATACACTATGAAACTGTAAGTCAGTCACAAGAGGGAATCTGGAAAGAGCACAAACACATGGAGGTTAAACAACACACTATTAAACCATGAATGGGTCAACCAAAAAATCAAAGAGGAAATCAAGAAATCCATGGAGACAAATGAAAATATAAATGCAATGGTCCAAAATCTTTGGGATGCAGCAAAAGGAAAGTGTATAGCAATAGAGGTCTACCTGAAGAAGAAAGAAAGATCTCACATGAACAACCTAAACTTATACCTAAAAGACTTAGAAAAATAAGCAAAACCCTAAACCAGTAGAAGGAAGGAAATAATAAATATTAGAGCAGAAATAAACAAAATAGAAACTAAAAAACAATAGATCAATGAAAGCAGGACCTGGTTATTTGAAAAAAAATCAACAGAACTATAAACCTTTAGCCAGACTCATCAGAGAGAAAGAGACAGACAGAGAGAGAGAACTCCAATAAAATCACAAATGAAAGAGGAGAAATAATAACCAATACTCCAGAAATACAAAGGATTATAAGAGATTAGGAAAAATTGTATGTGAATAAATTGGATAACTTACGTGAAATGCATAAATTCTTATAAATATATAACTTTCCAAATCTGAATCAGGAAGAAATAGGATACATTTACCTGATTACCAGCAATGAAGTTGAATCAGTATTCAAAAACTTCCAACAAATAAAAGCGCAGGACCAGATGGCTTCACAGGTGAATTCTACCAAACATTTAAAGAAGAGTATATGCCTATTCTTCTCAAACTATTCCAAAAACAATAAGAGGAAGGAAATTAGGAACTTTATTTATTCTATGAGGCCAATATTACTCTGATACCAAAACCAGACAAAGGTGCTACAAAAAGAGAGAGAGAGAGAGAGAGAACTATGGGCTGATATGTCTGATGAACACAGATGCAAAAATCCTCAACAAAATTTTAGTAAACTGAATCCAATACATTAAAAAGATCATTCACTATGATTAAGTGAGATTTATACTTGGGATGCAACTGTGGATCGATATACACAAATCAATTGACATGATACATCACATCAGTAAAGAAAAGATAAGAGCCATATGATCATTTCAACAGATGTAGAAAAAGCATTTGACCAAATACAATATCCATGTATAATAAAAACCCTCAACAACATAGGTTTAGAGGGAACATACCTCAACATAGTAAAGGCCACATATAAAAAAATTAAAGCTAGCATCATACACAACGGTAAAAAACTGAGAGCCTTTCCCCTAAGATCAGGAACAAGACAAAGATGTCTACTCATCACACTTATTCTACATAGTGCTGGAAGTCCTAGCTACAGCAGACAAGGCACCCAAATCGCTAAAGAAGAAGTAAAATTCTTTGCAGGTGACATGATACTATATATAGAAAACCCTAAAGACTCCACCAAAAAACTGCTAGAACTAATAAATTCAGTAAGGGTGCGGGATACAAAATCAACTTACAGAAATTCATTGTATTTCTATGCACTCCCAATGAAGTAGCAGAAAGAGAAATTGAGAAAAGAGGGCCATTTGCAACTGTACTAAAAATAATAAAATATCTTACAATAAACTTAGCCGAGGAGGGGAAAAGCCTGCACTCAGAAAACTATAAAACATTGATGAAAGATAGTGAAGACAACACAAACAAATGTACAGGCAGCCCACACTCATGAACTGAAGACTAACTATTGTTAAAATGTTCATATTATCCAAAAGCTATTTATAGAGTTAATGCAATCGCTGTCAACATATATATCATTTTTCACACAACTAGGAAAAAACAGCCCTAAAATTTGTATGAAACCACAGAAGACCCCTAAAATAGCCTAAGCAAATCTCCAAAAAGAACAAGATTGAAGGCATCACAATCCCAGATTTCAAGATACGCTACAAAGGTGTAGTAATCAAAGAGTATGGGATTGGCACAAAAGGACAAACATAGAACACTAGAACAGATAGAGAGCCCAGAAATAAACTCACAGTTATAGGGTCAACTAATCTCGGATGAAGGAAACAAGAATGTGCAATGGGAAAAAGTGTTTTCAATAAAAGGTGCTGGGAAAACTGGAGAGACGCATGCAAAAGAATGAAACGACCACTTTCTTATACCCTACACAAAAATAAATTAAAAATGAATGAAAGATCCAAATGTGAGACCTGAAACCATGAAACTACTTGAAGGAAACATTGGCAGAAAGCTCTCTGACATCAGCTGTGACAACATCTTTCTACATATGTGTCCTCAAGCAAGGGAAACAAAAACAAAAATAAACCTTTGGGACTACACCAAAATAAAAACCTTTTACACAGCGAAGGAAACCATCAACAAAATGAAAAGCCAACCCAATGACTGGGAGAAGATATTTGCAAATGTCATATCTGATAAGGTGTTACTATTCAAAATCTATAAATGACTTACACAACTCAATACCGAAAAACCCCCAAATAATCCAAAGAGGCAGGGGACCTGAATAAACATTTTTCCAAAGACAAACAGATGGCCAAAAGACATATGAAACGATGTTCTACATCACTAATCATCAGGTAAATGCAAATCAAAATCATAATTAAATATAACCTTCCCCAATATAGCCTTATCCAAATGGCTAGAATTAAAAAGAAATAACAAGTGATAATGAGGATGTGGAGAAAAGGGAAACTTGGTGTAGTGTTGGTGAGAATGTAAATTGGTGTAGCCACTATGGAAAATAGTATGGAGTTTCCTCAAAATAGAATTCCTTAAAATTCTTTAGATTCTTTAAAAAGAGAATGGTCATATGATCCAGTAATTTTGCTACTCAGTATTTACTCAAAGAACACAAAAAACTAATTCAAAAACATATGATCAGATCTCTGGTCACTGCAGCATTATTTGCAATAGCCGAGGTATGGAAGCAACCCAAGTGCCCATCATCAGGTGAATGGATAAAGAAGCAGTGGTATATATACACAATGGAATATTACTCAGCCATAAAAGGATGAGGTTATACCATTTGTGACAACATGAAGGAACCTAGAGGGTATTCTGCTGAGTGAAAGAAGTCAGAGGAAGACAAACACTGAATTATTTCAGTTAAATGTGGATTGTAAAAAACCAAAAAGCAGAAACAGACCTATAAATACAGAAAGCAAAGTGGTTGTTGCCAAAGGGAAGGGATGTAAGGCTTTGGGAAAAATGGGTGAAGGGGAGTGGGAAGTACGGACCTCCAGTTATGGAATGAATAAGTCAAGGGGATGAAAGGTGCAGCACAGAGAATACAGTCAGCGATATTCTAAAGCAGTAAGTCAAAGGTATCATAAAAGCATTGCATAGTGATGGACTGTAGCTTCACTTGATCGGAGGACTGCATAATGTATGGACTTGTCGAATTACTGTGTTGTACACCTGAAACTAATGTAACATGTTGTATCAACTATACTTTAATAAAAACTTTTTTAAATAAAAAATTTCAATAGTGCGGTATCAAGAACTCAGAAACAGTCCCAAACTTCTATCACAACTTGGTACATGACTGAGAAGGGACGATAAATCAATGGGGGGATAAATGAGCCTACAATATATGGTGTTAGGACAACTGTCTATCAGTATGAACAAAAACACCTCTCTCCCCAAATCTCAGTTAGATTAGAGGCCTCAATGTAAAAAATAAAAGTTTAGGGGCACCTGGGTGGCTCAATCAGTTAAGCTGTGGACTTCAGCTTGGGTCATGATCTCCCGGTTCCTGGGTTTGAGCACCGCGTTGGGCTCTGTGCTGACAGCTCAGAGCCTGGAACCTGCTTCAGATTCTGTGTCTCCCTCTCTCTCTCTGACCGTCCCCCACTCACACTCTGTTTCTCTCTCTCTCAAAAATAAACAAACATTTAAAATAAATAAATAAATAAATGAAAGTTTAATATTTTATAAGTGAGAATACTCTCACTACCCCAGTGTACAGGCTGAATTTCTTAAACAGGACAAAAAGCATGAACTGCATACAAACACACACACACACACACACACACACACACACACACACTCTGATAAATTTCACTACACTCAAAATTATAAATATGTCCTTTTTTAGTTTCTTTTTATATTTTTAGTTTTCTTTTTTTAATTTTATTTAAATCCAAGCTAATAAACATACAGTGTAGAATGGCTCCTGTGACAAAATAAATCATAATCAAGTTAAAGACATAGTGGGAGGAGATATTTGTAATATAAACTACTAATAAAAATCAATTTTTATGGTTGAGTAATATTCCATTGCATGTGTATGCATACACACACATACATACACATAGAACACACTTACACACCCCACATCCCTTTTATCCATTCATCTATTGATGGACGTTTGGGTTCTTCTATATCTTGGCTATTGTACTTAATGCTGCAATAAATAGGGGTGCATAGATCTTTTCAAATTAGTGTTTTTATTTTAACACTGTGTGTCAACTATACTAAAAAATTAGCATCCACTTCATTTAAAGCAGTCTCATAAATCAATAATAAAATATTTTGACTATCATGATACTACTGGTAATGTATAGGCACCAACCAGCAAGAAGAAAGCAAAACAATATGAATGAAAACTTGGAAAAAAGAGGCTACTCTGGTACATACCGGCTGAATACCAGCCCTCCAAAAAGTCCTAAAGAGAAGTCAATAAAAGACTTGTGAACACAAAACAGTTTTAAGTCCCCCCTCAAAAAAAATTTAAAAATGAAATTTGAAATGTTATCCTCCAAGCAGGGAATTAGCTTTGGAAAACAGAAGCCAAATGCTTGCATGATAATATATTAGGTTAAGCCACATGAAATGACCATTTTTGTAAATAAAAGATGGTCCAAGACTCTAAATTCCTTATGATTCCACCTCTATATTCTTCATTTATCCCTGGTATTATAAACTGCATATCCAGAATGTTTCAACCTATGGAACTAAAGACAGAATCTACCTACTAATTAATGGGCTTGAAACAATTTTTTCAGATAAGACTAAAACTTGATTCTACTCAATTATATAAGGCAGTTTTATTTATTTTATTTTTTTATTTTTTAAGGTAGTGTTAAAGTATTGTGTTTTCCTGGAATGCAATAAAAAACTGTTTTGTAGCCCACCAAAAATGTAATTCTTTGTCAAAAACTGTAAAAATATGATTAGATAATTACTAAAAGCCTAAAGCCGAATGAGAGAAAATCTAACTTGACTGAATTTGCAAACACTTTTTTTTCCATTTTACCTCACAAAAATCAACTTCTTTGTATCTCTATACTACAAAAATTCTACTGATTTTTGGTTTTTGAAATAGCATCACTGTTGGCTCCTTAACTTTAAAAGGTTCTCACAAAATTTAAGAACAATCTTCAATAAAAGTGCTCTGACAATTTCTAAAATTAAACACGGTTTTGTTTTCATAGATATTTTGGCAATCAAAAACAAAGAAACGCAGACAGTCATAAACAAGAAAAAATATGCTCAACTTTCCTTACTTCTGTTATTCCTATTTTCTTCCCTTCCTTAGCCTTTACCTTCCACCCTCCCTCTTTCCTCTTTCCTTCC
This sequence comes from Hyaena hyaena, assembly GCF_003009895.1. Classification (NCBI taxonomy): domain Eukaryota; kingdom Metazoa; phylum Chordata; class Mammalia; order Carnivora; family Hyaenidae; genus Hyaena; species Hyaena hyaena. The sequence continues at coordinate 1,828,102 of NW_024080738.1, read as the reverse complement.
CTTCCTTCAGTCTTGAAGCTAACATCAAAAAATGTTGATAACTGGGGTGCCTGGGTGGCTCAGTCAGTTAAGCGTCCGACTTCAGCTCAGGTCATGATATCACAGTTTGTGGGTTCGAGCCCTGAGTCGGGCTCTGTGCTGACAGCTTGGAGTCTCCTTCAGATTCTGTGTCTCCCTTTCTTTCTCTGCCCTTTCCCCGTTCACACTCTTGTCTCTGCTTCTCTCTCAAAAAATAAATAATAAACATTTAAATTATTAAAAATGTTAATAATTGTTAATACTAATTAACAGCTGTATCTTGTCCTGGTACTGTAATGTATTAATATTTAGAAAAAGGGAAATTAAAAAAGGTTTTTACCTTTGCCTCCCTTACAGTGAATTGCTACGATGTTTTCATCATCTTGAGCCATCCACTCCTCTACTTCCTTGGTGAATGCCAGCATCTCACTGATTTCAAATGTAAAATTTTAATTGAATTAAAATAACAGCTACAAATCAAGCCCAGTGTATTTAGCTTTCTTTTGATAGCCAACTTGGCATAAAACTTACCTTAGTGTGGGGACATTGTGATCATCAATCATGATTCGCCGGACCCTGTAATGGAAGTACTTAGGATCATAAGCTCTTTCACCTAGAAGAAAAGATGCATGGGTCATATCTCTATGCCTAAATAACATAGTAAATAATCAAATTATGAATAAGTTATATGTTTGTATTATAAATTCCTTATCCACCTTTTAAAAGGAGGTTTCTGACTGGCTCTTGCTGCTGTAAGAATATTAAGGGTCTGAAAAACAGAGCTAGTAGTGGTTAGTCCACCTTGAGTAACCTAGGCACAATTTATTTGGGTTTAACAGGACTTACTTTTAATTTTCTAGCAGGCTACTCATCATATTATCATAGGGCAGACAGACACCACAGATCAGAAGCAAATGTGGCCAACCAGAGTGCTTGCCTCCCGGAAATGTTTATTTAATACACAGGAAGAGGAAAAGTCAAGAGAGCAGTGAGCTGGGATATAATCTGTTTTCTACAGGGTTTTGCTTTTTGAGCATATTTTTCCTTGTTTATTGACTACTTGCTTTTTTTTTTTTTTACATTGGGGTTTTGTTCTGCTCACACTCCACTCCTAGTGAATTAGAAATGTATTTGTTGGGGCATCTGGGTGGCTCAGTTGGTTAAGTGTCGGACTTCGGCTCTGGTCATGATCTCATAGTTCATGGGTTCGAGCCCTGTGTCGGGCTCTGTGCTGGCAGCTCAGAGCCTGGACCCTGTTTCGGATTCTGTATCTCCCTCTCTATCTGACCCGCCCCTGCTCTCTCTCTCTCTCTCTCTCTCAGAAATAAATAAAACATTAAAAAAATTAAAAAAAAAAAGAAATGTATTTGTTGACTTATCTGTCTTCAAAACACAAGCTGGCAGGAAAAATAGAAGTATTTTCCTAATCCTAATACCATTAGAGCAGATTCAGCCTCAAATGGCTCTGTTTCCACTTACGCCTCCTGCCGCCCTCACAGGCATTTATACTATTGATCTGTCTTTTCCTACAAAATAGAGCCAGTGCAACATGGAGATTTTTCCACCACCACCAAATACTTAAGATTAAATTAAATGTAAAAACAGATTCATCTTCTTATATGCAGTGATCTGTTTTCTATTGATAGTAGCAAAATATCTGACCGTGTACATACTGCATAGATTGTAGACTTGATAGTGGTCTTGATGCTTGGTATCTAGGAAGCGCACAACTTCCTAGAAAAAATAGACACATTTGTTACATAAATGCACGTGGCACCAACAGAAACCATTCCTCAAGAGTAAGCTATAATGGTCATTACCTTTTTTTTTTTTAATTTATTTATCTATTTTTAGAGAGAGAGGAAACACGAGAGTGGGGTAGAAACAGAGAGAGGGGGAGAGATAGAGAGAATCCCAAGCAGGCTCTGAACTGTTAGTGCATAGTCCGACAAGAGGCTCAAACTCATCAACCGTGAGATCATGACCTGAGCCAAAATAAGGAGTTAGACGCTTAACCAATTGAGGCACCCAGGTGGCCCTAGTCATTACCTTTTATTCACTTGTCCCTCACTTAGTACGTTTTAGGGGAGACTGAGTATGTACATTCCAAGCCTATCTCATCCCCTGATGGCTTCCAAATAGCCCACAAAGTTGTGCTTGACTATTCTGATTAATCTCTACTATAAATACACAGTTTAAAGCTACCAGAGAAAGTTAACTGGCTTTAAGTAAAGCTGTTCCGAATTATGAATTCACAGGAATATGTGGTTCTTATTTTCTAAATAGATAGGTTTTTTAGATAATGATTCGGATATTACAATCTATCTATGCACCTTTAAATGAATAAATAAATGCAAAAATGTATAGTACGATTGCGTGTAATATGCATGACACTGGACATGTATGATATATATGATATGATATGGTATGATTATGGTATTATATGCATGATAGAAAAAGATAAACATATTATGTTAATTTTAGTTAAATGTGGCAATATGGAGGCTTTTTTGGATCATCTTTGTTTTCATATTTTCTAAAATAAATACATATGTGTGCATAAATGTATATATGTATACATTTATGTATGTATTTACATATTTATATAAATACATTTATATATATGTATATAGACACAAATTTGTGCATACATGTATAACTTTTCACATAGAGATTATTTAAAATGGCTACTATCAGCATACTAATACAATATTTCCAGCAAATTTATCTGAAATACACACACATATGTATATCTGTACAACAAAAGAACTGTAAGAAAGCTCAAAAATGGATGAGTATAGTACCCTGAGCAATGTTTCCTGGCTTCGTATTGAGGAAAAGAAAAATTAAGATATCAAAATGATCAATCAGTTAAACTATCAGGAGGAAATAGTACGTAAAAAAGATAAACACTCTGAGTCTGCATAATACTGAGATGGGGGGGATAGACTCATACACATCAAAAATTGATGAGATCCTTTATACCAAAATAAAATCCAGATTGACTGAGGAATCAAATATAAAGAAACACAAATATCTCTAAGAAAGTTAAGTGACCATTAACCACTTCTTTGGATAAGGAAAAGCACTGTTAAATCAATGGAAGATCAACAGATTTAGGTTCGACTTTATAAAAATTTGAAATTTCTATTTTAAAAAATGCTGCAGTACAGCAAACATATAACAGAGGAGAATATTTTTTAGATAAAAAATTTAGTGAATGGGAACTATGTCTAATATTATCTATAAATTAGTTATGCTAGTATAAACTAGTAACTTATAACAACAATTTAAATAGTATCCCCTCAACCTATAGATAAATGGACCTAGGACATAACTAAATTCATAAAGGAGAAAATCTTTTTTTTAATTTAAATGTTTTTATTTTATTTTTGAGACAGAGAGAGACAGAGCATGAGCAGGGGAGGGGCAGAGAGAGGGAGACACAGAATCTGAAGCAGGCTCCAGGCTCTGAGCTGTCAGCACAGAGCCTGATGCAGGGCTCGAACTCATGAACTGCGAAATCATGACCTGAGCCGAAGTCGGACGCTTAACCGACTGAGCCACCCAGGCGTCCCCATAAAAGAGAAAATCTAACTATGTAACAACTTACATAGATAAATATTCAGCCCCACCAAAAGAAGTCTAAAACAATAAAATCCCATCTTCCCCCATGAAATTAGCTCTTTCCTTTTTAATGAGAAAATCCAATGGTGGCAAAGTGGCATGAAAATGAAACATTTCTTTCATTGCTAACACAATCCCTTGGATTTGGCAATATATATATTGAAAACCCTAAAAATACTCAATACTCCATAACCAGGTAACTTTACTCCTAGGAATCTATCCAGAAAAGGCTTTGTGTCTTGGCTGTGGCATTAATAATACTGGTGACACTTACATATCCAACATTCAAGATTGATTAAAGCACTAATGAAATATCATGGCACCATTAGAATACTGTCTTGACCTTTATTCTTGGAACAAGTAAATATGTTACAGTGGTTAATTTATGTGCAACCTTCTTTAGTATACCCACACTTAAAGATAGTATTTGATTTTTATGAAGAAATTAATATGCTTGGATGGCTAAGCTTCGAGATTTAAAAAATCACCTTCATATTTCTCTATGTGTTTAAAACAACTCAAGAATTTGAGTTTTCCTTAAGAGTCCATCCTGGACTCAATACATGAAGAATTTGCTGCTGTGTTTTCTGATCTGAATAGTTTATCTGAAGATTCCAAATACTTATTAAACCAATTAGCTGAATAGAGACAAAAAACATCTAAGAGAAAGTTCAACTCTGCCAAGAAACTACATTAAAATTTTTTTTCAAGTTTTTATTTATATCCTTGTTAGTTAACATATGCGGTAAAATTGGTTTCAGATGCAGAATTTAGTGATTCACCACTTACATGTAACAGTCAGTGCTCATCACAACTAGTGCCCTCTTAATACTCATTATCCATTTAGCCTATTCTCCAACCTCTTCCCTCCATCAACCCTAGGTTTGTTCTCTGTAGTTAAGAGTCTCTTATGGTTGGTTTTCTTCTATCTCTGTCTTTTTTCCTCTTCCCCTCTGTTGATCTGTTTTGCTTCTTAAATTCCACATAGGAGTGAAACCATATGGTATTTGTCTTTCTCTAAATTATTTTTGCTTAGAATAGACTCCAGTGCCATCCATGTTATTACAAATGTTAAGATTTCCTTCTTTTTGATGGTTAATATTCCATTGTGTGTGAGTGTGTGTATATACACATATTTCTTCTTTATCCATTCATCAGTTGATGGACATTTTGGTTCTTTCCATAGTTTGGCTATTGTTGATAATAATGCTATTAACATCTGGGTGCATGTGCCCCTTCAAACCAGTATTTTTGTGTCCTTTGGGTTAATACCTAGTAGGCACAATTGCTGGGTCATAGGGTAGTTCTAGTTTTAACTTTTTGAGGAAGAAACTACATTTTTGAGGACAAATGGATAGTTTCCATCCTCAGACAGAATAAAGAATATCCAATTGTACCAAGGTCAACAAGAAAAGATAACTAAGATTTTTAGAACTGTAGATGATGTAGGTCTCCTTCTCTCAATAGCTCAGCCTTTGCATGGGCTTACTAAATTTACAATTCCTAACTCTTCCTTGGGATGTAAAAATGAAAAATGCTCTCTACTCTTGTTCTGAATATGCCAAACCCTTCTCTGTGTTCACACAGTATTAACTCAAATATTACCTAAACAGAATACTTTATACCAGAAGTCTATTGTCTATCTTAGCATTTTCCTTGATTTGGAGATGAAGGTACACCCTCTCTGCTTGCACGTGGTGACAGCACTGGCCAGACTTGTTGACACTTCCACTATAATGCTTGCTTCTTCATTCCCACGTATGCACAATTCTTGCTACTTCTAGGCAACACTTGACATTTCTGTTAGCGAATTTACTACTTATGAAATTCCACTGTTTGCTCTGCATATCACTATTCATAGCTGTTCAAAATATAGTTCTGCAAATTTATTCTCTCTTAAGAGTGAAGGGGAACCATATGACTGCTTGCATTCTATCAGGATTTAATTAGGCCAAGATCTGAATCTTGCACTCTTTCGTCAAATTTGAGTTAAATTACTTTGTAGATGGCTTTTATCTTAAAAATGACAAAGGCGTCCTCTGTACAGGGTATGTTGTTATCATTGAACGCACAAGGACTGAAGTGGCTCCATTCCCGATTCCCCAGTCTGCCCGGGTAGCTGAACTAATAGCTCAGACAGGAGCCTGCATTCTGGCAAAAAAGGGGGCTAAATAGTCATATGGATCATAGATGTGCTTTGGGGATGGTTCATGATTTATGGATTTTATGAAAACGGATGATTTATTACTTCTCCACATATGTTGATTGAAAATGATAAAAAGATGACTTATTAGAACTTCATCAATATCCTAAGGAGATAACAGTGTAATAACTGAAGAAAAAAAAAAAAGTCTAGCAACCACCCTAGAAACCAAGAGTAATGCCTTTGCCTTGACTTACAAGCTAATGAAGTTTGTGGCTTTTTAATGCCCTAGCTAATATTAAGTGTTGCTAACTTTATATTTACCACCACCAAATCTACAAAAGAGAAAGGAATCAACTTAGATATGTTATAATTAACTCACGGTCATCAGCTCAACCTACTTAAAAGCAATATTGGCAAAGGATGCTTTATTCCCAGGGAAGGATTCTGGTAATTTGAGGATGACTATCTTTTTTTTTTTTTTTTTTTGAGTTCATGATGCTATTTTATTTTATTTTTTTTTTTTTACAAATAGTTTATTGTCAAATTAGTTTCTACATAACACTCAGTGCTCATCCCCAAAGTGCCCTCCTTCATGCCCATCCCCCCCTCCCCCCCACATCCATCAGTCCTCAGTTTTTGTCAGCATTCAAGAGTCTCTCATGGTTTGCCTCTCTCCCTTTCCCCCACCATTTCCGCCCTTCTTCTCCCCCTTGGTCCTCCGTCAAGTTCCTCCTAATCCTCCTATACGTGCAAACATATGGTATTTGTCCTTCTCTGCCTGACTTATTTCGCTCAGCATAACACCCTCAAGGTCCATCCATGTTGCTACACATGGCCAGATTTCATTGTTTCTCATTGCCATGTAGTATTCCATGGTATAGATAAACCACATCTTCTTGATCCATTCATCTGTTGATGGACACTTAGGCTCTTTCCATGTTTTAGCTATTGTGGAGAGTGCTGCTATGAACATTGGGGTACATGTGCTCCTATGCCTCAGCATTTCTGTATCCCTTGGGTAAATTCCTAGCAGTGCTATTGCTGGGTCATAAGGGAGTTCTATTGTTAGTTTCCTGAGGAACCTCCACACTGTTTTCCAGAGGGGCTGTACCAGTTTACATTCCCACCAACAGTGCAGGAGGGTGCCCGTTTCTCCACATCCTCGCCAGCATCTCGAGTTCTCTGATTTGCTCATTTTAGCCACTCTGACTGGCGTGAGGTGGTATCTCAGTGTGGTTTTGATTTGTATTTCCCTGATGAGGAGGGATGCTGAGCATGAGGATGACTATCTTGAAGTAACATGATCCACCCAATGGACGCTTGTTAAATTACTCCATAACTATTCCCATTATAGAATGGATAAAGTAGTTTCCACATTCAATAGAGGTTTAGGAAATTTTTCAAAATTGGAAAAGGGAGTAGTAGAATCATGTCTTATTTATAAGTAGCATAACATAGATAAGATATAATTCATACTCTCCAAGACCTTTTTGAACATTTACAAATGGATTTTATTCGACTGCTCAAGTCTCAGGACTATAAATATGTACTAATTATTGTTTGAAAGTTTTTCGCATGTATAGAAAAGTTTCCATGCCTTAGGATAAGGTAGAATGATTTCACTAATTGTCCAAACACTTTATCCTTCTCTGCATCTCCCTTGTAGTGCTCTTGCTCTCCAATATTGGCTCTATCACATGAGTTGACTTAGTCAGTGGAATGACACAATGCAGGAACTTGCAAAAGCCCTTGTAAGATTCCACTCCAGCTCTTACCTTTTGCCATCACATAAGAACACACCCAGCTAGTCTAATGGAGGATGAAAGCATGTGGAGCAGATATGGGGTACCCCAGGTTAGGTCATTGCAGACCAGCTGATAAGGAAAATTGAGATTCCATTTCAAGGAGGTGATATAAGAAGACCCTTAACTCATCTTCCCCATGGACACACCATATCTACACATACTAATCAAATAATTACTCTTGAAGAACTGAGGGCTAACTGAACAGCTCCTGCACAATAAAAGATAGAAAAATCACAGAGAACAGCAAGAGAGAGGGAGACGCAGTAATGAAGGGAGCCCCCACCTCTGATGCTGTAAACTGTGGGTCTAGGAAGAGATTCATCTGCCCTGGGGCACAGAAAAAAGCCATAGTTTAAAAGGGCAATTAGAACATAAAACATCTAGTCCTAGAACTCTGCCAAATGGTGGGGGAGCTCCTAGAACTCTCTCTGGATTGGACAGGCTGTTGAGTGTCATGGTTTATGTTCCCCTCCATGTTGATAGTGTGGATAGGAGCAGGGTCTGGGTACACAGGCTGCATACAACCTCGGTGAGCCCTGGGCCCCTAGCCCACATGAGCTCCATCCATCCCACCAAGGTGGCCCCAGTATGGCACACGCCAGGACACTCCTGGTAGGCATCCACTACACCTCTAGCCATTGTATCAAAGTTACAAAGGTGCAAAGCATCCTGGAACATGGCAGGCCTATACCACATTAACCTCAGATGGCTTGCTCAGGCACCTCTAGCACAGAGTGCTCTAGGACCTTCTGGTTCATAACTGCTTTGGCTCCAACCAACCTGCCCTCTGTACTGCAATGAGCACCCTGGGCCACCCTGACCTATACCCACCTCAGCTTCATCAGTCCTGCCAGGGGACCCCCTGTGTGGAGACCCTAGGACACCCTGGCTGGCACCCACATCAGTAACAGCTGTCCTGCCAGAGTACCACTTGTGTGGAGTGTCCCAAGACCTCCCAGCTTGTGCCCCACCTCAACTCTAGCCACCCTTCCAGGGCACTTTCTGCATGGAGAGCCATGGGCACACTGGCTGGCACCAACTTCAGCTGTCCTGCCAGGACACCCTCTATGTGGACATCCCCAGGAATGACCCAGCCCGGATTCACTTCACCTGTGGCCACCTCCCAGGATAGCCCCAGTATGGAGGGCCCCACCCACTGAACACACAAGCCACAACTCTAGCCAGCCTCTCAAAGTCACTAGGCACACACAGGGTACACAGGGGTTGACCATACACAAGACCATTCCTTCAAGTTTAGAAGAAGCTGTTCTGCCTAACTCGTAGTAACAAATACAGAAAATCAAGTAAGATGGGGAGATAATATGCTTTAAATATCAGAACAAGACAAAACCTCAGAGAAAGAATTACAATGAAACAGAGATAAGCAATATGCCTGATAAAGAGTTTAAAGATATGATCATAAAGATGCTCATTGGACTGGAGATAAAAGTGGAAGACCTCAAAGAGAACTTCAAAAGAGAGAAAACAAAAAGGAACCAATTGGAGTTTAAGAATATAATAACTGAAATGAAAAATCAATAGTTGCCTAGCTAAAGGTGAACAGATCAGTGATCTAGAAGATAGAGAAATGGAAAACACACAAGCCAAACAACAAAAAGAAAACAGAATTTTTAAAAATGAGGGTACACTAAGGGATCTCTTGGACAACATCAAACAAGTAAACATTTGCACTATAGGGGGCCCAGAAGGAGTAGAGAGAGAAAGTAGAGGATGTATTTGAAGAAATAATAGCTGCAAACTTCCCTAACCTTGGAAAGAAAGTAACATCCATGTTCAGAAAGCAAGAGAGTTCCAAACAAGATGAACCCAAGGAGGTTCACAGCATAACACAGAATAACTAAAATGTCAAATGTTATAAAGAGAATTTTAAAGGCAACAAGAAAGAAGCAAAATGTTATATACAAAGAAAACTCCAATAAGGCTATCAGTTGATTTTTCAGCAGAAACTTTGCAGCCCTGAAGGGAGTGGCATGATATATTCAAAGTGCTGAAAGGAAAAAACCTGCAACTAAGAATATTCCACCAGCAAGGTTTTCATTCAGAATTGAAGAAGAGATAGAGTTTCTCAATCAAAGCAAAGGAAGTTTATCACCATTAAGCCAGCCTTATAAGTAATATTAAAGGGACTTCTCTAAGTGAAAAAGAAAAGGCCATAACTAGAAGAAAATTATAAATAAAAAGATATAAAATATGACAACATATACATAAAACATGGAGGAAGGAGTAAAAAAATTCCTTTACAGTGTGTTTGAATTAAATCACCAACTTAATATAGACTGCTATATACTTAGAATGTTATATCCAAACTTCATGGTAAACACAAACCTAAAACCTATAATAGATACACACACAAAAAAAGAGAGCTGGGCATAACACTAGAGAAAGTCATAAACTGAGAAAAGGGAGAAAGAAGAAATAATTGAGAAGAACTAAAAAAAAAAAAAAACCCGGAAAAATAATAAAAATGCCAATAAGTACACATTGAAAATAATTACTTCAAATGTAAATGGTCTAGAGGTGCCNAAAAAGAGAGCTGGGCATAACACTAGAGAAAGTCATAAACTGAGAAAAGGGAGAAAGAAGAAATAATTGAGAAGAACTAAAAAAAAAAAAAAACCCCGGAAAAATAATAAAAATGCCAATAACTACACATTGAAAATAATTACTTCAAATGTAAATGGTCTAGAGGTGCCTGGGTGGCACAGTTGGTTAAGTGTCTTGATCTCCACTGAGGTCATGATCTCACAGTTTGTGAATTCGAGCCTGGCATCTGGCTCTGCGCTGATGGCATGGAGCCTGCTTGGGATTCTGTCTCTCCTCTCTGCCCTGGCCTCATTTGTGTGCACATGCTCTCATTCTCTCAAAAGAAATAAAAACAATTTTTTAAAATGTAAATGGTCTAACTGCTCCAATCAAAAGGCATAGGGGTGACAGAATGGATGAAAAACAAGACTCATCTATATTTCTGCCTGCAAGACACCCACTTCAGATATAAGGATATACTCAGACTGAAAGTGAATGGATGGAAAAGATATTTCATGCAAAAGGAAGTGGGGGAAAAATCCACAGTAGCAACATTTATATCACAAAGTAGACCTTAAAGAGTAACAAGAGACAAAGAAGAGCACTGCATAATGAGAAAGGAGTCAATTGAACAAGGTAATATAACAATTATAAATATTTATGTATCCAATAATGGAGAACCTAAATACATAAAGCAAGTTTTAACAGACATAAAGGAAGAAAGAGTAATACAGTGATAGTAGGGGACTTTAATACAGTACTTATATCAATCAGATAGAGTATATGGGCAAAATATCAATAAAAAAGCAGTATCTTTGAACAACACATTAGGTCAGATGGACCTAACAGATAAATACAGTACATGCTATACAAAAACAGAATACACATTCTTTTTATATGCACACGGAACATTCTCCAAGATAGATCACATAATAGGCTACAAAACAAGTCTCAATAAATTTAAAAAGATTGAGCCATACCATATATTCTTTCTAATCACAATGAGATGAAATAAAAATCAATCATAAGAAAAAATTGGAAAACCAAACAAGAGAGGCTAAGCAACATGCCACTAAACAACAAATAAGTCAACAAGAAAAATAAAGGCCAAAGTTAAAAATACATGGAAACAAATGAAAATGGAAACACAATGGTCTAAAATCTTTGAGGTATGCCTAGATGGCTCAGTCAGCTAAGCATCTGACTTCAGTTCAGGTCATGATCTAGTTGTTCATGGGTTTAAGCCCCCATGTCAGGCTCGGTGCTGACAGTTCAGAGCCTGGAGCCTGCTTCTGATTCTGTGTCTCCCTCTGTCTCTGCCCCTCCCCTGCTTGTACTCTGTTTCTGTCCCTGTCTCTCTCAAAAATAAACATTAAAAAAATTTTTTAATAAAAAACTAAAATTTTTGAGACCTAGAGAAAATAGTCCTAAGGGGGGGATATTTATAGAGATAGTAGCTGACCTGAAGAAACAAGAAAAATTTCAGTTTAAATTTACCTAAAGAAACTAGTAAAAGAAAAATAAATCCCAATACTAGTAGATGGAAGGATTTAATAAAAATCAGAACAAAGGGGCACCTGGGTAGAGCAGTCAGTTAAGGTCTGACTTTTTCCTTTTTTTTTTTTTTTAATGTTTATTTATTTTTGAGAGAGAGAGAGAGGGAGAGAGGGAGAAAGGGAGAGAGGGAGAGAGAGAGACACAGAGAGACAGAGAGAGAGAGAACACAAGCAGAGGAGGGACAGAGAAAGAGGGAGTCACAGAATTTGAAGCAGGCTCCAGGCTCCGAGCTGTCAGCACAGAGCTTGACGTGGGCTTGAACTCACAAACCACAAGATCATGACCTGAGCCGCAGTCAGACACTTAACCGATTGAGCCATCTAGGTGCCCCAAGTGTCTGACTCTTGATTTTGGCTCAGGTCATGATCTCATACTCGTGAGATCAAGCCCCACATCTATCTCCATACTGGATGTGGAGTGTACTTGAGATTTTAAGATTCTCTCTTCCTCTCCCTCTGCCCTTTCCTTGCTCATGCTCTCTCCCTCTCTCTTTTTATTTAGAGAAAATCAGAGCAGAAATAAATGAAATAGTGAAAGAATAGATAAAGGCAATGAAATGAAGAGCTGATTCTTTCAAAATGAAAAAAAAAATCAAATCTGTAGTCAGACTGATCAAGAAAATGAAGGAACCAAATGAAACTAGAAACAAGAGAGGTAACAAAGACCACCACAGAGATACAGAGGATTATATCCAAGTACTACAAAAATTATATGCCAACAAATTGGATAACCTAGAAAAAAATAAATGAACTCCTAGTAATATACAATTTTTCTAAACTGAATCAGGAAGAAATCCAAATTAGAAAACCAAATTACTACTAACAAAATTGAACTGTTTATCAAAAAACTCCCAACAAACAAAATTCAAGGACCAGATAGATTTACAGGTGAATTTGCCAAATATTTAAAGGAAAGTTAATACCAATTCCCTTCAATCTATTCCAAAAAAAATCAAAGGAAGGAGAGCTTTGAACTATATTCTATGAGGCCAGCATTACCCTGAGTGTAAAACCAGACACATTACAAGAAAAAAAGGAAGGAAAGAAAACTACAGAACAATATCACTGAAGAACATAGAAGCAAAAATTCTCAACAAAATATTAGCAAAGCACATTCAATAATACATTAAAATTTACCATGATCAAGCGGGATATATTCCAGGGTTGCAAGCATGGCTCAGTATTTGCAAATCAATCACTGTGATACACCAAGTCAACAAAATGAAGTATGAAAACTATATGATCATCTTGATAAGTACAGACAAATCATGTGACAAATTTCAACATTAATTCATGATAAAACTAAAAAAAATGGGTTTAGAAGGAATATAACTCAACATATTAAAGGTCATATATGACAAACATACACAGTGGTGAAAACCTGAAAATTCTCCCTTTAAGACAAGAAACAAGATAGGGATGTCTACTCTCACCACTTTTATTCAACATACTACTTACTAGAAGCTCTAGCCACAACAATAAGACAAAGGAAAAAAAAAAGTATCCAAATTAGTAAGGAGGATGTTACTGTCACTATCTGCAGATGATATGATACTGTATACATAGAAAATCCTAAAGACCCCACCAAAAAAGCTATTAGAATATATGAACTCAATGAAGTTGCAGGATACAAAATTAATACATAGAAAGCTATTGTATTTTGTACACTAAGTATGAAAACAATTCTATTTATAACTGCACCAAAAAGAATGCCTGAAAATAAACTTAACAAAGGAGGTGAAAGATCTGTTTTCTGAAAACTATAAGACGCTGATGAGAGCACCTGGGTGGCTCAGTCAGTTAAATGTCAGACTTCAGCTCAGGTCATGATCTTACAGTATGTGGGTTCAAGCCCCATGTTGGGTTGTCTTCTGTCAGCACAGAACCTGCTTCAGATCCTCTGTCTCCCTCTCTCTCTGCCCCTCCCCTGCTGGAGCTCTCAATCTCTATCAAAAATAAATAAACTTTTAAAAAATGTTGATGAAAGAAATTGAGGAAAAATGGAGCAATTGAAAAGATATTCCATGCTCATAGATTGAAATAATTAATCTTGTTAAGACATCCATACTACCCAAAGCAGTCTACGGAATCAATGCAATATCTATCAAAACACCAACAGCATTATTCACAGAACTAGAACAAATAATCCTAAAATCTGTATGAATCCATGAAGATCCCGAAAAGCCAAAGCAATATTGAAAGAAAAAAAAAGAACAAATCTGGAGGTATCACTCCAGATTTCAAGATATACTACAAAGCTGTCGTAATCAAAATAGTATGGTGCTAGCACAAAAATAGACACATAGACAAATAGAACAGACTTGAGAGCCCAGAAATAAATCCACACTTATAGGGGTAATTAATCTAGGAAAAAGGAGGCAAGAATGTACACTGAGGAAAAGACAGTCTCTTCAATAAGTGGTGCTGAGAAAATTGGACAGTTACAGGCAAAAAAATGAAATGACCACTTTCTTATACCATAAACAAAAATAAACACTCTGGATTAAAGACCTAAAAGGGAGACCTGAAACCACAAAACTCCTTGAAGAAAACATAGGCCAGTATGCTCTTTGACATCAACTATAGTAGTATTTTTCTAGATATGTGACCTCAGGCAAGGGAAACAAAAGCAAATATAAACCAATATAAACCCAAATAAGAAGATTTGCATGGTGGAGGAAATCAGCAACAAAATAAAAGAGTAAACTAGTGAACAGAAGAAGACATTTGCAAATGAAACATCTGAAAAGAGGTTAATATCCAAAATATATTAAGAACTTATACAACCCAACACCAAAAAATAAATTATTCCATTGAAAATAGGAAGAAAACATGAAAAGACATTTAAAGAAGACCAACAGATGACCATCCATATGGCCAACAGACACATGAAAAGACGCTGAACATCACTTACCATTAGGAAATCAAAACCACAATGAGTTATCACTTTAAACCTGTCAGAATAGCTAAAATAAAAAAGACAAGAAGTAACAAAAATTGATGAGGATGTGGAGAAAAAGGAACCTTGTGCACTGGTGGTAGGAATGCAAATTGGTACAGCCACTGTGGAAAAAATAAAGATGTCCCTCAAAAAATTAAAAATACAGTTACCATAGGATCCAGTAATTTCACTACTGGGTTACCTAAAGAAGACAAAAACACTAATTCAAAAAAATATCTGTACCTCTATGTTTATTTCAGCATTATTTACAATAGCCAAGATCTGGAAGAAATCTTAAGTGGCCACCGACAGATAAATGGATAAAGAAGAGGTGGTACATACACACACACACACACACACACAGAATATTACTGAGCCACAAAAAAAAAGAAAAAAAAAGATCTTTCCATTTACAACAACATGGGTGAACCTAGAGGGTATTTTGCTTAGTGAAGTCAGACAAACATCATATGATTTTACTTCTGTTTTGAATCTAAAAACAAAACAAACAAACAAAAAGCAGAGCCAGACCCATAAATACAGAGAACAAATTGATGTTTCCCAAAGAGAGGAGTGTGAGGATGGACAAAATACATGAAGGTGAGTAGAGGATACAGGCCTCCAGTTATGGAAGAAGTAAGACATGTGGATAAAATGTACAGCATAGGGAATATAGTCAATGGTGTTTAATGGTGACAGATGGTAACTACACTTGTGGTGAGCACAGCATAACATATAGACTTATCAAATCACTATGCTCTATACCCAAAACTAATGTTACATTGTTTGTCAACTACACTTCATTAAAAAAGAAAGGGGTGCATGGGTACCTCAGTCGGTTGAGCATCCAACTCTTGTTTTCAGCTCAGGTCATGATCTCATGGTTGTGAAATTGAGACCCACAACATGCTCTGCACATGGAGCCTGCTTAAGATTCTCTCTCTCTTTCTCTCTCCCTCTCCCCCTCTGTTCCTACTCCCCACCCTCAAAACAAAGAATGGAAAATTGAAGGTCAGTATCTCTCATTAACATATAAAAATGTTGTACATAAGATATTAGCAAATAGGAAGTAGTGATAAGTAATACATTAAGACCAATGGGGAATTGATTCTAGGAATAAAAAAGGTTGCCTTCACATTTGAAAATACCAGAACAACAGAGAAAAACCTTTCATTATCTCCATACATGCAGAAAAAGTATCTGACACTTTCACCAATTCATGAGTCAACTCCTAGCAAACTAGAAATAAATAAAACTTTCTTAATCTGGTAAAGAACAGGTACAAAAAGCTTCTATAAAACTTCATTTTAATAGTGGAATTTCTCATTCTTTCCATCTAAGTTTGGGAACAAGGAAAGGGTATCTTCTCTTAGTACTAATCAACATTACAGTGGAGGTCCTGGACAATTCAATAAAAAAAGAAAAAAGAAGTATTAAGTTAAGAAAGTAACTTTATATGATTATACACATAAAAAGCTGAAGGAATATACAAAGTATTAAAATGAATGCATGTATTACCATTTTGTAATCTTTATTCATTCCAGTGTTTTATTTCTATTTTTAAATTTTAATTCCATTGTTATTAACAAAGTGTTATATTAGTTCCAGGTGTATAAAATAATAATTCAACAGTTCCATAATACTTAGTGTTAATCAAGGTAAGAGGACTCATCGTCTTCTTCACTTAATTTACCCATCTCCCCACTCACAGGTAACCTGTGTTCTCTGTACTTGCTCCATCCATGTTGTTGCAAATGGTGATATTTCATTTTTTTATGGCTGCATAATATTCCATTACATATCCATATATATCCATATGTATATCCATGGATACATCTATCCATTCATCTAATGATGGACATGAATTACTTCCATACTTTGGGTATTGTAAATAATGCTGCAATAAACATAGGGGTGCACATATAATTTCAAATTAGTGTTTTTGTATTCTTTGGGTAAATACCCAGTAGTGTGATTCCTGGATCATAGAATATGTCTACTTTCAATATTTTGAGGAACCTCCATACTGTTCTTCAGAGTGGCTGTGACAATTTGCCTTCCCACTAACAGTGCAAAAAGGGTTCCTCTTTCTCTGCATCCTTGCCAACATCTGTAGCTGTTATTTTTAGCCATTCTGACAAGTGTGAGGTAGTATCTCATCACAGTTTGGATTTGTATTTCTCTGATGATGAGTGATATTTAGCATCTTTTCATGTGACTGTTAGCCATCTGGATGTCTTCTTTGAAAAGAATGTCTATTCATGTCTTCTGCCCATTTCATCACTGCATTATTTGTCTTTTGGGTGTTGAGTTTGATACATTCTTTATAGATTTTCATATTAGCCCTTTATCAGATATGTCATTTGCAAATATCTTCTCCCATTCCATAGGCTGCCTTTTAGTTTTGTTGATTATTTTGCTCATTGTGCAGAATCTTCTATCTTGATGAAGTCTTAGTTTGTTTTTGCTTTTGTTTCCCTGGTCTCCAGAGACACGTCTAGTAGGAAGATGCTGCAGCTGAGGTCAAAGAGGCTGCTGTCTGTTATCTCCTCTAGAATTTTGATGGTTTCCTGTCTTATATTTAGGTCTTTCATCCATTTTGAATTTATATTTGTGTATGGTGTAAAAAAGTGGTCCATTTTCACTCTTCTTTATGTTGATGTCCAGTTTTCCCAACACTATTTGTTGAAGAGATTTTTTTCCCCATTAGATAGTCTTTCCTGTTTTGTTGAATATTAGTTGATCGTTTAATTGTGGGTCCCTTTTGGGGTTTTCTATTCTGTTCCATTGATCTATTTTGTGCCAGTACTGTACTGTCTTGATGGCTACAGCTTTGCAATATAGCTTAAAGTCCAGGATCATGATACCTCCAGCTTTGCTTTTCTTCTTCAGGGTTGCTTTGGCCATCAGGGGTCTTTTGTTGGCACCATACAAATTTTAGGATTATTTGTTCTAGCTCTGTGAAAAATGCTGGTAGTATTGTGTTAGCTATTGCCTTAAATGTGGAGATTATTTGGGATAGTATAAATATTTTCACAATATTTGTCCTTTCAATCCATGAACATAAAATGTTTCTTTTTCCATTTTTTTGTGTCCTCTTTCAATTTCTTTCATAAGAGTTCTGTAGTTTTCAGAATACAGCTCTTTTACCTCTTTATTAGGTAGGTTTATTCATAAGTGTCTTACTATTTTTGGTGCAATTGTGAATGGGACTGATTCCTTGATTTCTTCTGTTGCTTCATTATTGGTGTATAGAAATGCAACAGATTTCTGTACATTGATTTTATATCCTGCGACTTTGCTGAATTCACATATTAGTTCTAGCAATTTTTTGGTGGAGTCTTTCAGGTTTTCCACATAGAGTATCATGTTATCTGCAAAGAGTGAAAGTCTATCTTCTTCTTGCCAATTTGGATGCCTTTTATTTCTTTTTGTTGTCTGACTGCTGAGGCAAAACTTCCAGTACTATGTTAAATAATAATGGTGAGAGTAGATATCTCTGTCTTGTTCCTGATCTCAGAAGAAAAGCTCTCACAGTTTTTCCCCATTGAGGATGATATTAGCTGTGGGTCTTTTGTACATAGCCTTTATGATGAAGGATGGTCCATCTATTCCTACTTTGTTGAGTGTTTTTTTTATCAGGATGGATGTTGTAGTCATCAAATGTTTTTTTTTCTGCATCTGTTGAGAGGATCATATAGTTCTTATCATTTCTTTTATTAATGTGGTATATCATGTTGATTGATTTGCAAATATTGAACTAGTCCTGCAGCCCAGGAATATATCCCACTCAATCATGGTGAATTATTATTTTAATGTACTGCTTGATTCAACTTGCTAGCATCTTGAGAATTTTTGCATTCATGTTCATCAGGGATATTGCCCTGTAATTCTCATTTTTAGTGGGGTCTTTGATTTTGCGATTAAGGTAATCCTGGCCTTGTAGGAGAGAGTTTGAAAGTTTTCCTTCCACTTCTATTTTTTTGTAGCAGTTTGAGAAGAATAGGTATTAACTCTTCCTGCTCTGGTAAAAAACCCCTAGGAAGCCATCCAACCCTGGACTTTTGTTTATTGGGAGTTTTTATTACTGATTCAATTTGTTTCAGTTTTGGTAATTTGTATGTTTCAGTTTTGGTAATTTGTATGTTTCTAGAAATTTGTCCATTTCTTCCATATTGCAGTTTGTTGGGATATAATTTTTCACATAATATTTTCTTATAACTGTATTTTTGGGGTGTTGGTTGTGATCTCTCCTCTTTCATTTGTGATTTTATTTATTTGGGTCCTTTCCCTTTTCTTTTTGCTAAGTCTGGCTAGGGATTATCAATTGCGTTAACTCTTTCAAAGAATCTACTCTTAGTTTTACTGATCTGTTTTTTTAATTTGTTTCTCTATCATTTATTTCTGTTCTAATATTTATTATTTTCCTTTTTCTGCTTTATTTGCTTTTCCTTTCCTAACTACTTAAGGTGTAAGGTTAGGTTGTGTATTTCAGACTTTTCTTGCTTCTTGAGGTAGACCTGTATTGCAATAGACTTCCTTTTTAGGACCACCTTTGCTGCATCCCAAAATTTTGGACTGCCATGTTTTCATTTTCATTTGCTTTCATATATTTTTCTTCTTCTTAATTTCCTAGTTAACTCATTAATTCTTTAGTAGGATGTTCTTTGACTTCCAAGTATTTGTGGTCTTTCCAAATTTTTTCTTGTGGCTGACTTCAAGTTTCACAGCATTGTGGTCTGGAAATATGGATGGTATGACCTTGATCTTTTTGCACCTGTTGAGGGCTGATTTGTGACCCAGTACGTGACCTACTCTGGAGAATGTTCCATTTATACTCGAAAAGAATGTGTATTCTGCTGCTTTAGGATGAAATATTCTGATTAGATCTGTTAAGTCCATCTGATCAGTGTGTCGCTCAAAGCCATGGTTTTCTTGTTGATTTTCTGCTTAGATGATCTGTCCATTGCTGTAAGTAGGCTATTAAATCCCCCTACTATTATTGTATTATTATCCAGGAGTTTATGTTTGTTATTAATTGATTTTTATATTTGGGTGTTGCAATTTGGGGGCACCAATGTTTAAAATTGTTAGATCTTCTTGATAGACTCCTTAATTGTGATATAATGCCCTTCTTTATCTCTAGTTACAGTCTTTGGTTTAAAATATAATTTGATAAGCATGGCTACTCCAGCTTTCCTTTGATGTCCATTAGTACGATACATGGTTCTCCATTCCCTCACTTTCCATCTCCAAATGTCTTTAGGTCTATAATGAGTCTCTTGTAGGCAGCATATAGATGGGTCTTGTTTTTTATCCATTCTGATACTCTATGTCTTTTGATTGGATAATTTAGTTCATTTACATTCAGAATGACTATTGAAAGGTATGAATTTAGTACCATTGTGTTGCCTGTAGAGTTGGTGTTTTTGGTAATATTCTCTTGTCCTTTCTGGCATTTGTTGTTTTTGGTCTTTTTTTTCCTCCAAGAGTCCCTTTAATATTTCTTGCAGGACAGGTTTAGTGGTTACAAACCCCTTTAGTTTTTGTTTGTCTGGGAAACTCTTTATCTTTCCTTCTATTCTGGATAGAGTATTCTGAATGAGTGCATGCCTTGCTGGGTGAAGTATTCTTGGCTGCATAGTTTTCCCATTCAGCATACTGAATATATCATACCACTCCATTCTGGCCCGTCAAGTTTCTATGAACATATTTGCTGTGAACCTGATCTGTTTTCCCTTGTAGGTTAAGAACTTTTCCCCCCTCACTCCTTTCAGGATTCTTTCCTTTTCTGTGTATTTTGTGAATTTGACTATCTTGGTGATGGCTGGCTTTTGTTGAATTTAATGGGAGTTCTCTGTGCTTCTTGGATTTCAGTGTTTGTTTCCTTCCCTAGATTAGGGAGGTTTTCAATAATAATTTGCTCACATAAACCTTCTACTCCTTTTTCTTTCTCTTTTTCTGGAGGTCCAATGATACAAATATCATTACACTTTAAGGAGTCACCAAGTCCCCTAAGTCTACATTCATGATCCAATATCTTTCCCTCTTTTTTTTTCCAGCTTCATTATTTTCCATTATTTTATCTTCTATATCAGTGATTCATTCCTCTGCTTCATCCATCTTCAATGTCATTACACCATTCAGTTTTGCATCTTGGTTATAGCATTGATTTATTTCCACCTGACTCATTTTTTTTTAGTTCTTTTAACTCTGCAGTAAGGGATTCTCCAGTATCTTCTATGCTTTTCTCAAAACAAGCTAGTACCCTTATGATTATTCTTTTAAATTCTGGTTCAGACATCTTACTTGTATATGTACTGATTAAATCCCTGGTTGTGACTTTTTCCTATTCTTTCCTTTGGGGTAAATTTTCTGTCGTGTTATTTTGTCTAGGTCACTGTTGTGTGTGGGGGTTTGGGGGGGTGTGGGTGACGGGGGGGGGAGGGGTGGAGATTCTTAGGAGAGCCTGTTGTATTTCTGCTCCTGAGAGTAATGGCTATATTAAGAAGTGGTCTGAAAAAAAACCCAAAAAACAAAAAACACGGAAGCTAGATCCTAACCTACTTTGGTCGGCTTATTAAAAGAAGCTGGATTCTATTTCCCTTAGGATTGAAGCTTTGCAGCACTCTGATCAGTAGACTTAGTGCATGCAAAGGGTTTATGCTGATCTTCTGGTGGTGGGGCCTGCTGCTCACATTCTCAGGCCAACTTGCCCTAGTGGAGATGCACCTCCAGAGTGCAGGGCAACTGGGCTTGGTGTAAACAGCTCCAGCCTCCACTGGGTGGCGCTGTTTTTCTCACTGAGTTGGTCAGTGCTGATGAGTGAGGGGGAAAATTACCTGCTACTCTTCTCACCTGCTACTCTTCAGGAACTCACACAGAAGAGCCAAATAATCACCTCTCTTGTGTCCCTGGCTTCTGCCAGATCCATGCATCCAAGTTATCTGTCTGCCAGGTAGCAGAATACTCCTGTGTTTTATCTCAGGCATGTGGCTAGGTTCCAAGACTCCAAGTTTTAGACATCTATGTGGTGCAGACCCATGCAGATCCTCTGGGGGAGGATCTCTCTGAGCTGTGGCCACTGCTGGTTTGTCCCATAAATCAGTTGTATGCCCATGCAGCAGTTTGGAGTTTCTGGCAAAGTGCAATAGAAAGCCGGCACCAAGGTTTGCTGTCCTCAGCTGGTGTTCTTTGTTTCTACACTAGGGAAGAGGGCAGCACTTTGGTGGTGCCAGCTCTTTTTTCCCTGGAAAGGCCATGCCACTGCTCCCAAATGCACTCTAAACAGGGAAACTGTTTATCCCTGCGTGATGCAGGGGATCCTCAGACTGCACTGCCCACTCACAGGTCTCTCCCCACTTTCCCCTCCAGAGCACTGCCAAGCCCAGCAGTCATGGTGGCACGGACTCCAATATTTCAGACTTTACACTCCACTGCCTATAAAAACTTGCAGTAGTCTGGCCCTCTTCCTTTCCCAGTCAATGGTTTTGGGAAGAGTTTTTGCTGAGCATTTCTCTGCACATGCTTTCACTCTTTCTCACTCACTCCTCTCTCCATGATCAGGGCTCCATCACCTTCATAGCCCCTGTAGTTCTTTTCTCTCCCCAGTCAACTCTCCACAGGCTCCTACTTTGCACAATGTGGCTATTTTTCTACCTCTAGTTGTGCAGTTTTTCTCTCTCAGTCTTCAGATCGATTTCTTGGGTGTTCAAAATGAGTTGATATTTATCTAGCTTGTTCAAGGGACAAGGCAAGCTTAGCTTTTGCCATCTTAACTTCTCCCCCCAAATGCAGTATTTTTAACTCACATATTTAAAGTCATGCAAGCTACACAACTTCCCTGTCAAAATTACTGGTTGCACATTTATGGCAGTTTCTTTAGCTGTATCTTTTGAGTTTTAAATTTTCTGTAATGTTGATGTTACAGAATATAACACCTTTGCAATCTTTGTGAAGTGGTGTTTAATTGTATGATGTGTGTATATAAACTGAATGCTTAAGCTTTTAATACAGGATTCTAGAAGGCAGTAAATTTTTTTTCTTTTTTTAAAAAATTTTTTTTTAATGTTTTATTTATTTCTAGGAGAGAGAGACAGAGACAGCATGAGCAGGGGAGGGTCAGAGAGAGAGGGAGTCACAGGTTGAAACAGGCTCCAGGCTCTGAGCCGGCAGTCAGCACAGAGTCCAACGCGGGGCTCGAACCCACGAACCGCGAGGTCATGACCCAAGCAAAAGTCGGACGCTTAACCGACTAAGCCACCCAGGCACCCCAGTAAATTTTTTTTTCTAACGAATTACCTATTTTATTTTATTTTATTTGTTTTTACAGATAGTTTATTGTCAAGTTGGTTTCCATATAACACCTGGTGCTCATCCCCACAAGTGCTCTCCTCCATGCCCATCTCCCCCCTTCCCCCCACACCCATGAGTCCTCAGTTTGTTCTCAGCATTCAAGAGTCTCTCATGGTTTGCCTCTCTCTCTTTCCCCCACCATTTCTCCCCTTCTTCTCCCCCATGGTCCTCCGTTAAGTTCCTCCCAATCCTCCTATATGTGCAAACATATGGTATTTGTCCTTTTCTGCCTAGAAGGCAGTAAATTTTAATGTTATAATGAACAGGTAAATAAATGTTGTAAGAACTGTACAAAAGTACTGAATGTATCTCAGATTTGAGGCATAAAAAAAGCTAGTCCAAAAAGTATTTTATGATTCCACTTATGTGAAATTCAACAATAAGTAAAACTAATCTGTCGTAACAGAAGTTAGAATAGTAATTACCTCCAGTGTGTTGGGATACTGACTGAAAAAGAGCAAGAAATGTTCTGTATGTGGTTAGGGGTGTTGGTTACATGCATATATACTTCTATATAATTTCATCAAGATCCACTTAAGATGAGTGCAATTTACAGTATTTGTTATGTCTTAACAAAAGTATAATTATATATGCATGTATATACGTAGACTTAATTGTAGACCTATCATATATATAATTATACTGTATGAATATATAATAAAAATATAAATTATACTAACAAATACACATCCACACACATATGCAAACTTCTTAAATGTCATATTAAATATTAAGTTTCGTATTAAATATCATTTTATGTTTGAATCTAAAGCAGTATGCCTCCACTATAATTTAGGATGTCAACCTAAGAACACACATTTTATTTAAAGAGTTCCCAACTTATTCCCCATGATAGACTATGAAAAATGGCCACAATTTGTTGCAATTCCTGCCATCAAGAGATGCAGTCTATTCTATTCCTTGAATCTGGACTCAGTTGTAATTTGTTCTGTACAGTAGTAGAATGAGATAGAAGCCATATTATACTAGTTTTGAACCTGGGCCGTTAGGAGCTCTGCATTCTTCTGCTTGCTCCTTGTGGGACCTTTGTTACTGCCACCAGGTGAACAAGCATCAACTAGTCTGCTGGAGAGTGAGACATCACATGGAGCCATCCAACCATGCCACTGTAGACTAGCTAAGCCTCAGATTCCAAGTAGCTGCCCACAGATGTGCACATTGGCCCAGCTGTGATTAGTTACGCCTGGCCCTGATCAGAAGAACCAACCAGTTAAGCCCAACCCAAATTCAGAAACCACATTAGTATGAGCTAAGTAAATGATTACGGCTGTAAGTCGCTACATTTTTACGTGGTTCCTTACATAGAAAAAGCTAATTGTTATCGATCTATCATAATTTTTCACCTGGAAGAGTACATTTTTAGAACACTGCCATCTCTGAGCCATTATTAAACTTATGACCTTGCAGTCTATGTTTACTGCGAAATATGAACATTTGTTATGTAAA
Source organism: Hyaena hyaena (assembly GCF_003009895.1). Lineage (NCBI taxonomy): Eukaryota > Metazoa > Chordata > Mammalia > Carnivora > Hyaenidae > Hyaena > Hyaena hyaena. The sequence continues at coordinate 1,803,643 of NW_024080738.1, read as the reverse complement.
TACCCTTACCTTAATGGGATTCCTATAAAATGACTGCTGTCCAGAAGATGGGAACGACATGGCAATAATACGGTCTGGAAGTCAAAATAGTCATTATGATGAATGTCATTACAGATGTGAAACAATATATGAGAGCTTAATTTATATGTAATCAGACTTCTTCATAGAAAGGAACTTTCAGGATTGAGACTGACAAAGAAAAAGCTACCTCTCAGATAATCAAGATAACATATTAAATTATCCAATATGACCATTAAGCTCACATTGTGTTCCTAGGACTCAACTGCTTCCAGCCACATGTGACAAATTGACCTTTAGTGGAAATTTATTTCTTACTTAAACACCGAAGAAAAATGAGAGATCTGGGCTCCAGCAATGGTAGCACCAGTGCTTTCCAGTGCTTCTGACTCAGAAAACTGAGACCCCTGATTCTCTAAGGTTCTGGGAAGACAACAGGGCTCTCTGAAATCCTTGCAACCCAGGAAAACAACTAGGACTCAAATTCCAAACCAAACAAAGGGAACCAGCTGGAAATCTGTTCAACTTCCTGTAACCAGGCAGCCCTGATTTAAGAGGACAAAGCAGATTCTCCACTGTCAAAGGTAAACTACAAATATGTTGCATTACCACAGTGGCTCATGTCTTCATGGCTAAAGAATGCTTTGAAATAACATGGCTCCTCAAAATAAATAAATAAACTTTAAAAAGTGGGAGACACCTGGGTGGCTCAGTCAGTTAAGCATCTGACTCTTGATTTCGGCTTAGGTAATGATCTCACGGTGAGATTGAGCCCAGCATCAGGCTCTGTGCTGGAAGCATGGTGCCTGCTTGGGGTTCTCTCCCTCCCTCTCTCTCTGTCCCTCCCCCCACTCACACAAGAACACACTCTCTCAAAATGAAGAAATAAACTTGGAAAGAACATGGCTCAGACAAAACAAGAACAAAATTAACATAATTACACACAAGAAAGATTTGAAGTTAATATAAATAAACAGTTAAACTTTACAAACCAGTAACATAAGTGAGGTCTAAGTCAAATCCACCCTTCCTGTATCGCCGTTTGTTTTCTGAAACCTAAAAGTTTAAAACAATCATTAGCTTGTAAAACAAAAATCAATGTAAAATAAAGAATATTATGTAGATGTTTATAACCTTTGCCAGTATCTCCTGAAACAAACGTTTTCTGAATCATAAACATGTTTTGGCCACTTACCAGCCTTCTGGTCAGCATTTCCAGATGTTTCTTTTGATGAGCCAGATGGAAAACTCTTATCAGAATAATAAGTCGTAGAGACTGAAATACAATTGCCAATCTAACAGTAAAAAGATCAAGTTTTGGTTTAGAAACAGGATTTTGTCAACATGGACCAAATCCAGAGGACTTGTTCTTAACCAGGGTGGTTTTCTACATATACAACCCCCCACCAAGTCTCCTGCCCACCCACCTAGGGATTACTTGGTAATGTCTAGGGATATTTTTGGTTGTCATACTACGTGAGAAGGCACACTACTTGTATCTAGTGGGTAGAAGCCAGGAATGTTGCTAAACATCAATGCACAGGAAAGCCCCTATAATAAAGGACTATCTGGTCCAAACTCTCAGTAGTGCTGAGGTTGAGAAACTCTGGTAGAGAGAAATAGTTATAAGACAGAGTTAGAATTTGTGCATTGAACTTTAGTGGTTTAAGATAAGCATTTTTCAATCATTTTCCCTTCAAAAGAAACTGAATGTTCCCATTCACCTTTGTTATTCCCATCCGGAACAGAGGCTCACTAGAGTTGCTAACATATATCAGGCAGGCAGCAGACTAAAAGATACTTCCCAAGTATACTAGCTGATGCCCCTCCAACCGTCAGGGAAAAAAACATGCAGAGAACTGCTGAGTTGATTATGTGCTTCTCTAACTTGAGTGTGTACATGATTCAGGAGGCCTGGAGTGGGGCCTGCTATCTTTTTCCTCTTGCATTTCTAGCAAGTTCTTAGGTGACACTGAGGTTGCCAGAGGGCCATACTGGGTCCAGTTATTTTAAAAACAACTCCAAAAGCTATCATATGATATCAAACTTTGTTGGGACCTGAATTGAAGACCTGGGTTACTGGAGTGCAGAAATAATGAGTGAGCCATCCAACGTCTACCTGCCAATACACATCTGCTCCTTCTCCTCATTGCCACAGTACCAAGAGGAAGAAAGGAGGGAAAGCCATCATTCATTTATACATATTTTAGTGTCCTGATACCTAAGCAGTTCTAACTTTGCTTCAGCTTTCGTCATTTCAACTATACTGTAAGATTCCACCCCCATGGCGCTACCTATATCACCTTGTTTTCTATTCCATTTGCTCTTTTTTAGGAGAATCATGAGAATCACTCAAATTTTGCATTTGCTCAAACCAATACTTTCTGGAGTACAGGAAAAACCCAGGAATTTCATGTGTAAGAAACTTGTGATTGAAACTCAGTGGGAATTGCAAAACATAGAAAAGTTAAAGTTAGTATAAGAGGCAAAGTCCCCAGTTTGTTCTTTAGGTGTTTCATGTTCTGCATTCAGCTAAAGGTACTTAATGTGTACACCCTTCACACTTCCCTAAATACAACCACGCTTTGGTGTCCAAGTATGTGGACATTTATCTAAATATTTCACTTTTGGCAGCTTAATTGATTCATATTCAACACATTCAGACTTAGAAGGATTATACAAATGGAAAGTCACCCCTCCAAAAAAAAAAAAAACAAAAGGAAAAAAATTAAAACTTTAAGAGAAATGATCATATGTTTCTTACCTGGGGATATCTTTAAGAAACTTAACGTTATAAAACATATAAATTATATCAATCAGTAGAGTCACTACAATAACGACAGCATCTAAGCAGTTAAGTATATCAGAAAAATACGGTCGTATCCTGTAGTATAAGACAAAAAACATTAGTTTATGCTTCTTCAAAGAGGAGATAGGGATATTTTAAGAGTACAAATTATTTGACCCATCCCATCAAGAATTTTACATTAGTGGATTCTTTAAAATGCATTTACTGGACTAGACTAAGAGGAAAACATCCAAATTCTATCCTATTTTATACATAAAAGTGACAAAAGCATCAATATGGCAATTTAAGTATGGTAAGAGACATAACCAAACCACTGAACAAGAGGCAAGAATTGCTTTCACATATTGGGCAAGAAAAGTGGGATATTTGGCAGTACTACTGAGCAATAGAAGCCAAATTTGTCACAGCCTTTGAGCCACTCGGCTGTGATGAGTGTAAAAGAAAGGTTTGTGAGAGGGAGATGGCTCCACTAATTTGACCTGCAAACTCATCATCTGGCTTTACATCCACAGTGGAATCCCAACGGGCTGGTGGCCTCCACTATGCAAAGCCGAACTTCCGTCCACTTTGCCTTCCTCCACTGGCTCCTTCAGCCAAGGGCACGATGCTCCAGAGAAACTTTCTTTCAATTCTGAGAGGTAACCCCTCTCAGTCTCTGAGTAACCTGGAGCTAAAGGCCCTCCTAAAGTTTGATTATAGCAGTTCAACAGGAGAGGAGACAAGCAGCCTTCTAAAATGCTCTGGATGAAATGATGCTGGGGAATTAGTTCCTGACTCCTACAGTTGACGTGATCCAGGGCGTGGCTCACTTAATCCACCTTTTCATAAAACCAGCAAGTAGAGAACATCAGCTGCTGCCTCACCACCAAGCCTCGTTGATGGGATGAACATGCTACAGATGTCTTGTGTAACTTTTTTTGGGGGGGGGATTTTTATAACTTATCTTTTTATTTATTTAGATTCAAGTTAGTTAACCTATAGTATAGTATTGGTTTCTAGAGTAGAATCCAGTGACTCATCACTTACATATACCCAGTGCTCATCCCAACAAGTGCCCTCCTTAATGCCCATCACCCATGTAGCCCATCTCCCCACCCACCTCCCCTCCATCAACCCTCAGTTTGTTCTCTATATTTAAGAGTCTCTCATGGTTCGCACTCCCTCTGGTTTTATCTTATTTTTCCTTCCCTTCCCATGTTCATCTGGTTTGTTTCTTAAACTTTACATATGAGTGAAATCAAATATTTGTCTTTCTGACTGACTCCTTTTACTTAGCATGATTCAGCCTAGTTCCGTTCACATTTTTGCAAATGGCAAGATTTCATTCTTTGTGATGACTGATTAATATTATTTATATATAGCTATACCACATCTTTATCCATTTATCAGTCAATAGACTTTGGGCTCTTTCCATACTTTGGTTATTATTGATAGCACGGCTATCAACACTGAGCTGCATGTGTCCCTTTGAATCAGCATCTTTGTATCTTTTGGGTAAATACCTAGAAGTGCAGTTGCTGAGTCATGGGGTGGTTCTATTTTTAACTTTTTGAGGAAACTCCACACTGTTTTCCAGTTTGCCTTTCCACCAACAGTGCAAAAGTGTTCCTCCTTCTACATCCTCGCCAACATCTGTTGTTTCCTGGGTTGTTACTTTTAGTCATTCTGATGGGTGTGAGGTGGTATCTTGTTGTGGTTTTGATTTGTATTTCTCTGATGATGAGTGATGTTGAGCATCTTTTCATGTGTCTGTTAGCCATCTGGATGCCTTTTTTTGAAAATTGTCTATTCACATCCTCTGCCCATTTCATCACTGGATTATTTGGTTTTTGGGCGTTGAGTTTGATTCTCACATATCTTAACATAAATTTTTATTTTAACTGAGGTAGGGGCTATTCAGACCTATTATTTAGTATTTAATACGCTGTCAGCTTTTATTTAGATTCAACTCTTGGGGAGAGGATTTATATTTATACTTCACACACATGTTCCTTTTAATAATGTGCATGTAGACACATTAGCTGCCTGGCCCTACTTTGCAAACCCTTTAAGCTTTACCTGTTGAAGAAACCATCCATAATAAGTCACTGGAAACTAGAGTACCCGTTGTAACAATAATATTAAAGCCCACTCTAGTAGAAATTGGGATTTGGACTGGTTTTTTATGAACCATGCCTCCAAGGAGAAATATTTTAATAAAGAGGAATACATTCACATTTGGTTGGGTTGACTTGGTAATTATTTTGGGATGCTTCTCATGGCAGTACAAAATAGCTTTATAATAGTTTTAAAAAATTAATCAAACTTACCCTTCTACATACACTCGAAGAAGAACATCCACGAAAAAAAATAAAGCAATAGCTAAAGAAATGAAATGATATTCCAAGGGAATATACATCGTGTCTTTAGTGAAAAGTAGGTCTGTAATGATGAGGGACAGATCCACAAAGATCAGCAAAATTCCAAATATTCTACAACAGATAAACAGACTAAAGATAAAGTGGTTTTCACTTCTAAAGTTAGACTATATTTAGGCCAATGATCTGATAACAAAATGTCATTTAGGATTAAATTATTTACCAGTATGGAATACTGTATTGCCTTATAATCCCAAAAAAATTACTAAGTTTTCACCCAGTGGAAGCAGTTGTTAGAGAATTAAAATTTCCACCACACCATTTCATGTTATCATGCCCTTTTATGAAAGACACATCAGACTAACACTCCAAGATAGCACAGGCAACCTGAATTAGAATTACAGGCCTCCACTTGTGAACTCTTCTTAAAATCTGAGACTTTTTAAAGGGGCTTCTACCAATTTCTCATAATAAATAAAACCACTGATTAACTTTTACAAATTTAGCAATAAAAACCAAGTGAAAGCATGACTAACACAACCCTTAAAAGACTGCTTTGACCACTAAGATGTTTTATCAGTGAGATTTTCAATAAGTATATGATTATATATTAATAGATGCTTCTATCACAGTGCTAGGCACATGAGAAGGAATCATAATATATACATGATTAAACTCTAAAGTACTTCCTAAGCCTTCCTCTCATGTATTCTAAACACATTCTTCATAAACTGATTCTATTACTTGTATAATATATGAAGATAGATTCATTAGTCTTCAAAATACTTTTTTATAATTACAATGCAAATTAAAACATTATAAATGTAAAATGAAGCAAGTATATTGTATGACTCTGTATCATAGCATGAAATAAATCTTACTATCATGTAGAGAAGAAGCCTAAATAAAATGCTTCCAGTATTAAGAAGTACTTCTAGACAAATAAAGTGTTTAATAAAAACACTTAAAGAATTTTTGAAAGCATGCTTCATTATTTTCACTTTTACAGGTAGAAAAAAACATACTAATATGTTACTATTAGGCTTAGGTAAATACTATTTCTTTGAAATTCTTAATGTTCAGCTTAGGCTAAAATTTCATGACAAATCATTTCACATAAAATGGGACACAGGGGCTATTTAGCAACACACTGACATTGAAAATGTGTTTCCCCCCTCCCAGGTCCTTTAATCATTAAAAATATTAAGTATTATGCATATTTAATTATCTTCCTTTCAAGGGTCTCACATACCTGAATGTGAGTGATGATACAAGTGAGTACACAATTCTCTTAATCACACTGCAGCAAAAAGAATTAAATTAAATTAAATTTTAATTCAAATTTATCACATTTCTTCTAATATGGAATATGAACTTAGCCAATAAAAAAAGGATTCTATAAGCATAGTTTTAAAAGAAAGTTCTGCAGTAGTTGCATAACAAAATGCTGTTTACTAGGATTTTCATTATTCTGCTTCATGATTTAAAAAAAATTTTCATATGCGGAATAAATTCAAATAAAACTCTAAACTCTGTTTACTAATATTTCCCTTGCTTGCAAAGCCCCAATCCCAATTTTATGGTAATATTAAGTTGGGGTCATCAACTAAAGCAAGATAACGTAGAGACAGAAAGGTGTGGTAGAAGAGACAGGTGGTCCAGCCCTCCCATAAATGAGCTGTGGGATCCTGTGCAAGTCATCAAACCTTGTCCAGATCTGTTTCCATAGCAGTAAAATAAAGGACTTCAGGGATAGGCAGAGAGTAAATGATACTCTTGCCTTATAATGTTCATCTCTTGAAAAAAGATACCTCACTAACACAACAGTTAATCATTAATCTATCATGTAGCGAGGGAACAGAAGAATATGTCATAAATGAAAGGACAGGACAAAACTACAACAAAAGAGCTAAGATGAGACAGAGATAAGCAATATGCCTGATAAAAAAAACTCAAAGTATTGGTCACAAAGATACTTACTGGAAAAAAAAAAAAAAAAGACTGGAAAACCTCAGGGAGAACTACAAAAAAAGAGATATAAAATATAAAAAAAAGAATGAATCAGAAGTGAAGAACTCCATAGCCAAAAATACACACCACAGACACAGACACACACACACACACACACACACACACACACCAGAGGGAATAAAGAAGATAGGCAGAAGATTTCATTCTTTCTCATTGCCATGTAGTATTCCATGGTATAGATAAACCACATCTTCTTGATCCATTCATCTGTTGATGGACACTTAGGCTCTTTCCATGTTTTAGCTATTGTGGAGAGTGCTGCTATGAACATTGGGTACATGTGCTCCTATGCCTCAGAATGAAACCTGGCCATGTGTAGCAACATGGATGGACCTTGAGGGTGTTATGCTGAGCGAAATAAGTCAGGCATATGTTTGCACGTATAGGAGGATTAGGAGGAACTTGACAGAGGAACCAGGGGGAGAAGAAGGGGGGAAATGGTGGGGGAGAGGGAGAGAGGCAAACCATGAGAGACTCTTGAATGCTGACAAAAACTGAGAACTGATGGATGTAGGGGGAGGGGGGATGGGCATGGAGGAGGGCACTTTGGGGATGAGCACTGAGTGTTATGTGGAAACTAATTTGACAATAAACTATTTGTTAAAAAAAAAAAAAAAAGATAGGCAGAAGAATGGATTTGCACTGGAAGCTAGAGTAACAGAAAGCAACTAAGCTTGACAACAACAACACAAAAGAATAAAAAATGTGAATAGGTTAAGGGAATTGAGCAAACTCATCAAGCATAGTAACATTCACTTTATAGGGATCCTAAAAGGAGAAGAAAAGGACAAGGGGACAAAATTTATTTGAGGAAATCATAGTTGAAAACTATGGGGACAGAACGAGGCATCCAGATCCAGGAGGCATGGAGAGCTCCCAAAAAAATTAACACAAAGAGTTCCACGTCATGACACATAACAATTAAAATGGCAAAAGGTAGTGATAAAGGTTTTTTAAAGCAGCAAAAAAATAAATAAATAAATAAAGCAGTTACATAAAAAGGACATCCCATAAGGCTATTAGCTGGTTTTTCAGCAGCTTTGCAGGGCAGAAGGGAGTGGTATAATATATTCAAAGTGCTAAAAGGAAAAAACCTCTAGTCAAGAATACTCAACCCAGAATGGTTGTCATTCAAAATAGGGAGAGCAAGAATTTCCCAGTCACAAGTGAAAGGAGTTCATTACTACTAAGCCAGTCTTACAAGAAACATTAAAGAAAATTCTTTCAGTGGAGAGAAAAGGTCACTATCAAGAGTAAGAAAATTAAGAAAGGAAAAGTTTCATAGGTGAATACAAACATAGTAAGTAGATTACTTATGAAGCCAATATAGAGGTTAAATAAAAAGACAGAGTGACTGAATGGATAAAAATAAGACTTCTCTATATGCTGCCTACAAAAGACTCATTTCAGATCTAAAGACATGCAAATTGAAAGTGAGGGGATGGAAAAACATTTACCATGCAAATGGAAGCAAAAGGCTGGGATAGCAATACTTATATATATAAAAAAAATAGTCTTTAAACAAAGACTGTAACAAGGGACAAAGAGACATAATGATAAAGGGAACAAACTAACAAGAAAACAACTGTATGCACCCAAATATAATAAATTAGGACTCAACTTGGGAGAAGGTAAATCCATAAAGCAACTATTCACATATATAAAGCAACAAATTGAGACTAATAGCATAATAGTAGGGGACTTTTACATCAATAGACAGATTATCTAAACAGAAAATTAACAAGGAAACTGAGGTTTTTGAATGACTCATAAGACAGCAGAATACACATTCTTTTTGAGTGCACACGGGACATTCTCCAGGATAGATCACATGTCAGGCCACAAATCAAGTCTCAACAAATTCAAAAGTATTGAAATCATATCATCCATCTTTTCCAACCACAATGGTATGAAATCAGAAATAAATTTTGGATGCAGCAAAAGCTGTTCTAAGAGGAAAAATTATAACAACACAGGCCTGCCTCAATTACCACAAAATATCTCAAATGAACAATGTAACATTACACCTAAAGGAACTGGAAAAAGAACAAAGCCCAAAGCCAGTAGAAGGAAAGAAATAATAAAGATTAGAGCAGAAATAAGTGAAATGGAGACTAAAACAAAAACAAATACAGTAGAATAGATAAATGAAAGCAGGAGCTGGTTCTTTGAAAAGATCAACAAAACTGGTAAACCTTTAGCCAGACTGGGAGAGAGAGAGGGAGAAAGCATGAGCAAGAGAGCACACACAAGGGCAAGGGCAAGCAAATAAATAAATTCAGAAATGAAGGAGGGGAGATAATGACCAACACCACAAAAATATATTTATTATAAGATAATATCATAAAAAATTATATGCAAAAAATTGGACAGCCTACAAGAACTGGATAATTCCTAGAAACATAGAACATCCCAAAACTGAATCAGAAAGACATAAAATTTGAACAGACCAACTACTAGCATGAAATTGATTCAGTAATCGAAAATACTCCTGATAGGGGCGCCTGGGTGGCTTAGTCGGTTAAGCGTCAGACTTTCACTTAGGTCATAATCTCGCGGTTCGTGGGTTCGAGCCCCGCGTCGGGCTCTGTGCTGACTGCCAGCTCAGAGCCTGGAGCCTGTTTCAGTCTGTGACTCCCTCTCTCTCTGACCCTCCCCTGCTCACGCTGTCTCTCTCTCTCTCTCCTAGAAATAAATAAAACATTTAAAAAAAAGAAAAGAAAAAGAAAAAGAAAATAAAAAACAAGAAAAATCAAGTCTCAACAAATTCAAAAGTATTGAAAAAAAAAAACAAAAGCCCAGGACCAGATGGATTCACAGGGGAATTCTATTAAACATTTAAAGAAGAGTTAATACCTATTCTTCTCAAATTATTCCAAACAATAGAAGAGGAAGGAAAGCTTCCAAATTCATTCTATAAGGCCAGCATTATCCTGATACCAAAACCTGATAAAGACACTACAAAAAAAAAAAAAAAAAAAGAATTAGGGGACAATATCTTGATGAACACAGATGCAAAAATCCTCAACATAATGGTAAAAAATCAAGTCCAACAATGCATTAAAATCAAGTGGGATTTTTTCACCATAATCAAGTGGGATTTATCTGAGGAATGCAAAAGTGGGACAATATTCACAAATCAATGTGATAGAACATATCAACCAGAGAAAGGATCAAACATATATGGTATTTCAATCAATGCAAAAAGGCACCTGAATAAATACAACATACATTCATGATTAAAAAAAAAAAAAAAACCTCTCAATAAAGTAGGTTTAGAGGGCACACACCTCAATAAAATAGAGGCCATAAATGACAAACCCACAATAATGTCATAATCAGTGGTGAAAACTGAGAGCTTTTCCTCTATGATCAGGAATAAGACAAGGATGTTCATTCTCACCATTTTTATTCAACATAGTACTGAAAGTCCTAGCCACAGCAATCAGACAAGAAAAAGAAATAAAAGGCATTTAATTGGTAAAGAAAAAGTTAAAGAGTCTTTATTTACAGGTGACCTAAAACTGTATATGGAAAACCCTAAAGACTCCACCAAAACTACTCTAACTGATAAAGTCAGTAAAGTCCCACAATACCAAATTAATGTACAGAAATCTGTTGCACTTTTATCACTAATAAAGAAGTAGCAGAAAGAAAAATTAGGAAAACAGACCCATTTGTAACTGCACCGAAAAGAGTAAAATACCTAGGAATGAATTTATCGGAGGAGATGGAAGACCTGTGCTCTGAATACAATAAAGCACTGATGTAAAAAGTTGAAGATGACACAAACAAATGGAAGCTATTATAACATCTTATGTTAATTATACTGGAATTAAAAACAAAAAACAAAAAACGTGTTCCTGCAGCAGTTATTAGTAAAATACATGCATATCTATGTCCCACCACCTCAAAGCAGTTGCAAACTTTGCTATGTTTCTTAGGGTATTTGTATCCATTTATCCCTCACTTGGCTCAAGTGCTTCAGCCCCTTCAGAGATTGGTAAAAACAGAATCCCCATGGGACTGGTACTCAAAGGAAAGAGAAGCATGTAAGCCAAGATTAATTGGCCAAGGCTGTTAAACAAATCCAGGTCTTAGGTATTTGTGTATAGGGACAACCATTTGAATGGAGATAGCCAGTTACCCAGAAGCGGTTTAGATGGAACTTGTAGCAATGACAAGGGCACAAATGCCTACTGTTAGGTTTCTGGTCAGAGTTCTGGAAAGGAGCTGAAATGCGGTATTGCATTTTAGAACAACTATGTGCTACTTACCATGCCTTACAGCAAGTAGAAGACAGGACTAAAAGAATCCCAGTGACCATTCACATTCAGTATCCTATAGCGGGATGGCTAAAGGATACATTTCAAGAGTCCAGGTCAGGCATTGCCCAAAAATTCAGACCATAGCCAATGGCATGTCTTTCTGCAGCAACAATACCTTGACAAACATCGCTTTTACTGTAGATATGTACTCCATTCTTGACCTCGTGGTTCATGTCACCTCTGAAGGACTGCCATTAACTGAGGCAGCAGAGCCACCACAGTTGCCATTCTTTATGCAGAAAGGAGACGGACAAATCCCTGAGCATGCCTGTACACTGAAAGGTCAACAAGAGCAACCCCTGAGGTTGCCATTCAACCCTCAACTGAAAGTATTTGGATAGATTCTGACACTGGACATAGCAGCCTTCCGCATCGGGCTGACTTGCAAGCAGCATAGATGGTATTGTTCCATGAGTCTGACTCCATTGTTCTATGAATAGATAGTTGGGAAATCTACAAGGGGCCAGCCATTGGCTTCTCCAGTGGAAGACACAGGACTCGATGGTGGCAGGTGACCACTGTGGGAAACATGTGGAACTCCAATGCATATGAGGCATGAACATTACTGTTTACCATGTAGATGCACACACAACACACACCCCACCTGGTAATCGACAGGCTGATGAACTGGGCTGCATCCACCTCCTAGAGGACATGCCAATGGAAGACACTGCCATCTGGCTACCAACATGAGAGACTGAGGACAACAGATACTGTGGGTCATTGCTAAGAACTGGGGCTTCCTGCTGCATTACAAAGACACTGCAACCATCTGTCAACAATGCCCAACCTGCACCCAGGAATGACCATCACGTTTATTGAGAGACACTAGACAGTGGGGAGGGGGACACCCCATTCAGAGATGGCAGATTGACTATATCGGTCCCCTGCCTTTCTCTAAAGGCTGCCATTATGTTTTGACATGTGTGACACTTATTCAGGACTCCTGAAAGCCAACCCCAGTAAGTGTGCCACACAAAAGACCACCATCTGTGGCCTGGAACGGCTGTGTGTTGCACACAGGGTACCCACTAACACTGACAGCAATCAAGGCTCCCACTTCAGAGGACATGAAGTGCAAGCGTGGGCAAAGGCTCAAGACGTCCATTGGCATTTCCATCTACCATACAATCCCACTGCAGCTGGGTTGATAGAATGCATGAGTGGCTTATTGAAACAACTGTGACTAGTAACCCACTCACTGGCCTTTTGGACATATCACCTGTCAACCGCTATATGGACATTAAATAAACATGTACCTTCCAATCGGCCTAAGGCCTATACTCTACTGAAGGGCCTGATGTCACGCTTAGAATACAAGTAGACAACATGCAGGAAAGATGTTCTTTGCTGCAGATAGGAACACGAGGGAACATTTTACTGCCCTTGCCACAAAATCTATTTATAGGGGAACATATAATTACATGGCCTTGGAAACGGCAAACAAGTCCACAGTGTTTGGGTTTTTGGCCCCATAGGGATTGGGATAGAACAGGTCCTAACCATCACCCCGTTTCTTCACCCCACTCCGCTGAAAACAATGAAGGCATAAAGCCTAGGCCTCTCATAAAAAAGGGACACTATCATAATTGCCTTATGGAGCATTGTTTTACTTGCACTAATCTTTTCAGGGTTGACCCGCCACGTAGCCGAAGGGGAACAAACGATTTGGTACTGCAAACCTGGAGCTAAACTGCAACCAAGGATTCGGTTATCTCAGACCACCACCACCTCCTGCCTTCTATTAGACAACTGTGACTTGCCTTTTCTGGTGCCTACTCAACATCTTACCTTTTGCCCTTAGATTCTGCATAAAAAACCTGTTTACTGAGTGGGCCCTGACTGTGGCTTCTCTACAGAATAAGACCAACTGTTGGGTGTGGAGTGAACTCCCCCTATCAGCGACCGTGGGCCTCCTCTGGGGAATCCAAGATGCCAACCTCAGCATTTGGGAATGCTTTTACGCTTGGTGTAACACCTTCATGCACCTACCTGGACTGACCCACATTTGCTAAGTGCTCAGGCTCCCCACCCAGGAAGACACAAAGGACACAATTTTCCAATTGATGTGGGATTAAATAAGACTCTGCCAATAGAATATCCATTGAGGTGATTAACTGCAACCCCGGTGCAAATCGTTGGAGTGGCCCCATTGTGCGTACTGGGGCACAATAGGACCACAAATGATACAGGTCATAATGTAGGATGGATATGCACACGACAAGACAACTAACATTGTACTCATCACTGCTGATACTTGGCTGTGGAAACAACATGCATCCATTCCTGCAGGTGCCGCCTTCTCTCTGTGGGGATGGCTCTGGGCATGTGGTACCCACGGCTGACCTAACCTATAACTAGACAGGTGCTGCAACTGCGGGTGGCCCTACCTGGCAGGCTGTATACTCAGCCATTTACAGGAGAAGCCTACCAACTGGGAAGTGGTCGGGCGCCTGATATAGAACCAACAGATCATCTTGATGGTTCCATCTCCTGTCCACTCTCTCTCCTTTGTGGCCACAACTGACATAAAATGGTGGGTACAGACCTTAACCAAATACATGGTTCCCACCTTTAATTCCACCCATAAGGTAATCACCCTCCTTACTGGGGAAGAGTTTCCAAATGAGAAAAGTAGTTCTGCAAAGAATGGCTTCTGACATATGTCATCATCAAGACAGATTGCTGCATGTATATACCTGACTACTCCACATTTCTCAAGCCATGGCTAGATTAAACATGCATATCAAAGCTATTGATTTCCTGACTACTGGCCTTGTTAGTGCTTGTCTAAATAAACCACTTGCCGGGGCGCCTGGGTGGCTCAGTCGGTTGAGCGTCCGACCTCGGCTCAGGTCATGATCTCACGGTTAGTGGGTTCAAGCCCCGTGTCGGGTTCTGTGCTGATGGCTAGTTCAGAGCCTGGAGCCTGCTTCAGATTCTGGTTCTCCCTCTCTCTCTGACCCTCCCCTGCTCACACTGTCTTCCTCTCTCTCAGAAATTTAAAAAAAATTTTTTTAAATAAATAAATAAACCACATGTCTTCTTCCTGGAAAAATGTTTTTTTGTAGTTTCTTCACTGTTTGTGTTCTATTATTTGGATGCTATGGCTTATACTGTTGCTGTGGGATTTGACTGCAGCGTACCTCAGCCTACCTAGCCCTGGGAAGAGGAAAACGTAAAGAATGTACAGGCCATCCAGGGTGTGCTGGGATGGAATGTATGGTACACGCTGGAAAGCCATTCATGCAAGCATAACCCAAATGCCTGCTAATCACTATCTTGAGAATGTAGAGATCTCATCTACCCTCTATATTCCTATCAAGCAGAATATCGAGGTCAGGGGCTCTGGGGCACCTCCCTTATAATGAAGGGTGTCCTGGTGGCGGGCCTTGATGTCCTCAAAAACACTGGCCATGCAAGGAAGGGAAGGGCCACTGGTAGTTGCTAGAGTAAGTTGCTAGAATATGAAAATGCTGTACAGAGCTCCCGGCAGTGGATACTTTGTCTGTTGTCCACCCCTGGACTCCCTGGACTTAAGTTCTCCCAATAAATCTATGTCTCAATTGTTGTCTCTGGGTCTTTTCTCTGGCCTCACTAGACCACCACCACCCTAGATTAAGAGTCTGTTGGGGTGTGGCTGCACAAACGTTCGTTTCATCCAGTGTTTGGGCTGGTGCTCACTGACAAGCACGTGGACTGCTATAAATCTGAGAAACCAGGCTAATATGCTTCAATAACTATAATAAATTCTTCAGCAAACTTATGGAAGTCTTCAGTCACTTTAAGAAGCTCTTTAACTATGGCTCTCAATTCGACCTTAGTCCAGGGAATGTGGGAAATCTGAATTTTATTTAGATCCTCACAAGACTGAATTTTAAAGAGGCACATATTAATAGTTTCAGGAGAGGAGGAGCGAGGACAGATTAGGAGGAAAAGGCAAGTTCTGTAGAGAGAACAGGGGAAAGTGGCACCAGAGGTTCCTGAGCACAGGGCGCTTCTATGTGCCTGTGGTGAGAAGAGGGGGTGGGGGGAAGGCCCAGGAAGCCAATTTGACTCCTTTCAATTGTTTGCTTGCCTCAATTAACTTAGAAATAGTATTTTACATAGGCATCTGGGTGGCTCGGTTAAGCATCCATCTCTTGATTTTGTCTCAGGTCATCATCTTGGCAGTTCATGAGCTCGAGCCCCACATAAGTCTCCACACTGACAGCCCTGAGCCTGCTTGGGATTCTCTTCCTCTCTCTCTCACCCTCTCTCACTTTCAATAAATAAAAGAAAGAAGAAGAAATAGTATTTTACAAGGAGACAAACTTAGAGTCTGAAAGTATCTGGAAGCCTTAAGGTGCCATTTAAAAGAGGTATCCCAGGGTTCCTGGGTGGCTCAGTCGGTTGAGCATCCGACTTTGGCTCAGTTCATGATCTCACACTGTGAGTTTGATCCTTGCATGGGGCTTGGCCTTGCTGCTGTCAGTGCAGAGCCTGCTTCAAATCCTCTGTCCCAGACTGTTTCTGCCCCTCCCCCACTCACTCTCTTGCTCTCAAAAAAATTTTTTTTAATAATAAAAAAAAAGGGGTATCTCTTTCAGTTTTTTTTATTTGTTTGCTTTGGAGACATGGCTTTCTAATTTAATTATGAGTAAAACAACTTTAGGGAGATTGCAATTTCTTATAAGGCCACTGAAATTCTAAATTCATTTTGGGTAGGTCAGTCCACTTAGTTATAAATGCACATGTGGAGGGATCATAGTTCTTAAATATAAAACCAGCAGAGTCCCAGTAGTGGGGGCAGCCCTCAGAATATTTTGATGATCCCATTTCTTAGAGATTTTTCTTTAGGGCAAAAAGAAAATTTTCTAAAGAGCAGTGTCAATAGGAATAGCCTGGTTCCTAAGGAATCAGACCAAAAGCCAGCGCAGTTCCAGTAGGAAAAATGTGGTTCCAAAAAGGAGTCAGACCAAAGGCTAGCACAGTTCAATAGGAGCAGTTTGATCCCAAACAGGTGTCAGACTGAAGGTAGTTTAGTTCCAACAGGCACAGTTCCAGATGGAATGGTCCAATCCTAAAAGGGGGTCAAACCAAAGGTCAACACAATTCAAGCTGGCACAGTTCCAACAGGAAGAATCTGGTGCTGCAAAAGAGTTGGACCAAAGACCAAATGAGTACTGTCAGAAATAAAAAACAAAAACCAAGACGTTAAAACAGATCCTGAATACAGTCTGAAGAGCTTGAACACACAGTGTGGAGCTCCAAATCCAGGCAAAAACACCCTCAAAACCCAGGGTGGGCAAGAAAGCAGTGAGCACAAGTGGCTCTGTGGGTACTGGCACCTGTTTGCTCACCAGCCTCAGAGCTGTTGGGGGTCTTCTCTGGATCCCACTTCTGATCACCAAGTAATGTTAACCTTAAAAATAAAACTGCCAGTTATTTTACCAACAAAGTTGGGTTTATTCAGGAATAGCAGAGAACTGTAATCCAGGACAGGAAAGCTAGACCAAAACCACTGAACAAAGGAGAGAAACACTCTTTTAGGGGGAAGAGTGGGGGAAGTTGGAAGCGGCGATTATAAACTAAAAACACATTAGAGTACTTGGAGGTTGAAGTATAGTGGCTTTTCACTGTCTAAGTTGTGACTGTTTCTCATGGGCTGGGCTGTTGCTAGGGGAGGAAGAAAGTCTTTCTTCCTCCTGCTGGGGTGGTAAAATAGCATAGATCTGTCAAGTGTTTTTCTCTTGGATTTGCAATCGACTGTAAGTGTTAGGGTAGGAGAACTCCCCTTGCCAAAACTCCCAAGTCCATTTTAGTGAGGTTTCCTTTTATTAATTTCACAGTGTAAAAAGTATTTTTTCAATAAAATTGAACACTTATTAATACCAAAAACTTTCAGTGAACTACAAATAGAAGGAATTTCATTAACCGGACAAGGGGCATTTACCAAAAAAAAAAACAAAAAAAAAAAAAAAAAACAAAAAACAAAAACAAAAAGAAAACCCCAAAAACAAAACAAGAAAAAAACCTATGGCTAATATCAATCTTAATGATAAAAGACTGAATTCTTTCTCCAGTGATTAGGAATCTGAGATGTCATCTCACACTTCTTCTATTCAAAATTATATTGGAGGCCCAAGTCAATGCAATAAGGCAAGAAAAAGAAGTACCAGAAATATAGATTAGAAACAAAGAAATGAAACTGTCCCTATTTGCAGATGATATGCTTGTATACCTAGAAAATCCCAAGGAATCTACATAAAAGCTAATGGAACTAATAAGTATATTTGATAGAGTTAGCAAATAAGAGGCCAATTCAGAAACCAACTGAGCCACATTTGACTTAAGAGAAGGAGAATCAGAACTCGTTTCTGGAATACAAAATTCAATTATATTTCTATATACCAAGAATGAACAACTGAAAAATAGAAATTTAAACAACTGTGCCATTTATTTTAGCACCAAAATTGCATGCAATATGTTGGTATAAATTAACAAAATATGTGCAGGATTTGCATTCTGGAAAATTATAAAACATGATGAAAGAAAAAATGTTATGAATAAGAAATGTATCATGTTCATAGATTACAAGATTCAATATCAATAAGATGTCCATTCTCCTCAAACCAGTTTACAGATTCAACACAATAAAATAGATCACAGCATAATCTTTTATAGATATTGACAACCTGATTCTAAAATTTATATGGAAAGGCAGAGTGATACCATTACCTGATTTAAAGACTCACTGTAAAGTTAAATAATGAAGACAATATGGTATAAAAGAAAGAATAGACACACAGAACAGCAGAACAGATTAGATTTCAGAACTGGACCCTTGTATATGGTCAGTTCATGTTCAACCAAGATGTAAAGGCAATTCTATAGAGAAAAGGCAGTCTTACAAGAAACTATAGAAGAATTACTAGACATAGATTTACAAAAGAATGCTCACAATCTGTATCACAACATACGCAAAAATTAACTCAAAAGGATCCATATATCTAAATGTAAAACCCAAAACTATGAAACTTTTAGAAGAAAACAAAGTATTTGTGACCTTGAATTAAGAAAAGATTTCTTACCTAGAATATCAAAACCCCAATTATGAAAGAAAAAATCGGATTTCATCAAAATTTAAAATTTCTGCCGTGTGAAAGTCACCATTAAAAGAATGAAAAGACAAGCTATGGATTGGGAGAAATACATGCAAAACATTTATCTGATAAAGAACTTGTATCCAGCATGTATCAATAACTCTCAAAGGAGGACTTAATATGGTGGAGCAGCACGGAGACCTTGAGCTTGTCTCAACTCTGAAACACAGATCAGCATCAAACCAGTTTTAACACCTAGGAAATTGATCTGAAGATTAACATAACAATCTACATAACGTGAGCCACAGAGCTCAGCAGGTACAGGTACAGAGAGGTGAACTGGGGGAGAGAAAAGCTGCAGAGGGTAGGGAGCCATTTTTATGGAGAGAAGACAGAAGGAGAAAGGGGAAGAATGCAGCACATCAGGATTGTACAAGAAAAGCACTTCCCCCAAAAGAAGCTGGAGAGAGAGAAAAAGAGTGAAGATACATGCAGGGGACTGAACAAGAAATCTGTTCCCCAAAACCATTGACAGGGAGAAAGGAGAAAGTTTCAATACCTCCAGGATTCAATAAACAGTGGAGCACAGAGTCTGAAGTCTCACAGCTAAGTGTCTAGCCATGCTCCAGTGAGGACATAGGGCAACTCCCCAGGAGCAGGCAGCGGTCTGAGGGGTTGATGTGCAACAAGATGCGAAGCAGTTCCCCTGCTTGGAGTGCATTTGGTAGAGGATATAGGGCCTCCCCCCATGCAAAGGTCCAGCAACCCAGGAGAGCAGCAGTTTGCTGGTATTGGGACAAAGACAAGAGTTCTGTGAAACGTGGTACCACCTGTGTGTTGTGATTTGCCATAATCTCTGAACCTCTGCGGCTGCCCAATCACATGAATGTTTCCTGGGTCAAGCCAGCACCCAGCCATTACTCAGTGAGATCCTCCCCTAGAGAGCTGGTGCAAGCCCAAGCCACAGGGTCTCTGCGTGCAGTTTTGAAACACAATCCTGTCTGAAATAAAACTCTGGAGGGAGGTGCTTCCTGGCAGGCGGACAGCTTGGACATGGACAGGGTAGAGGCAGGGAGTGGACAGAGGCCTGAGACAAAGGAGGGGTGCCTGACTGCGGGTCAGTGAGAGCTTAAGTTTCTGTGACAGAGACTAGGGAGCTAGGTAAAGGCACTTTCACCTCTCCTGTGCGTGCTGCATTGATCCACCCCAGTAAACTAAGCAGTGCCACCTAGTTGAGAATGGAGCCCTTACACCAAGCCATGACCAACTGTGTCTTCCAAGCACATCCTCCAGAAAACTAGCACAAGTCACACCACCTGCTTAGTGTATAGACTATAGAGGGCTTCATAGTTTCAATTTTAGGGAAAACTGGTTGTAACTTTATTTGGGTTTCACTCTGCTAGTTCATAAATTTGCTCATTTTCTTTGCTTCTGTTTTGTCTTAAATTACATTTTTTCATTCTTTCTCTTTCTTGGATACAGAAAGAGAAAAATTTATTTTTTTACTTTATTTTAATTTTTAATTCATTTCATTTTCTTTATTTTATTCTATTTTATTATATAATTTTTTAGTTAAAATTTTTTCTTACTTTTTCTTCTTCTTTTTTCTCTACTCATTCAAGCTTCTTTTAACAAGCAGACCAAAACACACCTAGTATCTACCTTCCTTTATTTGATTTTTTTTTGTCTTGTTTTAATTTTTATTTTTTATGTTAATTTTTTCTTCATCAAGTCAGGGACTTAACACAGATATAAGTAAGATGTCTGAACTAGAATTTAGAAACACAATGATAAGAATATTAACTGTGGCTGGAAAAAAAAGCATAGAAGATACCAGAGAACCCCTTTCTGTGGAGATAAAAGAAATAAAATCTATGACCAAGATGCAATCTCAACTTCATGCTACAACAGCAAGGATGGATGAAGCAGAGCAGGAACTCGGCAATATAGAAGATAAAAATATAGAGAATAACAAAGCAGGAAAATAATACAGAAACAAAGGCAAAAGCTCGCAATACAAGACTTAGAGAATTCAGTGACTTATTAAAAGGGGCTAACAACCAAATCATAGGAGACCCAGAATGTAAAGAGAGAGAAAAAGGTGTAGAGGTTTATGTGAGCAAATTATAGTGGAGAACTTTCTTAAACTGGGAAAGGACACAAACATAAAAACCCAAGGAGCATAGAGAACTCCCATTAGAGTCAACAAAAAGCAGCCATCACCAAGGCATATCATAGTCAAATTCACAGAATACACAGACTAGGAAAGAATTATGAAAGGAGCAAGGGAAAAAGTCCTTAACCTACAAGGAAGGCAGTTCAGGTTCACAGTAAATCTATCCACAGAAACTTGGCAGGCCAGAAAGGAGTGGCAGGATATGTTCAAAGTGATGAATTAGAAAAATATGCAGCCAAAAATTATTTATCCAGCAAGACTGTCATTCAAAATAGGAGAGATAAAGAGTTTCGCAAACAAAAACTAAAGGAGTTCATGACCACTAAATTGGCCCTGCAAGAAATTTTAAGGGGAACTCTTAGTGGAGAAAAGACAAAACAAAACAAGACCAAAAGTAACATAGACAAGAAAGGACCAGAGAACATCACCAGAAACACCAACTCTACAGACAACACAATGGCACTAAATTCATATCCTTCGGTACTCATTCTAAATGCAAATGGACTAAATGTTCAAATCAAAAGACATAGGGTATCAGACTGGAAAAGAAAATGAGGCCATCTATCTGCTGTTTACAATAGACTCATTTTAGTATATGTGCTGCCGAAGCGAGCACTACAATAGACTCATTTTAGACCTAAAGACACCTGCAAATTGAAAGTAAGGGGATGGAGAACCATCTATCATGCTAATGGTGGTAAAAGAAAGCTGGAGTAGCCTTAATTATATCAGACAAACTAGATTTTAAAATAAAGGCTGCAACAAAGTTGAAGAAGGGCATTATATCACAATTAAGGGGTCTATCAAGATCTAACAGTTGTAAATATTGATGCCCCTAAATTGCAACACCCAAATATATAAATCAATTAATCACAAACATAAAGATATTGATTTGTAATAATACAATAATAGTAAGAGACTTCAACATTCCACTTACAATAATGGACAGATCATGTAGACAGAAAACCAACAGGAAAACAATGGGTTTGAAAGACACACTGGACCAGATGGACTTAACAAATATATTCAGAACATTTTGTCCTAAAGCAGCAGAATACACATTCTTCTCAAGTGCACAAGAAACATTCTTCAGAATAGATCACATACTGGGTCACAAATCAGCCCTCAACAAGTATAAAAAGATCAAGATCATACATACCATGCGTATTTTCAGATCACAGTACTATGAAATTAAAAATCAACCACAGGAAAAATATGGAAAAACCTTGAATACCTGGAGATTAAAGAATCCTACTAAAGAATTAATGGATTAACCAAGAAATTAAAAGAGAAGTTAAAAAGTACAAGGAAACCAGTGAAAATGAAAACACAACAGTCCAAAACCTCTGGAATGCAGCGTAGGCATAAGGCATAAGAGGGAAGTATATACCAATCCAAGCCTTCCTAAAGAAGGAAGAGAGGCTTCAGATAGACAACCTAACCTTACACCTAAAAGAGCTGAAAAAACAGCAGCAAATAAAGCCCCAAACCAGCAGAAAATAGGACATAATAAAGGTTAGAGCAGGAATCAATGACATAGAAAATTTTTAAAAATTAGAATAGATCAATAAAGCCAGGAGCTGGTTCATCAGAAGAATTCACAAAATTGATAAACCACTAGCCAGACTGATCATAAAGAAAAAGGACCTAAATAAATAAAAGCACCAACGAAAAAGGAGAGATCACAACTAACACCACAGAAATACAAATAATAATACAAGAATATTATGAGCAATTATATGCAAACAAATCGGGCAATCTGGAAGAAATGGACAAATTCCTAGAATCATATAAACTATCAAAACTGAAACAGGAAGAAATAGAAAATCTGAATGGATCCATAACCTGTAAAGAAATTGAGTCAGTGATCAAAAATCTCCCAACAAACAAGAGTCCAGAGCCAGATGGCTTTCCAGGAGAGTTCTATCAAACATTTAAAGAAGGTTAACACTTACTCTTTTGAAGCTGTTCCAAAAATAGAAATAGAGGGAAAACTTACAAACTCATTCTATAAGGCCAGCATTACCTTGATTCCAAAAGCAGACAAAGAACCCGCTAAAAAGGAGAATTACAGATCAATTTCTCTTATGAACAAATATGCAAAATTCTCAACAAGATATTAGCAAACCAAGTCCAACAATACATTAAAAAGATTATTCACCACTATCAACTGGGATTTATTCCTAGGATACTGGGTTGGTTCAATACCTGCAAATCAATCTATGTGGTACATCATATTGATAAAAGAAAGGATAAGATCTACATGATTCTCTTAATAGGTGCAGAAAAAGCATTTGACAAAATATAGTATTCTTTCTTGATAAAAAAAAAAAACCCTCAAGGAAGTCAGGATAGAAGAAAGATACCTCAACATCAGAAAGGCCATATACGAAAGAGCCACACAGGGCACCTGGGTGGCTCAGTTTGTTGAGCATCTGACTTCGGCTTAGGTCATGATCTCACTGCTCATGGGTTCAAGCCCCGCATCGGGCTCTGTGCTGACAGCTCAGAGCCTGGAGTCGGCTTCAGATTCTGTGTGTGTGTGTGTGTGTGTATGTCTCATATACATATATATATATATATATATATATATATATGAAAGATCCACAGGTAATATCATCCTCAGTGGGGAAAAACTGAGAGCTTTCCTCCTAAGGTCAGGAATACAATAGGGATATTCACTCTCACCACTGCTATTCAACATAGTGTTAGAAGGTCTAGACTCAGCAGTCAGACAACACAAAGAAAGAAAAGGCATCCAAATCAGCAAGGAGGAAGTCAAACTTTCACTCTTTACAGACAATATGATACCCTTTGCGGGAAGCCCAAAAGACTCCACCCAAAAACTGCTAGCACTGATAAATGAATTTAGCAATTCACAGGATATAAAATCCATGCACATTTCTATACACCAATAATGAAGTAGCAGAACAATAAATCAAGGAATCAATCCCATTTACAAATGCAACAAAACTCCTAAAATACCTATAAATAAACCTAACCAAAGAGGTTAGGTGAAAAATCTATACACTGAAAACTATACAAAGCCTATGAAAGAAATTGAAGATGACACCAAAAAAAATGGAAAACCATTCCATGCTCCTGGATTGGAAGAATAAATATTATTAAAATGTCGATACTACTCAAAGCAATCTATATATTCAATGCAATCCCTATCAAAATAACACCAGCATTCTTCACAGGGCTAGAGCGAACAGTTCTAAATTTGTACGGAACCAGAAAAGACCCTGAATAGCCAAAGTACTGTTAAAACAGATAACCAAAGCTGGAGGCATCTCAATTCCAGACTTCAAGCTGTATTATAAAGCTGTAATCAAAACAGTATGGTACTGGCACAAAAAAGGACACACAGATCAGTGAATCTGGATAAGAACCCAGAAATCGACCCACAAATGTATGGCCAACTAAATTTTGATAAAGTAGAAAAGAAAAACCAATGGAAAAAAAGACAGTCTCTTCAGCAAATGGTGCTGGGAAAGCTGTAAAATGCCATGAAGAATGAAAATGGACCATTTCCTTACACTGTACACAAAAATAAACTCAAAATGGATGAAAGTCCTAGACATAAGACAGGAAGTCATCAAAATCCTAGAGAAGAAAACAGGCAACAACCTCTTTGACCTCAGCCGCAGCAACATCTTACTTGACGTGTCTCCAGAGGCAAGTGAAACAAAAGCAAAAATGAACTATTGGGATCGCATCAAGATAAAAACTTCTGCACAGCGAAGGATATAATCAGCAAAACTAAAAGGCAACTGATGGAATGGGAGAAGATATCTGCAAATGACATATGAGATAAAGGGTTAGTATCCAAAATCTATAGAGAACTTATCAAACTCAACACCCAAAAAAGTAATACAGAGAAGAAGTGGGCAGAAGACATGAATAGACACTTTTCCAAAGAAAACATCCAGATGACTAACAGACACATAAAAAGATGTTCAATATCGCTCATCATCAAGGAAGTACAAATAAAAACCATAATGAGACAACCACCTCACACCAGTCAGAGTGGCTAAAATTAACAACTCAGGCAACAACAGATGTTAGTGAGGATGCGGAGAAAGAGGAACCCCTTTGCACTGCTACTGAGAATGCAAACTGGTGCAGCCACTCTAGGGAACAGTATGGAGGTTCATCAATAAATTAAAAATAGAACTACTCCACAACCCAGCAATTACACTACTAGGTATTTATCCAAAGTGTACAAAAATGCTGATTCAATTGGGCACATGCACCCCAACATTTACAGTAACACAACTGATAGCAGTCAAAGTATGGAAAGAACCCAAATGTCTATTGACTGATGAATGGATAAAGATGTGGTATGTATATATATATATATAAAAAGATTTAGAGAGACATTTTATCAAAATAATCTATAGATAGTAAATAAACATAGGAAAAGACGCTGAACATCATTGGTCATTATGAAAATGCAATTTTAAGTCTTAATGAGATATCACAACTCATCTATTAAATGTCTTAAAAAATGAAACAAAACTGATGGACAAACCAAGTACAAGTGAGGATGCAGAACAATCAAAACTCATACATGTGAGATAGTAGCTTTTTTGGAGCTACTTCTATTATAATTAAACACACTCTTTACCATAAGATCCAGCAATTCTTTTATTTATTTACTTACTTATTTTTAGAGAGAAAGAGAGCAAGAGGTGGTGGTGGGGGGAGCGCATGCTCAGGGAGAGGGGCAAAGGGAGGGGTGAAGGTATAGAGAGATTAGAGAGAATCTTAAACAGGCTCCATGCTCAGCACTGAGCCCAACAGAGCTCAATCCCATGACCCTGGCATCCCGACCTAAACCAAAGTCAAGAGTCAGATGCTTAACTGACTGAGACACCCAGATGTCCCAAGATTCAGCAATTCTATTCCTCAGTATTAACCAAAGATAAATGAAACTTATGTTTACACAAAGCTTTGCTTGCAAATGGCAGAGGGGAGGTGGGTAGGAAGATGTGTTAAATAGGTGATGGGGATTAAGGGCTCATTTGTCCTAATGAGCATGGAGAAATGTATGGACTGAAGGATCACCCTATTGTATACCCGAAACTAATACAACACGGTATGTTAATTACACTGGAATTAAAAACTTAAAAATGTTTGCCTCAGTCCTGGGCAGACTTACTGCAGAAAATGTGTAGCTAAAGGCAGACCTATAATTTAATAAAATAGCAGGGTGAAATCTTCATTAATAGCCCATGATGAAAAGTCATAGAAACAGGAAATACAGCAAACAATAAATCTACCCATAAATATTAATTCTTAATTTGTTTATACATGTTTTGTTTATAGATAAGTTATCATTCTTTCATGGGTAATCTGGAGAACTATTTGGATTCATTTCTCTCTCCTTTATTTTCTATGTAATCTTTGTCTAGATAGCAAAAAAATTCCAGCAGTGACCAGCTAATTTCCTCTTCCGCACTACTCACTCTCCAACATATTGGCACAAGGGGCTAGATGGTTAACTAAGTGGCCAAGAGGAAAGCAGAGGAAAAATCTCAAGAATATTTCTGCAGTTCAGACACATGTGATTCTAAGAAAGTATTTTCTCCTTGCCGTGGATACATAGTAACAACGCCTTCAGGTTAAATGCAGTAAGAAGTAC
Source organism: Hyaena hyaena (assembly GCF_003009895.1). Taxonomy (NCBI): domain Eukaryota; kingdom Metazoa; phylum Chordata; class Mammalia; order Carnivora; family Hyaenidae; genus Hyaena; species Hyaena hyaena. Next base: position 1,777,189 of record NW_024080738.1, on the reverse strand, counting down.
TTTCAGGGAGAATACTCAGAAACAAGTCAAAATGGGGGTGCCTGGGTGGCTCCTTCTGTTAAGTGTCCGACTTCGGCTCAGGTCATGATCTCACGGTTCGTGGGTTCAAGCCCCGCATCGGGCTCTGTGCTGACAGCCAGCTCAGAGCCTGGAGCCTGTTTCAGATTCTGTGTCTCCCTCTCTCTCTGACCCTCCCCTGCTCACGCTGTCTCTCTCTCTGTCTCTCTCTCTCAGAAATAAAAACATTAAAAAAAAAAAAAAGAAGAAGAAGAAGAAACAAGTCAAAATGAATGATTCCAGTGAGCAGGAAGAGGCCCTTAATCAGAAAAATGTGTTCACTTTTGTTCTCAGTCCCATTTGCTCATAGACAAATTAACACAACTGGGAACCAGAATACATCCAGGGGAAAAAAATGAACACAAGGAAGGAATAAGTAGCATTCTTCAATCCTCTGTTAAGAAGAAACTTTGTAATAAAAGTAGTATCTATTAAGACTATTTTCACAGTTTTAACTAGATGAACGTTTGTGAATGTGTGGAAATTTTTTCAAGCATGGTGCTTACCTGAAAATTAAATTTGAGTCATTATTGTGTACTCTCCCTCTCAAACATTTTGATACCTTTCCGTAGTTTTTCTTTTGTCTCAACACAAGCTCTACCTTTGCAAAGATAAGAGATAAGCCCTCCTCCAACTCTCAAAATGACTTACTCATATGAATTGAGAAAGCCAATGTCTTCATCATCATCATGGAACCTGGCGAGTCGTTCTATTATACTTTAACCACCAAGAAATGCAAAAACAGGTCATTAGAAATTTGCTACATGGAATAGCGATGTGAAAATGTATCTGAACAAGACTGCCTTGAATCTAAAGGATATAGTAAACATGACTTAGCTCACTGGATGACCTAAATTTTTAGAAAGAATTTTAGACTTCTTGTCCAGAAAACTCCATATTCTCATAGATACCTCCAGGACTGAATTTTGCAGATCACTCTAGCTTTCTCTTACTCTCCTCCATTCCCTGTCTCTCCTTCATCTGTATCTCTATCCCTCTCCATCCCCTTCCCTTCTCCCACTTTGTCTCCTGTCTTTCTGTCTTCTGCTTCTTTCTTTCTCTGTGTCTTTCTTGGGCTCTCTCTATATATAGAGAGATTAATATATACACAGCACTGACCCAAATAAATGACATCAGTAGTCTTTAGTGCACCATCATTGAAAGGTAAAATATATCAAAGTAGTCAAATACTTCTGATGCCACTTTATTCAGGTCAAGGTGAAGGATTAAAAATGTACATGGAACTAAGTGAGTTCATAGACTTACTTTTTTTGGTTGAAATTGATACATTTGCTATACAATATATAAAAGGATTGAACTCTTAAAAATATGTCAATTAGTTATTTGGAATCTGAGTCCCTCCAACACCTTCTACTCTTCACATATCATGGATAACTTGGATAGGATTTACCTGATTGTTGGAAACAAGGACTTCATAACTAATTTGACCTCATAAACTTTAGTATCCCCCTTCCTCTCTCTATGTTTATATCTCACCTTTCCTTGGTTCCTTTAACACCAGTTACTTTTTTCAACTCACGTGGGTCACAGCTAAAGGATTTAAAATGCACATTGTAAGACTCCGTGCCCTTCTAGACTTATTTTTAAATGCAAATTAGCATCAATTACTCTACAATTTATAATCTGGCTGACCTAAGAATGTAACATCTTAATCAGTTCATTGAAACCTGGTATTTAGTTTTCCCCTAGAAATTAAGTTTACGTGTTTGTAATGAAAATCTTAGTCCTGTAGAAAATATTAATACATCAAGTTTCTGTACACTTCTTTTAATCCCCAAATATAATACCATTTTGTGGTTAAATTTGCTTCGAATTCAACCTGAGTCTGTAGATACTAATCTTGCTTGTCCTTGTAAGTTTCTGTCTTAAGTCCCTACACCACCTATTAACCCCTCGGGAATCATAGAGGTCTTTCCTGTACCTCAGAAAGGGTCAAATAACTGCTGAACCGAGGCAGGGGCTGCCTCCAGTGTGGCAGGGGGTTAGGGGTACCACCCTCACATGGTAGCAGTACTCTGGAGGGTAAGAGGCATATCCAGGGTCTACTAGCTCCTTTTTTTTTTTTTTTTTTTTTCTGCTGTGGGTTCCTCTGCTCCCTATCCACTGGGGACTCCTCCTTGCTCCAAATTCAATTCTGTCTTTTCTTGCCCACACACTCAGGGGGTATGTCGTCTCATATCTGGGCAATCTGGTAGTTTCCTAAGTGTTTTGGCTGCTACAAAAGGTAACAGACGATTTCCCTTTATGACCTGGTCACCTTGTCCCAAATAGACCCAGAAAAGAAAGTTACATTCTGAAGCTTGCAAAGACTTGAGATAAAGTGTGATGAAACTGAATTGCCAGTACTTTCCTGAATGAACTTCACAAATCTCAGCATCTCCCTTCCTCTATCTCCATGTATGTATAGCTCACATTTCAACAAAGGGTTAACACCAGTTACTTTTTTCCCCTGACTTGAGTCATTGCTAAAGGATTAAAACTGCACATTGTAAGACTTTACATGTCTCTCTAGATTTAATTTTTAGATGAAAATTAGGTACAATTATGCTGCAATTTCCAATCTAATGGACTTAAAAATAATTTAATCAGCCTTTGAAACCTGGCATTTAACGTTTCCCTACAAATGAGGCTTTATATGCTTATAATGAGAATCTTACTCCTGTGGACAAAAACTTAATGAATCAAGTTTGTGCACATTTTCTTGACTTCTGAATCTTCTCTTTGCTCCAAAATGGGTTTATTTCCTCTCTTGTTCCACTTTTTTTAAGTTTATTTATTTAGAGAAAGAGAGCATGAGAGAGCGTGAATGGGGGGGGAGGAGAGTGGCGGAGAGGGAGAGGGAGAGGGAGAGGGAGGGAGGGAGGGAGGGAGGGAGAGGGAGAGGGAGGGAGGGAGGGAGGGAGAGAGGGGGAGAGAGAGAGAGAGAGAGAGAGAGAGAGAATCCCAAGCTGACTCCATGCTGTCAGTGCAGAGCCCAACATGGGGCTTGATCCCTGGAACCATGAGATCATGATCTGAGCCAAAATCAAGAGTCAGATGCTTAACTGACTGAGCCACCCAGGTGCCCCTTGCTCCACTTTGGTAGAGTCTCATACATGGGGCATTTTGATCATTTCCTAGGGGTTTGGGTGGTCACTAGCTAAGGGTGAGAAACAGAAGAGGAATAAGATGCATCCCCTTATGACCTGTTTCTCTTTTATCCAACTCTATCCAAACCAGAGACAAGGTTACTTTCATAGGCCTCAGTAATTTGGAAATGGTGTCAAAGACACCACACTGTCTTCTGCAAAATAGTATGGAGGTTCCTCAAGAAATTAAAAAGAGAGCTACCCTGCAACCCAGCAATTGTACTACTAGGTATTTATTCAAAGGGTGCAAAAATGCTGATTCATAGGGGCACATGCATCCTAATGTTTATAGCAGCACTATCAACAATAGCCCAAGTATGGGAAGAGCCCAAATGTCCACTGATTGATGAATGGATAAAGAAGATGTGGTATATATATCTAGTGGGATATTACTCAGTGATCAAAAAGAATGAAATCTTGCCATTTGCAACAACATGGATAGAACTAGTGTATTATGCTAAGTGAAATAAGTCAGAGAAAGACAAAAAACTGATAATTTCACTCTATGTGGAATTTAAGAAACAAAATGGATAAACATAGGGGAAGGGAAACAAAAATAAGATAAAAACAGAGGGAGACAAACCACAAAAGGCTGTTAAATACAGAGAACAAACTGAACAGAGGGTAGATGGTGGGGGAGGATGGGCTAAATGGGTGATGGACATTAAGGAGGACACTTGTGGGAATGAGCACTGGGTGTTATACATAAGGGATGAATCCCTGAGTTCTACTCTTGAAATCATTCTCACACTATATGTAAACTTGGATTTAAATTAAAAAAGAAAAAGGTAGACACAAAAGGAAAAACAAAAAGAGACACTGTAATGTCTTGAATGCTCCTGAAAATGAACCTCCCAAATCTCAGTTTCTCTCTTTCTCCCTCGCACCCTCTCGGTATGTGTATTTATATATGTATAGTTTTGTTTACATCTCTACTTATATCTCACATTTCCTTGCTGATTTCACCAGAAGTCTCTGTTGTTAATTCACTCCAGGCAGTGCTAAGGGATTAAAAACGGACAGAGTCAGACACTAGATGATATTCTAAATATTTTAGTTCAATTAGTTAAAATTACTCTCCAACTTAAAAAATAGTTGACACTCTTAAAATTTACATATCAATCAGTTATTTGAAATCTGGTATGTCATTTCCCCCTAGAAATGAGGCTTTATGTCTTTGTAATGAATACCTTCCCCTGTCAAAAGTTAATGACTCAATATTTAAGTACAGTTCTTTACTACTGAATCTGACCCAATGTGTAACATTCTTTTACAATGGGATTCATTTATTTAACTCAGTGTAGATATACACCTCTCTTGACCAATCTGATTTCCTGATTTGCAAGTCCTTCCAAACCATGTGTGCTTTTTTAGGAACCATGGATGTCTTTCTTGCTACTCAGATAATATCAGATCAGTACAGGTCTGTCTGAGTCAAGTGTCCTATCCAGTGCGATGGGAGGTCTGGGCTTGGGGTACCCGCTGCCAGTGGTGGCAAAATATATACAGATCTGAGTCTATTAGCTCAATTATTTTCTGCTGAGGCACCCTCTGCATCCTCTACACTGATAACTATTTGCTGTTTTTAATTTACTAATTAATATTCTGCTTCCTACCCTCACAGAGACCCAGACACAGGCAATCTGAAAATGTCCTATCAGTTTGGCTGCTCGTAACTGAGGGTGAAGACTGGGGTTGAGAAAATGCCTTCTATGACCGCTTCATCGTTTTTCTACCTTGACTCAAAGAAAAAGAATATTACATATAGAAGCCTGCCGTGAGAAGACTTTACAAACAGCATCAAGGGAACTGTGCATTCCCATGGGTGCTCCTGAGAGTGAACACCCCAAATCCCAATGTGTGTGTGTGTGTGTGTGTGTGTGTACAGATACATATCTACATCATAGCTCACTTTGCACTGGAGAGCCCTTCAGAGGATACTGCTGTCCATTCACTCATGGCAGTGCTAAAGGATTAAAAGTAGACATAGTAAGACACCACATGACTTCTAGACTTAGTGATTCACTGCAACTTGGTCACAATTACTTGTGAACTTATAAACTGGTTGATATTTAGCAAATTCACATGCAAATCAGTTATTGAAACCTAGTATCTCATTTTCCCTAGGTTTGTAATATGTATTTAAAATTTTTTAATGTTTATTTATTTTGAGGGAGACCCAGAGAGACTGTGAGTGGCAGAGGGGCAGAGAGAGAGCGAGACACAGAATCCGAAGCAGGCTTCAGGCTCTGAGCTGTCAGTGCACAGCCCAAGGTGATGCTCAAACCCATAAACCATGAGATCACAAACTGAGCCAAAGTCGAACTTAAGTGACTAAGCCACCCAGGTGTCCCTGTCTTCTGTATTTTAGACCTAGCAAAAATGTGAATAACTCAAGAGTTAGGTACAGATCTTTGCTACTGATGCTGGGTCAGTGTGCACCAGCCTTTCATGGTGGAAATTATTTCAATCCAACCTCATTTTGCAGGTATACATCCTTCTTTCCCACCAAATGTTCTGCTGTCAGGTCCTTCCTTCTCCCTTTTTTCCTTTTATGCTGGTCTTCTCTGCCTTCAGACAGCATCAAGTAACTGCAGGCCAGAGGCAGGGGCCCCTCCACGTGACTGTGGGTTTGGATTTGGGGCAGCAGCCGCACATGGTGGCAGAGCGCCTGCAGGGCGAGCGATCCAGGCTCAGTTAGCACCGCTCCTCTGTCCCCCGCCTACTGCCACCTCCTCTTTGTCTTAGTAGGAGTCTGTTCCCTCTTCACCCAGTCTAGTAGGACTCATACTCAGGCACTCTGGAAATCTCCAAAAGGTTTTGGCTGCCAGTCCCCAGGAGGAGGAAGGGTTCCTCTTACATCCTGCTCCTCTTTGATCCAACTAGATCCAGACAGACAGGAAGTTATCTACAGGTGCTACAGTGAGAAGGTTCAGAAACAGTCAAAGACACTGAATTGTCATGGATGCTCCTATGAATGCATTTGGAAACCTCATCCCTTTTACTCACAGTATTTATGTTTGTGTACATGTCTTTGTGCATCTGTGTGGATATAAGTATATATATACATATATGCATATATATGGATATATATATATACATATATATATATCTTTATTCATTTATATCTCACGTTTTACTGATGACTTCCACATAGCTGTCTGATTTCCAATCACTCAGGGCCGTGCTAAAAGATTAAAGAGGTACATAGTCAGACATCATGTGTAATACTAGACTGACTTTTCTCCATTTAAAAAACTGCAATTGCTCCATAGTTATGAACTGGTCAACCTTTAAAAATTCAGGCATTTACCACCTAATTGAACCTAGTAGGTGATTTTTTTTAAATAGAAATGAGGCTTTATATGAGATGGTAATGACTATCTTAGGCCTAAAAATGAATAATGCAATGCATCAATCCATAAGAGTTCTTTACTATCTCTCTAAACTCAGTGTGAACAGCTTTTGTGTGGTGGAATTTATTTCAAATACAACTTTGGTTTATAGATACATATCTCTTCAACCCCAACTAATTGCATGATTGGCAAGTCCCTCCATCACCTGCTTACTTTCATGCTTCCTGGAGGTCTTTCCTGCCCCTCAGACAGAGCCAAGTGACTAAAGACCCGAGGCAGAGACTCCTTCCAGTATGGTGGTGGGTTTGGGGCACCAGCTTCACATGGGGGCAGAGCTCTGGAGGGTGAGGGACAGATCCAGGGTCTATTAGCCCCATTCTTTCTGCTGACACCTCTTTGCTCTAAATAAGATTTCCTCCTCCCTGGCCATTCTAGTAGAATCTCACACACAATAATCAAGAGTGACAAATACTAGGATTAAAAAGACTCCGTCTAGGACCTGTTTATCCATTTTCCACCTACAGTCAAAAGATAAAGAGTATTACATATAGAAGCTTACCATGAGAAGACTTCAGATACAGCATTTTGTTATCTCTTATTAACAGAATTTTGTTATCCCACGAGTGATCCTGAGAGAGACCATCCCAAATCCTACTGTGTGTGTGTATACAGATACATATCTACATATGTATGGATTCACCATAGCTCACTTTGCATTGGAGAGCCCTTCAGAGGATACTGCTGTCCATTCATTCATGGCAGTGCTAAAAGATTAAAAATAGGCCTAGTAAGACACCACATGACTTGCAGACTTACTGATTCAGTGCAAATTGGTCACAATTATTCTTAAACTTATAAACGGGTTGATATTTAGGAAACTCACATGCAAATCAGTTACTGAAACCTAGTATCTAGGTTCATAATATGTATTTAAAATATGTATTTAAAATTTTTTAATGTTTATTTATTTTGATAGAGAGAGAGAGAAAGAGAGAGAGAGAAAGAGAAAGAGAGACAAGCAGAGTGTGAGCAGGGGAGGGGCAGAGAGAGAGGAAGACACAGAATCCGAAGCAGGCTCCAGGCTCTGAGCCATCAACGCACAACCCTAGGTGGGCCTCAAACTCGTGAACAGGGAGATCACGACCTGAGCCAAAGTTGGACTATTAACCCACTGGGATACCCAGGTGTCCCTGCCTTCTGTATTTTAGACCTAGCAAAAATGTGAATAATTCAAGAGTTAAGTACAAATCTTTGCTACTGACGCCGGGTCAGTGTGCACCAGCCTTTCATGGGGGAAGTTATTTCAATCCAACCTCATTTTGCAGGTATACATCCTTCTTTCCCACCAAATGTTCTGCTGTCAGGTCCTTCCTTCACCCTTTTACCCTCTTATGCTGGCCTTCTCTGCCCTCAGACAGCATCAAGTAACTGCAGGCCAGAGGCAGGGGCCCCTCCACGTGACTGTGGGTTTGGATTTGGGGCAGCAGCCGCACATGGTGGCAGAGCGCCTGCAGGGCGAGCGATCCAGGCTCAGTTAGCACCGCTCCTCTGTCCCCCGCCTACTGCCACCTCCTCTTTGTCTTAGTAGGAGTCTGTTCCCTCTTCACCCAGTCTAGTAGGACTCATACTCAGGCACTCTGGAAATCTCCAAAAGGTTTTGGCTGCCAGTCCCCAGGAGGAGGAAGGGTTCCTCTTACATCCTGCTCCTCTTTGATCCAACTAGATCCAGACAGACAGGAAGTTATCTACAGGTGCTACAGTGAGAAGGTTCAGAAACAGTCAAAGACACTGAATTGTCATGGATGCTCCTATGAATGCATTTGGAAACCTCATCCCTTTTACTCATAGTATTTATGTTTGTGTACGTGTCTTTGTGTATCTGTGTGGATATAAGTATATACATACATATGTGCATATATATATATATATATATATTTATTCATTTATATCTCACATTTTCCTGGGGACTTCCTCATAGTTGTCTGATTTCCATTCAGTCAGGGCCGTGCTAAAGGATTAAAGAGGTACATAGTCAGACATCATGTGTAATACTAGACTGACTTTTCTGCATTTAAATAACTACAATTGCTCTATAGTTATGAACTGGCCAATCTTTAAAAATTCATATTTACCACCTAATTGAACCTGGTAGGTCATTTTTTTTATAGAAATGAGGCTTGGGGTGCTTGTGTGGCTCAGCTGGTTGAGCATCTGACTTTGGCTTAGGTCATGATCTCGTGGTTCAGGAGTTTGAGCCCCACAGTGGGCTCTTTGCTGACAGTTCAAAGGCTGGAGCTTGCTTCATTTTCTGTTCTCCCTCTCTGCCCCTCTACTGCTCATGCTCTGTCTATCTGTCTCTCAAAACTAAGCAAACATTAAAAAAATTTTTTTAAGAAAGAAGTAAGGCTCTATATGAGATGCTAATGACTATCTTAGGCCTATAAATAATAATGTATCAATCTCTAAGTTCTTTATTATCACTCTAATTGTGTAACAGCCTTTTGTGGTAGAACTGATTTCAAATTCAACTTCAGTTTGGAGGCGGCCATTGCCCTTATTCACTTAAATTCCTGGTTCTGAGGCCCTTCTTTCTTTGCCTTCCTCTCATCTAAGGGTTTGGCTACTAGTAAGGGAAACAAATCCACTCAAGGTAGGAAGCATTCCCTTTATGTCTTCCCCTTTTATTCAACTAAATCTAAAAGAAAGAAAGAAAGTTACCTACATATACTACATTGAGAGAACTTAGAAGCCATATTGAAGACAATCCAGGGAGGAGTTAAGATGATGATTAGGGAGACCCTAAGCTTGTCTTGTCTTTTGAACACATATAGATATTTATCAAATCATTCTGAAACCAAAGAAATCAAACAGAGGTTTGAGAGAACAAAAATTGCAAGACTACAAGTAGAAAAGTGACCGCCCTTTGGGAGGTAGGACTCATGGAGAATTTAATGGGAGAGATGTTGTTCTGGATACAGCTTGGGGAGGGAGCTGAGGGAGGCTAGTGGGAAGGTATAAGTAGGGAGCACAAAATCTGAACTTTTAGCAGTCTGCTACCATGGAGGAAGTGCCTGGCGTAAAGGTGCTCAAGTGGTGAAGTGCGACAGAATTCAAGAAGTGACAGTGTGGTCTGAGGATCCCTTGGGTCACAAGAAAGACAGGTCATGCCAACATGCTGTGCTCTTTCCAGGCATAAGAGAGGGGACTCACTCTGGCTGAGGAGAGCAAACACGGGTGCTAGCTGTCTGCTCTGACATAAACTCTGAACAGCGGTACATTCATGCCACTGCTTTTTTCCCACAGGCTGGCACAGGATGGAAACCGGGAGACACAAGAAGAATGATTAATTGCTCTTCTGTGAGGTTTGCCTGAAGAATACGTGGTGCAAACATTTAGCTCCAGGGCTATAGAGCAGGGTGCTGCTATTTTCATTCCACTCTTCAGAGCCAAAAGACTTCAGGGAGCAAAACACCACCACCCAGTGGAGGCCAGAGCCACTTATGCCAAGCTCTGCTCCTTTGCACCCTAGAGGTGCATTTCCACTGAAACAAATCAGCCATAGAATTCATGCAGCAGGCTCCTCCTCTAGAAGACCAGCACAAACAACTCACTTGCACAAAGTCTACTGGGCAGGCTTCAGCTCTAAGAAACATAGGATCTAAATTCCATTTTACTTTTATTCTTTATTTTTTATTATTAACTTTTTTCATTTATTTTCTTATTTTCAATTCCTTTTTAAATTTTTACTGTTTTTTATTTACATTTTTATGTATACATTTTTATATATGCATATTCTCTTATTTTTTATTTTATCATTTGTTTTCATTTCATTTCATTATATTATGTTTTATTTTGGGGCCTGGACTCTAAACAAGCAGCCCAAAACACACCCAGGATACAGGGTTGTTGTTTTTTTTAATTTTATTTTTTGGGTTTTTTCTTTGTTTTTGTTTGTTTCTTTTCTTTATTTTTTCTTTTCTTTTATGGACAAAATGACAAGATAGAGAAACTCACCCATAAAGAAGGAACAGGCAGTAGAAGTCATGGCCAGGGATTTAATCAAAGCAGATATAAGTAAAATGTCTCAATTAGAATTTAAAACTACAATTATAAGGATACCATCTGGGGTTGAAGAAAGCATAGAAGACCGTAGAGAATCTCTAAACTAAAATCTTGTGAGCCCTAAATTAAAAATGCTATAACCGAAGTGCAATTTCAAATGGATGCCATGATAGCAAGGCTGGATAAAGCAGAGCAGCGAATCAGTGATTTAGGAGATAAAATTGTGGAAAATAATAAAGCTGAAAAGAAGAGGGAAACAAAGGCAAAGATCACAATACAAGACTTAGTGAACTCAGTGACCTACTAAAGAGGAATAACATTTGTATCATAGGAGTCCCAGAAGATGAAGAAAGAGAAAAGGTGGCAGAACATTTATGTGAGCAAATTATAGCTGAAAACTTCCCTAATATGGAGAAGGACATACATCTAAATCCAAGAAGCACAGAGAACCTCTATTAAATTCAGCAAAAGCCAGTCATCACCAAGACATATCATAGTCAGATTCACAAAATACACAAACAAGTAAAGAATTATGAAAGCAGCAAAGGAAGAAAAGTCCTTAACCTACAAGGGAAACAAATCAAGTTTGCAGATCTTCCCACAGAAACTTGGCAGGTCAGAATAGAGTGGCAGGATATATTAAATGTGCTAAATGGGAAAAATATGCAGCCAAGAATATTTTATCCAGCAAGGCTGTCATTCAGAATAGAAGGAGAGATAAAGAATTTTCCAGACAAACAAAATCTAAAGGAGTTCATGACGACAAATCAGCCCTATAAGAAATTTGAATGGGAACTCTTTGAGTGGAGAAAAACAAAACACCAAACGCAACAAAGTTTAAAAATGACCAGAGAGCATCACCAGAAACATCAACTCTATAGGCAACACAATGGAACTAAATTCATATCTTTCAATAATCACTCTGAATGTAAATGGACTAAATGAGCCAATCAAAAGACAGTATCAAAATGGATTAAAAAAACAACAAGATACATCTATTTGCTGCCTACAAGAAACCCGTTTTAGATCTAAAGTCACCTGTATGTCTAAAAGTGCCTTTTAAAAGTGAAAGTGAGGGGATGGAGAACCATCTATCAAGCTAATGGAGGTCAAAAGAAAGCTGAAGTACCCCTACTAATATCAGACAAACTATATTTGAAACCAAAAGCTAACAAGAAATGAAGAAGGGGTCTAACCTAATCATAATTAAGGGGTTTATCCATCAAGATCAAACAATTGTAAATATTTATGCCCCTAACTTAAAGACACCCAAATATATAAATCAATTAACAAACATAAAGAAATTCATTGATAATAATAATAATATTAAGGGACTTTAACACCCCACTTACAGCAATGGACAGATCACCTAAGCAGAAAATCAACAAGGAAACCACGACTTTGAATGACACACTGGACCAGATGGACATAACAGATATATTGAGAACATTTCATCCTTAAGCAGGGGGAATACACATTCTTTTCAATAAAACATGGAACATTTCCAGAATAGATCATGTATTGGGTCATAAATCAGCCCAGGAAAAGTACAAAAAGATCAAGCTCATACAAAATTTGAAATCAACCACAAGAAAAAATATGGAAAAACCATGAATACTTGGAGATTAAAGAATATCCTACTAAAAAATTAATGAGTTAACTAAGAAAGAGGAAATTAAAAAGTACATGGAAGCCGGTGAAAACGAAAATACAATAGTCCAAAATCTTTGGGGTGCAGCAAAGGCAGTCAGAAGAGGGAAGTATATAGCAATCCAGGCCTTCCTAAAGAAGACAGTAATGTCTCAAATACACAACCTAACATTACACCTAAACGAGCTGGAAAAACAAAAGCAAATAAAGCCTTAAATCAGCAGAAGAAAGGAAATAATGAAGATTAGAGAAGAAATCAATGATATTGAAATAAAAAAACCCAGTAGAACAGAACAGCAAAACTAGGAGCTGGTTCTTTTAAAGAATTAACAAACAGAACAGCAAAAGTAGGAGCTGGTTCTTTTAAAGAATTAATAAAATTTATCAACTCCTAGCCAGATTTCTCAAGAAGATAAAGAAAAGAACCAATATAGGTTAAAAGAAAGAATTAAAGAGGAGAAATTACAACCAACACCACAGAAATATAACCAATTATAAGACAATATTGTGAACAATTATATGCCAACAAATTGGGCAATCAGGAAGAAATGGATAAATTCCTAGAAACATATTAACTACCAAAATTGAAACAGGGAGAAATAGAAAATTTTAACAGATCCATAAGTAGTAAAGAAATTGAATCAATAATAAAAGAAACTCCCAACAAACAGAAGCCCAGGATCAGATGGCTTCCCAGGAGAATTTTACCAAACATTTAAAGAAGAATTAATACCTACGCTTCTCAAAACTATTCCAAAAAATATAAATAGAAGGAAAACTTCCAAACTCATTCTATGAGGCCAGCATTACCTTGATTCCAAAACTAGACGAAGATCCCACTAAAAAGGAGAATTACAGACCAATATGCAAAAATTCTCCACAAGATACTAACAAGATACTGGCACAAAAACAATCAGTGGAACAGAATGGAGAACCTAGAAATGAACCCTCAAATATATGGGCAACTAATCTTAAAGCAGAAAAGGATATCCAATGGAAAAAAGATGGTCTCTTCAACAAATGGTGTGGGAAAACAGGACAGCAACATGCAGAAGAAGAAAATGGACCATTTTCTTACACCCTACACAAAAATAAACAAAATGGATGAAATACCTGAATGTAAGACAGGAAACCATCAAATCCTAGAAGATATAACAGGCAGCAACCTCTTTGACCTGAGCCACAGCAATTTCTTAGACGTGTCTCCCGAGGCAAGGGAAACAAAAGCAAAATGAACTACTGGAACTTAATCAAGATAAAAAGCTTCTGCACAGTGAAGGAAACAATCAACAAAATTATAAGGTAATTAATGGAATAGGAGAAGATTTTTGTAAATCTTCTGATAAAGTGTTAGTATCCACCATCTCTAAAGAACGTATCAAACTCAACACACAAAAAACAAACAGCCCATTTCAGACATACACTAAGACGTGAACAGTTTTCCAAAGAAGACATCCAGATGACTAACAGACACATGATGCTCAATATCACTCATCATCAAGGAAATACTAATCAAAACCACAATAAGGTACCACCTCGCACCTGTCAGAATGGCTAAAATTAACAAGTTAGGAAACAGCAAATGTGGACAAGGATGAGGAGAAAGGGGAATGCTTTTGCACTCCTGGTGGAAATGTAAACTGATGCAGCTACTCTGGAAAACAGTATGGAAGCTCCTCAAAATTAAAAGTAGAACTACCCTACAACCCAGCAAGTGTACTGCTAAATATTTATCCACAGATACAAAAATGTTGATTCAAAGGGGCACATGCACCTTAATGTTTAAAGCAGCACTATCAACAACGGCCAAAGTATGGAAAGAGCTCAAATGTCCATCAACGGATGAATGGCTAAAGAAGATGTGGCATACATATACAATGGAATATTACTTAACCAGCAAAAAGAATGAAAGCTTGCCATTTGCAATGACGTATATGGAACTGGAGTATACTATGCTAAGCAAAGAAGTCAGTCAGTGAAAGACAAAAAAACATATGATTTCACTCATATGTGGAATTTAAAAAACAAAACAGATGAACATAGGGGAAGGAGAGGCAAAATAAAATAAGGTAAAAACAGGGAGACAAACCTTAAGAGACAAATATAGAGAAACAAACAGGATTGCTGGAGTGGAGGTGGTGGTAGCAGATGGAGTAAATGGGTGATGGGAATTAAGGAGGGCATTTGTTGGGATTAGCACAAGGTGTTACATGTAAGGGATGAAGCACAATATTCTACTCCTAAAACAAACACTACACTATATATTAACTAACTCGAATTTAAATAAATTAAAAGACATTCCATGGATGCTCCTGAGTGTCATTTTAAAAATCTCCGTATCTCTATTTGTTGTTTTATGTGTTTATTTGTTGAGATTATGCATACAATTTTATATTTATGCATTCATATCTCACATTTCATTGGTGGGTTCCTCATAGTTTTCTAATGTCAATTCATTCTGGGCATGGCTAAAGAATCAAAAAGGTACATAGTCTGACACAATGTGTAATTCTAGATCTCCTTTTTTCCATTCTAATAGCTACAATCAATCTATAATATGAGTTGGTTGATTTTTAACAATCCAAGTACAGGTCAATAATCTGGAACTTGGTGTGTCATTTCATATTAGAAATGAGGATTTATATGGTGGTCATGATTATCTTAGGCCCATGAAAAGTGAACACATCAAGATTTAGGTCAAGGGTTCTTTATCATTACCCTAACCCAATATGTAACTACCTTTGGTAGTAGAATTTATTTCGATTTGACTTCAGTTTATAGGTGCATATTCCTTTGACTCCAACTAATTGCATGACTGGCAACTTCCTCCATCACCTTCTTACTCTTCATGCTTCATGGCTGTCTTTCCAGACCCTCAGAGAGGGTTAAGTAACTAAAGATCTGAGGCAGAGGCTCCCTTCGATATGGTAGTGGGTCTGGGGCACCAGTCTCACATGGTAGCAGAGCTTTGGAGTATGGAGTACAGACCTAGTTTCAATTGGCTCCTTTCTTTCTGCGGAGGGCTCCTCTGTTCCCTGACTACTGCTACTTCTTCCTTTGTCTTAAGTAGGATTCTGTTCCTTCTTCACCCAATCTAGTAAGACTCAAACACAGGCACTCTGGAAATCTCCAAAAGGTTTTGGCTCCTTGTCACTAGGAGGAGGAAGGATTCCTATTATGATCTGCTCCTCTTTGACCCAAATAGATTTAAAAAAAAAAAAAAGGCAGGAAATTACCTACGAGTAAGAAGATTCAGAAAGAGTCAAAGACACTGTACTTTACTGTCATGGATGCTCCCAAGAATGCATTTGGTAACCTCATCCCTTTCATTCATTGTATTTATGTTTGTGTACATGTCTTTGTGCATCTGTGTGGATTTAAGCATATACATATATATGTGCCTATACATATATATATATAAATATAAATATATATTTATCTTTGTTCATAGATATCTCACATTTTACTAGAGACTTCCTCATAGTTGTCTGATTTCCATTCAGTCAGGGCTGTGCTAAAAGGTTAAAGAGGTACATAGTCAGACTCCATGTGTAATACTGACTTTTTTCCCATGTAAACAGCTACAATTGCTCCATATTTATGAACTTGTCAATCATTAAAAATTCATGTATATATCACTAATTTAACCTGGTAGGTCATTTTTTTTTATTAGAAATGAGACTTTATATGGGATGATAATAACTACCTTAGGCCTATAAGAATTCATGCACTGATTTATAAGAAGTTCTTTACTATCTTTAGTAGATACGGGTTTAGATATCGCTCTAAACCCAGTGTGTAACAGCTTTTCATGGTAGAGTTTATTTCAAATTCAACTTCAGTTTGGAGGCAGCCATCCTCCTTTCCCATTTAAATTCGTGATTCTGAGGTCCTTCCTTCTCTTGACTTTCATCTAAGGGTTTGGCTGCTGCTCAGAGAAACCCACTCAGAGGAAGAAGCATTCCTCTTCGGACTTCCTCCTTTTAGATTTAACTAAATCTAAAACAAGATAGAAAGTTCCCCACATAAACCACAGTGAGAGAACTTAGGAGCAGTACTGAAGACACTCTATTGCCCTGGATACTCCTGAGAATGTTTTTTACAAATATTAATCTCTATTGTTTTATGTGTGTATTTGTTGAGATTATACATACAATTTTAAATTCATGCATTCATATCTCACATTTCATTGGTGGGTTCCTCATAGTTTTCTAATGTCAATTCATTCTGGGCATGGCTAAAGAAACAAAAAGGTATACAGTCTGACACAATGTATAATTCTAGATTGCCTTTTTTCCATTCTAATAACTACAATCAATGTATAATATGAGTTAGGTGACTTTTAACAATCCAAGTACAGGTCAATAATCTGGAACTTGGTGTGTCATTTCATATTAGAAATGAGGGTTTATATGGTGGTCATGATTATCTTAGGCCCAGGAAAAGTGAACACATCAAGATTTAGGTCAAGTGTTCTTTATCATTACCCTAACCCAATATCTAACTACCTTTGGTAGTAGAATTTATTTCTAGTTGACTTCAGTTTATTGGTTTAGAGATATATATCCTTTTGACTCCAACTAATTGCATGACTGGCAACTTCCTCCGTCATCTGCTTATTCTTATGCTTCATGGCTATGTTTCCAGAACCCCAAACAGGGTTAAGTAGCTAAAGACTTGAGGTAGAGGCTCCCTCCAGTATAATCGATTTGGGATGGAGTATTAGCCCAATATAGTGGCAGAACTCTTGAGGGTCATGGATACATCCAGTCTATTATCTCCACTGTTTTCTCCCGGCCTCAATGTTCCATCCACTGTAGACTCCTCCTTCTTGCAAATACCAATCTCTCTTCTCTTGGCCCATGAAAGTAAAATCTCATATACGGGCCATCTGATAATATCTTAATACCCCCACTAAGGGTAACAAATATGCTTAAAGGAAGAAGCATCCCTTTCATGACCTGCTCTTTTATTTAAGTGGATCTGAAAATAATAGTTACCTATAATGTTAACGTCAGAAGATTTAAAAACAGTGTCAGACACTCCATATTGCTTTGGATGCTCCTCAGGGTAAATTTCACAAATTCTATCTATTTCTGTGTGTGTGCAGGTGTATGAGTGTTGTGTACTTGTGTTGACAGGAGCATGATGTGTGTGTGTGCATATACATATATTTATTTATCATTATATACTTATATTTATCTTTATGCTTTTTAATCTCACATTTCATTGTCGTGTTCCTCGTAGGTTTCTGATGTCAATTCATTAGGGTTTGGGCTAAAGGATTGAAAAGGTACATGATCAGATACCACATATAATTCTAGACCATTTTTTTTGTCCAAATAACTATAATTACTCTATACTTATGAACTGGTTGATCTTTAAACACTCATGTAGATATCAGTAAATTGATCCTGGTATATCATTTCTTTATTAGAAATAAGGTGTTAGACTTCTCGGCAAGATGGTGGAAAACAAGGATCCTGAGCTCACTTCATTCCATAGATAAACCTAGATAACACCCACATCAGTATAAATAGCCCCCAAAATAACCCAAGACTGGCTGAGGAGGCTCTTCACTCATAAATATAGGAAGAGGCCACATCAAAGAGGGTAAGAAGGGCAGAGTCACAGTCAGAAGCTAAATGGACCCACAGGACTCCTCGTGGGAGGGAGGGATGTGGTGGGCACAGAGGGTAGAGGAGAAAACCTCACACCAGGCACCCAGGCATGGGAAACATGCACAGGAAAGACAAATAACCAGAATATTAGGCTTTAAAATCCTGGTGGGGGGTGGGGGGTGGTTATCAACCTTACTAGTTCTTACAATCAGTGGGACTGAACACCTAGAACTTTGAAAATCAGTGGGCTTGGCTCTGGGAGAGCTGGAAGGCAATATGAAGTACCTGCCCTTAAAAAGACAGCACAACCAACGCCTTCCCAAGATAGAGCATAAACACAGCAGTTTGTAAAACACCTGGGGCATACAGGAAGAAGATTTACTTACTCATCTGAGAGCATGTGCTGGAGGGACAGGGACCTTTGGGAGACTTCTCCAGGAACAGAAGTGCTGGCAGGTTCCATTTCCCTTCCCCATCCCTCGGCCAAGTTACATGGATACCTGCAGGAACCAGTGCAGCACAAACCCTCGCCGCCTAGCTTGCTAACAGTGTGCCCTGCACCCACATTCTCCCGCTGATGCTCCCCCACCATCTCAGGCTAGACAAGAGTTTTCTCAGAGTGCCTGCAGGTCCCTTCCCACACTGGACCGTTGTGGACCAAGCACCCCTCTCCCATATTCTCCTGCAGACCTACCTACCCTCAGCAGGAGTTCCTCTAAGGCTGTGTCACAAGCAGGATGCAAGCAGCCCTGACAGGGACCAGCACCACTCCAAAGTGACTCCCGCCCTGGGGAGAGGGAAAGATAACCACACACACCAGTTCAAGTGCACCCATCTGGTCTGACTGTAGGCCCTGCCCACCAACAAAAGCTTCTCAGGGAACAAGGTAGAGTTGTCCAGTTTGTTGTCCAAGGTAGAGCTGTGCAGTTTGTTGCTCTAGCAACTCTGGCAAATGCCTGGTCTGACTTTCCTGAAGCCCATGATGGCCACAGACTGGCCTACTAACAACGCAAGTAATAAACCATGCCCACAATAGGCAAATAGAGCTATTGCACATGACTAGGCTGAAGGCAAACACAGCTCAGCCCCAACAGTAGGGCACATGCAACACACAGAAGACACCCCTCAGGTGCCAAGTTCTGGTGAACAGGGGATACCTCTGCAGCATACTACGGGACCTCTTCTTTCAAGAGCAAGAGATGTAGCTCCTTTCCCAGCACATAGAAACAGACTCAGAGAAGACAAATGAGAAGACAGAAGAATATGTCCCAAATGAAAAACAAAAGGACAAAAATTACTGCAAAAGAGCTAAATACAGAGATAAATAACATGCCTAATAGAGAATTTAAAGTAATGGTAATAAAGATACTCATTGAACATGGGAAAAGAAGGTAGGACTTTAGAGAGACCTTCAAGAAAGAGAAAGAAACCATAAAAAAGAACCCATCAGAGGCACCTAGGTGGCTCAGTTGGTTAAGTGTCTGACTTTGGCTCGGGTCATGATCTCATGGTTTGTGAGTTTGAGCTCCACATTGGGCTCACTGCTGTCAGCACAGAGCGCAGCTGGGATCCTCTGTCCTCTCTTTCTCTCTGTCCCTTCTTTGCTCATTCTCTTTCTCTCTAAATAAATAAATAAATTTTATAAAAGAACCAATCAGAATGAAAAATTCAATAGCTGAAGTCAAAAGTACACTAGAGGGAGGGGCACCTGAGTGGCTCAGTTATTTGAGCATCTGACTCTTTTTTTCAGCTAAGGTCATGATCCCAGGGTCATGCAGGAATTGGGCCCTGCATTGGGCTCCACACTGAGCATGGAACCTGCCTGGGATTCTCTTTCTCTCTCCCTCTCTTCCCAACTCACACACTCCCCTAAAAAAATACACTAGGGGAAATAAGTGTGAGAGGAAGAAGAATGGATCAGCAACCTGGAGGAGAGAGTAATACAAAGCAATCAAGCTGAACATGAGAGAAGAATAACAAACAATAAAAAAAAGGAGAATGTATTAAGGGAATTCGATGCCATAATCGGGCATAATTACATTTGCATTACAGGAATCTCAAAAGGAGAAGAGAGACAAAAAGGGGCAGAGCATTTATTTGAAGAAATAATAATGGGAAGCTTTCCTAACCTGGAGAAGGAAACTAAACTCCAGATCCAGGAGGCATAGAGAACCCCCAACAAATCAACCCAAGGAAGTCCACATCAAGACACACAGTAATTAAAATGCCAAACAGTAGTGATAAAGAGAGGATTTATAAAGAAGCAAGAGAAAGGCAAACAGTTACATACAAAGAAAACCCATAAGGCTTTTTACTGATTTTTCAGCATAAATTTTGTAGGTTAGAAGGGAGTAGCTGATATATTAGTGTTGAAAGAAAAAAACTTGTAAGCAGGAATACTCTATCCATTAAAGCTATCACTCAGAATAGAAGAAGAAATCAAGAGTTTCCCAAACAAAAAGTTAAACAAATTCAACATCACTAAACCAATCCTATGAGAAATTTAAAGCAAACTCAGAATGAAAAAATAAGATCATAAGCAAGAGTAAGACAGGTGGGAAGCACAAAAGCAGTAAAATTTAGTATATCTATAAAACTCAGTCAAGGGATTCACAAAATAAAAGATCTAAAGTATGACACCAGACACCTAAGATGTGGGGGGAAGAGTAAAAGTTTAGTGGTTTTAGAGTGGGTTCAAATTTAAGCAACCATTAACTTAATATAGACTGCTATACGTATAAGATAAAACTAATGGAGCCACAAACCAAAACTGGTAATAGATATGCAAAAAATAAAGGAAAGGAATCCAGGTTTATTACTGAAGAAACCCAATGAACCTTGAGAGAAAGAGAATAAAGGAATAGAACAATAAAACAACTATAAAATAAATAACAAAATGGGAGTTAAGTACATGCCTATCAATAATTACTTTGAATGTAAACAAACTAAATGCTCCAGTCAAAAGACATAGGGTGATGGAATGGATAAAAAAGTAAGACTCATCTATTTGTTGCCTACAGGAGACACATATCAGAACTAAAGACACACGTAGATTCAAAGTAAAGGGATGGGAAAGCATTTATCATACAAATGGAATCATATATCATACAAGGAAAGCTGGGATGACAATACTTATATCAGACATAGTAGATGATAAAACAAAGACTGGAAAAGAGACAAAGACATTACCATAATCATGAAGGGAAAATTCAACAAGAAGATATAACAATTGTAAACATGTATGCATTCAACACGGCAGTATCCAAATACATAAAGTAGTTCATAACAAACTAATTGATAATAATACAATAATAGCAGGGGGCTTCACCACCCCATTTACATCAAAGGACAGATCATCCAAACAGAAAATTAACAAGGAAACATTGACTTTAGGCCAGATGGATCTAAAAGATCTTTCAGTTTATTCTCAGCTTTCAAGAGTCTCTCATGGTTTGCCTCCCTCCCTCTCCCCCACTGTTTCCCCCCTTCTTCTTCTTCAAGAAGCAGCGCTTGTGGGGATGAGCACTGGGTGTCATATGGAAACCAACTTGACAATAAACTATTTAAAAAATAATAAATAAAGATCTTTCAGAACATTTCATTCTAAAATGGCAGAATACACATTCTTCCCAGTAACACATAGAACATTCTCCAGAATCAAACACAGATTAGGCCACAAAACAAGTGTCAACAAATTTTAAAAAAGTGAATGCATACCATGCATCTTTTTGACCACAACACTATGAAACTAACAAATCAACCACAAGAAGAAATCTGGAAAGAACACAAATACATGGAGGTTAAATCACATGCTGCTAAACAATAAATAGGTTAACAAAAAAAAAAAATCAAAAAGGAAATTAAGAGGGGCACTTGGGTAGCTCAGTTGGTTAAGTGACCAACTTTGGCTCAGGTCATGACCTCACGGTCTGTGAGTTTGAGCGCCATGTCGGGCTCTGTGCTGACAGCTCAGAGCCTGGAGCCTGCTTCGCATTCTGTGTTTTCCTCTTTCTCTGTCCCTTCCCTGCTCACACTCAGTCTCTCCCTCTCTCAAAAATAAATAAAACATTTAAAAAAGGAAATTAAGAAATCAGTCCCATTTACAACTACACCAAAAATAGTAAAATAAAACACCTGGGAATAAACTTAACCAAGGAGACAGAAGACCTATACTACTCTGAAAACTATGAAACACTGATGAAAGAAATTGAAGAAGACAAAAACAAACTGAAAAATATTCCATGTTCATGGATTGGGAGAATATTATTAAAATTTCTACCCAAAGCAACTCATAGATTCAATGCAGTCCCCATGAAATTGCTGATATTTTTCACAGAATTAGAACAAAGAATCCCAAAATTTATATAGAATAACAAAATACCCGAATAGCCAAAGCAATCTTGAAAAAAAAAAACAAAAAACTAAAGGTATCACAATTCCAGATTTCAAGATATACTACAAAGCTGTAGTAATCAAAACAGTATGGCACTGGCATGAAAACAGATACATAGGTCAGTAGAACAGAATCGAGAGGGCAGAAATAAGCCCACGATAATATAGTCAAATTAATTTTCAACAAGGAGGCAAGAATATTCAATGAGAAGAAAGATGGTCTCTTAAAGAAATAGTGTTTGGAAAACTTAACAGTTACCTGCAAAAGAGTGAAACCAAGTAACTTTCTTATTCCATACACAAAAATAAAATGGATTCAAGATCTAACTTTGAGACCTGAAACCATAAGAATCATAGAAAAGAGCACAGGAAGTAATTTTTGCTATCAGCTGTAGCAACATCTTTGTCGGTATTTCCCTGAGGCAAGGAAAACAAAAGAAAAATAAACTATTGGGATCACACCAAAATAAAAAGCTTCTGCACAGCAAAGAAAACAGTCAACAAAATTAAAAGACAACCTATTGAATGGGAGAAGGTATTGCAAGTGACATATCCAATAAAAGGTTAGAATCAAATATGGTCAAGCAACTTCAGGCCTAGGGTAGGGGCTCCATCCAATATGTAAGGAGTTTATACATCTCAACACGGAAAACCAAATAATCCAATTAAAATATGGGCAGGAGACATGAACAAACATTTCTCCAAAGAAGATATCCAAATGACCAACAGACATGTGAAAAGATGCTCAACATCACTCGTCATTAGGGAAATGCAAATCAAAACCACAATGAGATGTCACCTCACACTTCTCAGAATGGCTGAAACCAGATGTCCATTGATAGCTGAATGGATAAAGATGTGGTATACACACACACACACACACACACAGAGGAATATTACTCAGCTATAGAAAATAACGAAATCTTGCCATTTGCAACATGGACAGATCTAGATGGTATAATGACAAGCAAAGTAAGTCAAAGAAAGACAAATATCATATCATTTCAAAGATAATATGGAAAATTTAAGGGAAAAAAACCAAACCAGCAAAGAAAAATGAGATAAAAAACCACACCCCTAAACCAGACTTCTAACTAGGCCAGAGGGGAGGTGGGTGGGGGGTGAAGGGGATTAAGAGTACACTCATCGTGATGAGCACTGAATAATGTATAGAGTTGTTGACTCACTATATTGTACACCTGCAACTAATATAACACTGTATGTTAATTATACTGGAAATGAAATTTTAAAAGAAGACATGAGACTTTATATGGTGGTAATTAATATCTTAATACTGAAAATAGTAAGCATCAAGGTTCAGGTAATGTTCTTTACTTTTCCCTAATCCCAATACCTAACAGCCTTTTGTGGTGGCATTTATTTCACTTTAACTTCAGTATATTAGGTATACATCCTTCTTACTCCATCTAAATTCCTCCTTCCTTCACTTCCTTACTTTCACCCATCATGGTCATCTCTCCTGCTTCTCAGACTGGATCAAGCACTGCAGGTCTGAGGCAGTGGCTATATCCACTATAATAGTGAGTTTGAGTTTGAAGGTCACTGCATAGAATGGCAAAGCTGTGGAGGGTATGAGGCAAATCTAGTGTCTACTAGCTCCATTCTTTCCTGCTGATAACCTCTTCTGTTTCCAGTCCACTTCCATCATTTTCTTTGCTTCAAATAGGAGTCTCTCCTCACTTATCACATATTATAAGTTATATATCGTCCCATCTAAACTGAAATGTTGAAATTCTATCTCCTGTAACTCAGACTGTGACTTTGTTGGAAATAGGGTGGCTGCAGAGGTCATTACAATATAGTCATACTGGTTTAAGGGGGCTCCTAACCCAGTCTGACTGGTGTCCTTATACAAAGGAGAAGTTCAGACACAGACACACATACTTCACCCATGTAGAGATTAAGGTAGAAAATGGAGCAATGATTCTACATACTACAGAACAGCAAAGATTGACAGCAGTCACCAGAAGCTAGGAGAGAGGTATGGAATAGATTCTTTCTCACAGCTCTCAGAAGGAAACACCCTACTGACATCCTGATATCAACTTGCAGCCTTTAGGACTGAGACAATAAATTTCTGTTGTTTAAACTATTCAGTTTTATGGTATTTTATTACAGCATCCTTAGCAAATGAATACAGCCCAATCTAGTAGAATCTCATACACAGCAATTGGACAGCTTTCTAAGAGTTTTGGCTGCTGGTAACTCAAGACAGGAGGACCTGTTCCTCTTCTATCCAACTAGATAAGAAATGTCACATACAGAAGTTGATATTGTCAACACTTTAGACAGAGTGTCCAAGAAACTCTGCATTGAATATCTTGTATTTTTACACATATATATCTATATCTACATATGTCATCTTTTACTGGTGACCTCCATATCAGTTACTGATGTCAATTCATTCCAATCAGAACTAAAGGATAAAATGTATCTGATCAAATATCATGTGACACCTTACTTTTTTTCCACTCAGGTTAGCTACAATTTATCTACAACTGATAATGGGGTTGAACCATGAAACATTCTTGTGTAATTGGGTTATCTGGAAAGAAATATTTCATGTTCCCCTGGAAATGCAGCTTTATATGGTAGAAATGAAATTCTTAGGCTTGTACAAGAATCATTCATAGATCAGGATTTTAAAACATTTCTTTACTACTGAACCTAACCCCAGTGTTTATGTGCCTTTCGTGCTTGCATTTATTTCAAATTCAACTATATTTTCATGCTTCATGGAGGTTTTCCAGCTCCTCAAATATGGCCAAGTAACTTCAGGCCTAGGGCAAGGGCTCCATCCAATATGATGGTGAGTTTGGGTTTAGGACAACTAGCCTCACAGGTGGCAGAACTCTGAAGGGTGATGGAAAGACCTTAAGTCTATTAGCTCCTTTATTTTCTGCCGAGGTCTCCTCTACTCTCTGTCTACTGCTTTTTTCTTTTTGCTTCCAAGTAGTATTCTCTCATCTCTTGGCCCTCACAAGTAGAATGTCATATACAGACACTGTAATAGTTTCCCAAGTGTTTTGACTGGGTAATCCCTAAGGCTCACAAACAGACTCATAGTAAACGTTCTCCCTCTTTGATCTGTTCCTTCTTTTTCTATCTAGATCCAAAGCAGGAAAAAGTTACATACAGAAGCTGACAAGCTATCATGAACAAGCCCTATTGCCGCTAATACTTCCAAGTGGTTTTCCCACCAGATGACGAAAAATCAACTCACCTATTGTTGATATTGTGGTCAGAGGACACCAAAGTGGGCACTGGAGCATTGTTATGTCTGTCAAAGGGGGAAAAATACACAAAAAATAAAATCAGACAACATGGAAGGAAATCATGCTCTTTCCTGAAAGGAATTTCAGACAAGAAAAGTAAATCACACATCACAAATCATGACAAGAGGTGACAGAAACTGAAGCAACAGCTTTGAGTTACCCCAGTGAGACCTCTAAGCCAGCCTCCAGTGTGTGTGTGTGTATGTGTGTGTGTGTGTGTGTGTGTATATGCACATATTTACTAGAAATAGTAAGAAGAAAGCAAGAGAGAAGCAGCAATGATGATTAATATCCTTGCTTCTTTCCCAATTTCTCTGCAATTCTGGTAGCTGTTGAATAAATGTAGGAAGAGACAGACAGACAGACATGAGAGTGTAGGGATGGGGAGGTGGATCCAGGTAATGGTTGATAAAAGGATACAGATTTAATGAAAAGAAAGGCCAGAACAATGAGAATTTCAGTGGCAAGGCCAGTCCCTAGTTGCTATTTGGGAGGGCAGAAACAAGAATCTGCCTAAATTAGGTTTACAAATTTCCTTGAAAGAGGAGCACCATCATCAGAATGACTTTTCTTGCTGTTAATTCTTTAAACACTTTTTTTTATTAAGGTATAATTGACATACTTTGTATTAGTTTCAAGTTTACAGCTAATAATTTGTTATTGTATATATTACAAAATGATCACCACAGTAAGTCTAGTTAACATCTGTCACCTTAGAGACTTTTTTCTTGTGATGAGGACTTTTAAGATTTACTCTCCTAATAACTTTCAAATATGCAATACAGTATAATTAACTGTAGTCACCATGCTGTATAGTATATCTCCATAACCTATTTTATAGCTAGAAATGTGTACCTTTGGACCCCCATCACACAAATGGAAGAAACTATCAGTGAATTCAAATACAGAGCAGTACAATCCATCTAATCAGAGAGCAAAAAGAAAAAAAGAATGAAAAAGAGTGAAGATAAAAGAAAAATAAAAAATCGTAGGGGCACAGCAAAAGCAGTACTAAGAGGGAAATGAATAGCAATATAAATCTACTTTGAGAAAGAAGAGAAGCTCAAATAAAAAATATATCATTACACCTAAAAGAAACTAGAAAAAGAATTTAAAAAGCCCAACGTGAGTAGAAAGTAGGAAATAAAAAATATCAGAGAATAAATGACATAGAGACTAAAAAATATATATATGTATGTGTATATATGTGTAAATATGTATATATACATATGCGTATACATGTATATACATTGTGCCTGTGTGTGTTTATATATCAATAAAACCAAGAGTTGGTTCTTTGGAAAGATCAACTAAATTAACAAAACTTCAGCCACCCTCATTAAGATTAAAAAAAAAAAAGGACTCAATTAAAATCAAACAAAAGAGGAAAACTGACGCCACTGGAAAACAAAGAATTATTAAAAAAAAATACCATGAAAAATCACATGCCAACAAATTGGACAACCCAGAAGAAATGCATAAATTCTTAGAAACATAAAATTTTCCAAAACTGAATTGGGAAGAAATAGAAATCTGAACAGGCTATTACTAGTAATAAAATTGAATAGGTAATGAAAAATTTCCCCCAAATAAAAGTCCAGTCCAACATGAATTCACAGGTGTATTCTATCAAACATTTAAAGAAGAGTAAATACCAATTCTTCTCAAATTATTCCAAAAATAGAAGAGGAAGGAAAACTTCCAAATTCATTCAATGAGGCCAGCATTAGTATGACACCAAAATCAGACAAAGACACCATAAATACAGAAAACTATAGGCCAATATCACTGATCAACACAGATGCAAAAGTCCTAAACAAAATATTAACAAAATCACATTCAATAATACATTAAAAGGATCATTCACCATGATCAAGTGGACTGTACTTCAGAGATGCAAGGATGGTGCAATATTCACAAATCAATCAGTATGATACACCAACTCACCAAAATGAAGGATAAAAACCATTTGATTATCTCAATAGATCTAGAAAAAGCATTTAACAAAATTCAACATTGTTCATATTAATAACTCTCAACAAAGTCAGGTTAGAGGGAATATACCTTAACATAATAAAGACCATATATGAAAAACCCACAGCTGACATTATACTTAATAGGTGAAAAACTGACGACATTTCCTATGAGATCAGGAACAAGACAGCATGTCCCCTCACCACTTCTACTCAACATAATAGTGGAAGTCTGAGCCACAACAATCAGATAAAAGAAAGAAAAGAAAGCAAGGAAATAAAACAAGTAAGAGATGTCCATATTAGGTAAGGAAGAATTTAAACTGTCACTATTAACAGATGACATAATACTATACATAGAATCCATAGAGACTCCATCAAAAAAAAAGTCAAAAACTATTGCAAGTAATAAATGAAGTCAATAAAGATGCAGGATACAAATTAACACCTGATAATTACTATATTATATACTAAAAAGGTAGCAGGGAAAGAAATTTAGAAAACAGTCCCATTTACAATTGCACCCAAAATAAAATATCTAGGAATAAACTTAACCAAAGAGATGGAAGACCTGTACTCTGAAACTATAAAACATTGATAAGAGAAACTGATAATACAAACAAATGGAAAGATACTCTGTGCTCATGGATTGGAAGAATTAATCTTGTTAAAATGTCCATACTACCCAAAGTAATCAATAGATTCAATGCAATTCCTATGAAAATACCAACAACATTTTTCACAGAACTAGAGCAAACAATCCTAAAATTTGTATGGAACCACAAAAGGTCCTGAAGAGCCAAAGGAATCTTGAGAAAGAACAACAAAGCTGGAGGTATCACAATCTGAGATTTCAAAATATACTTCAGAAGGAAACATTCAACAAAACTAAAAGGCAGCCTATGGAACAAGTGAAGATATTTGCAAAGGACATATCTGATAAAGGGTTAGTATGAAAATCTATAAAGAATGTATCAGACTCAACACCCAAAAAACAAACAACTCAATAAAGAAAAGGGCAGAAGACATGAATAGACGCTTTTCCAAAAAAGACATCCAGATGGCTAACAGACATATGAAAAGATGCTCCACATCACTCGTCATCAGGGAAATACAAATCAAAACCACAATGAGGTAACACCTCACCCCTGTCAGAATGGCTAAAATTAGTAACTCAGGAAACACCAGATGTTAGCAAGGATGCAGAGAAAGGGGAACCCTCTTGCCCTGCTGATAGGAATGCAAAAGGGAGCAGCCACTCTGGAAAACAGTATGCAGGTTCCTCAAAAAAAAAAAAAAAAAAACCCACTACCCTATGATCCAGCAATTGCACTACTAGGTATTTACCCAAAGGATACAAAAACAGATTTGAAGGGGTATGTATACCCCAGTGTTTATAGCAGCATTATTAACAATAGCCAAAGCATGGCAAGAGTCCAAATGTCCATCAGCTGATGAATGGATAAAGATGTGGTATATGTATATATACCATGGAATGTACTCAGCCATCAAAAAATGAGATCTTGCTATTTGCAATGACATGGATGGAGCCAAAGTGTATTGTGCTAAGAAAATTAAGTCAGTCAGAAAAAGACAAATCTCATATGATTTCACTCATATGTGGAATTTAAAAAACAAAACAGATGAACATATGGGAAGTGTGATAAAAAGAGAAGAAAAAGAAACTAAACCACAAGAAACTCAATGACAGAGAACAAACTGAGGGTCAATGAAGGGAGGTGGGTGGGAATTAGGCTAGATGAATGATGGGTATTAAGGAAGACACTTGTGATGAGCACTGGGTGTTGTATGTAAGTGATGAATTACTGAATTCTACTTCTGAAACCAATATTGCACTGTATGATAATTAAATAACTAAAGTAAATAAGTAAAAAAAATAAGAAAAAAGCCAAAATATGCTACAAAGCTTAGTAATCAAGACAGTATGGTACTGGCACAAGAATAGACACATAAACCAATGTAGCAGAATAGAGCCCAGAAATAAACCCACACTTAAAGGGTCAATTAATCTATAAGAAAGGAAGCAAGAACATACAATAAGGAAAAAACAATCTCTTCAACAAATAGTGCTGTGAAAACTGGACAGCTACAAATAAAAGAATGAAACTGGACCACTTTCTTACACCATTCAGAACAATAAACTCACAAGGGATTAAAAACCTAAACATAAGACATGAAACTACAAATATCCTAGAAGGGAACATAGACAGTAATTTCTGTGATACTGGCCATAGCAACATTTTTTTATGTGCTCAGGCAAGAGAAACAAAAGCAAAAATAAACTATTGGAACTACACTAATATAAAAGCCTTTCACACAGCAAAGGAAACTGTCAATAAGTCAAAAAGGCAATGTGCTTCTCTCCCTTTCCCCCACCATTTCCCCCCTTCTTCTCCCGATTGGTCCTCTGTTAAGTTCCTCCTAGTCCTCCTATACGTGCACACATATGATATTTGTCCTTCTCTGCCTGACTTATTTCGCTCAGCATAACACCCTCAAGGTCTGATGGATGGGGGGGGGGAGGGGGGGATGGGCATGGAGGAGGGCACTTGTGGGGATGAGCACTGGGTGTTATGTGGAAACTAATTTGACAATAAACTATTTGTAAAAAAAAAAAAAAAAAAAAATAAAATACAGTTTCCAAATTAAAAAAAAAAAAAAAGGCAATGTGCTGCGTGGGAGAAGCAAATGTGATGACTGATAAGGAGTTAATATCCAAAATATATAAAGAACTGATACAACACCCAAAGTAATGAATAATCTAATTTAAAAATGGGCAGAAGACACGAATAGATATTTTTCAAAGAAGACATACAGATGGCCAAAAAAACCCTGAAAGACTCTCAAGGTCACTATCAGGGAAGTGCAAAATAAAACCACAATGGGCTATCATTTGATACCTGTCAGAATGCCGAAAATCTAAATGGCAAGAAATAACATGTGTTGCTGAGGATGTGGAGAAAAAGGAACCCATGTGCACTGGTGGTAGTAATGCAAATTGGTGCAGCCACTGTGGAAAGCAGTATGGTGTTCCCTCCAGAACTGAAAATAGAATTACTATGTGATCCAGTAATTCCACTATCAGTATTTACCCAAAGAAAATGAAAAGGCTAATTTGAAAAGATATATGTATCCCTACATTTACTACAACATTATTTATAACAGCCAAATTATGGAAGCAACCCAAGCATCCACTGTTAAATGCATATATAAAGAAGATGTGGCATATATATACAATAGAATATTACTCAGCCATACTAAAAGAATGCCATCTTATCATTTGCAACTACATGAAGGACTTGAAGGGCATAATGCTAAGTGAAGTAGTCAGAGAAAAACAAATGCCATATGATTTGCCTCTGTGGAATTTAAGGAACAATACAAAGAAAAAACAAGCAAATGAAAAACCTGGACACTTAAATACAGAGAACTGTGGCTGCCAGAGGGGAAGCTGGTGGGAATTTGAAACAGACAAAGGGGATTAAGAGTACACTTATCTTGATATTAACCCTTTATCTGATATGTCATTTGCAACTATCTTTTCCCATTCCGTTGGTTGCCTATTAATTTTCTGGGTTGTTTCCTTGGCTGTGCAGAAGCTTTTAATCTATAAGGAACTCACCAAACTACACGCCCGAAAAACAAACAACCCAGTGAAGAAATGGGCAGAAGATATGAACAGACACTTCTCCAAAGAGGACATCCAGATGGCCAACAGACACATGAAACGATGCTCAGCATCCCTCCTCATCAGGGAAATACAAATCAAAACCACACTGAGATACCACCTCACACCAGTCAGAGTGGCTAAAATGAGCAAATCAGAGAACTCTAGATGCTGGCGAGGATGTGGAGAAACGGGCACCCTCCTACACTGTTGGTGGGAATGTAAACTGGTACAGCCCCTCTGGAAAACAGTGTGGAGGTTCCTCAGGAAACTCACAATAGAACTCCCCTATGACCCAGCAATAGCACTGCTAGGAATTTACCCAAGGGATACAGAAATGCTGAGGCATAGGAGCACATGGACCCCAATGTTCATAGCAGCACTCTCCACAATAGCTAAAACATGGAAAGAGCCTAAGTGTCCATCAACGGACGAATGGATCAAGAAGATGTGGTTTATCTATACCATGGAATACTACATGGCAATGAGAAACAATGAAATCTGGCCATGTGTAGCAACATGGATGGACCTTGAGGGTGTTATGCTGAGCGAAATAAGTCAGGCAGAGAAGGACAAATATCATATGTTTGCACGTATAGGAGGATTAGGAGGAACTTGACGGAGGAACAAGGGGGAGAAGAAGGGGGGAAATGGTGGGGGAAAGGGAGAGAGGCAAACCATGAGAGACTCTTGAATGCTGACAAAAACTGAGGACTGATGGATGTGGGGGGGAGGGGGGATGGGCATAGAGGAGGACACTTATGGGGATGAGCACTGAGTGTTATGTAGAAACTAATTTGACAATAAACTATTTGTAAAAAATAAATAAATAAATAAATAAATAAAACAAAAAAAAAAGAGTACACTTATCTTGATGAGCACTGAGAAATGTATAGAAATATTGAATCATTATATTATACACCAGACACTAAGACTATATGTTAAATTATACTGGAAAAAAAAAAAATAAAGGGGCGCCAGGGTGGCTCAGTTGGTTAAGTGTCCGACTTCAGCCCATGTTATGATCTCACAGTTTATGGGTTTGAGCCCCATATCACCTCTGTGCTGACAGCTCAGAGCCTGGAGCCTGCTTCAGATTCTGTGTCTCTCTCTGCCCCTCCCCTTGTCTCCCCCTCAAAAATAAATAAAATGTTAAAAAATTTTTAAAAAGAATGTGTGATTTATTACCTGTAAACAAAAAATATATATGCCTAAAAATCTAGAAGGGCATGTATCTGATTAATAATGACTATTTGTGGATGGATTTATTGCTTGTATTTTCTGATTTTGCTATAATGAACTTGTGTTGTTTTGGCTGTTTTATTTTTGAGAGCACCAATGTACTTATCTAAAACAGGCAAAAAGTAGCTCGCTGATAGGTATGTATTGCCTGGTTCTCCTTTCAGAAACATGAGAAGGTAATGTTGCGTGGCAATTTTAATATACAAAGTTGTAGCACTTCATAGCAGCACATTCATTTGTCAGTAGCTTTCTAAGTGCTTCACGGCTCCAGATATGCCAGAGTGAAGAAGAAACAACCCCTGTGATCCCAGTTCAGGATGCAGGTGGCACCCACATTAGGAGATAGCTGTGTTTTGTTAGTTTTTAAAGACTTTACATTTTAAAACATTTTTATGTTAACAGCAAAAGAAGATGGTGCATAGATTTCCCATAAGCCCCATCCCCCCATATGCATTGCCTTGTCTGTTACCGACATCCCCCACCAGAATAGTACACTTGTTACAACTGATAGATCTACACTGACACTCTATAATCACCCAAAGTCCATAATTTATGGTTTGTTTTTGATGTTGCACATCCTATAGGTTTGGACAAATGTATAGTGACATGGATCCATCATTGTAATATCATGCAGAGTATTTTCACTGCCCGCATAATCCTGTCCTTCTATTTTTTCTTACTCCCCTCTCTCATTTTGAATATTAGTGTAAAACTTATTTATGGTGTTTCAGAGTTTTCAAAGCACTTTCACAAACATTTTTTCCACTTTTAATTTTTTATTATACAAATCTGAGTTAGATAGAAACCTCCAATAGTATTACCACCAGTTTACAGATGAAGAAACAAGTTTGAAGAGGTTTAGGGACTTGTCAAGCATGCATTCCAGCTCTTATTACAAATCCAAGAACCATCCCTTAGGTCAGAATCAACAGTGTTTCTCATGGGGAGTACTGCAAATGCCTCTTTTATCTATATAATTAACTTTTGTAATATAAAAAAAAAAAGAAAAAGAAAACCAGTGCTGAATGTATTTTGTTCAGAGTTAGGTGGGAAAACGAAAATGCTTGTCTTGCTCAATCTATGCAAATTTTGCCAGCCCCACTGCAGAATAAGTGTAGCTAATACGCAGACATGTAACATCCACTGCCTATTCTCTTGCATCGTGGGGGAAAAGAAAGGAATGCCAA
Organism: Hyaena hyaena; assembly: GCF_003009895.1. Classification (NCBI taxonomy): domain Eukaryota; kingdom Metazoa; phylum Chordata; class Mammalia; order Carnivora; family Hyaenidae; genus Hyaena; species Hyaena hyaena. Next base: position 1,743,516 of record NW_024080738.1, on the reverse strand, counting down.
GTTATTTTCTGGAAATATGTTTTGGAGCAAATGGATAATTTGGTGATTAAGGAAATAGATGGAGACTGTTATCCAGAGACCTATGTACCACCCAGCGTCCTAGAATGAGGAATCAGAGCTGAGACCGGGTCAACTACAAGCTTCTCGTTGGCCAAACTATTCAGATGTCCCTAAGGGAGGGAGCAACTAGACCCAAGACCGAGATTCTGCCCATGGAAAACTAGATGAAGGAAAATTCAAACTGAATTCCACATCCCTACAGATTCCAGTCCTACACAGTTGACATCAGTTTAACTCTATACCTCTTAAATACTTCCTGTTTGCTTGTAAAGTAATCCCACTGTGTGCTGTGGTTGCTGGCTTCACTCCTCCCTTGATTTCCTTAAAGGATGCACCAGTATATCACTATGTGAGGAGCTCTATTTTTATTCTTGGCATCATTTTCCTGAATATTTTCATTAAGTACAATTTTGGCTGTATTAAAAACTAATTTGGAATACTTACCAATATTTTCTTAAAACTCCAGTTTCGGCATAAGGAGAATAGAGCTATAGATACTACCTATCAAGAGTCTTTGTTCCAGAGACATATCGAATATCTAAATAGAGCTGGCTAGACAAACTGCCTGACATAGAGTAGACAGTCAATAAATACTCATTGATGTCACTACCATAATCCATAGAATTCATGTGGCACACCCCAGAACCCTTATTAAGTGGCAGAGTAAACTCTTCATTGAGTTTGATGATGAAAGAAGTCATGAAAATGAAAAATCATGGATTGCCAAGGGAAGATGGTGGAGGAGGAGGATCCTAGTCTCACCATGTCCCACAGACACCTAAATAATACCCACACCAGTATACATAACAGAAAACAACGTGAAGACTTGAAGAACAAACTCTTCACAGCTAAATGTAGAGAAGAGGCCACACTGAAAAGGGCAGAGACATGGTTGGGAGTCAAAGTGACCTACAGAACTGTCCTTATAGGAGGGAGGGATATCATAGTCACAAAGAAGGGAGAGGGACAGACCTCATATCAGGCACCCAAGTCATGGGGGACCTGCACTGGTAAGACAAATCCTCATAACATTTGGCTTTGAAAACAAGACTAACTTTGAATTTTTATAATAAGTGGGGCTTAACACCTGGAACATTAAAAATCAGCAGGCTTAGCTCTGAGATGTGGAAGGCTCTAGGAACCTGAGTCCTCTTCCCTTGAAGAGACAGTGTAACAAAACAGCCTGACTGAGGTACAGCATAGGAGCAGCAGTTTGAAAAACTCCTAAGGTATACAGCAAGGACATTTGTTTGCTAATATCAGAGCTTGTCCTGGAGGGGTGGGGATCTTTAGGAGAACAAAAGAATTGGCAGGCACCATATCATCCCTTACTCCCCAACCTAGAGAGAAGGACACCAGCAGAAACCAACACAGTGCGATCACTCCAACCCAGCTGTGCACTCTACGCCCACACTTTTGTGGACCCACCCCCTCCACCCCAGCTTTGGCAAGAGTCTTCCAGAAGCAGTTGCAGTTCCCCTACCACAGGTGAAAACCACATACCTTGCTGGCACTATATACCACACCCCTGCATTCTCCTGCAGACCTACCTCATCCAGCATGCCTTTGACAGGCATCCATCCATCCAAAGAGGCACCACAAATGTGAGAGTGTGAAAGCAGCCCCAGCAAGGGCCAGCACCACCCCAAAGCAACTAGTGTCTTGGAGAAAGGGGAAGAAAACCACCAGTCTGACTGTGGCCACAGCATTAGGCTGCAGACAGACATCTGGTCTGATTCTGGGCTCTGCCCACTAAAGAAAGCAGCTCAGGGAATAACACTGGGATGGCATCCTGCAACTTGGTGCTACTGCAGCTCTGGCAAATGCCTGGTCTGACTGAACTCAGCCTAACATGGCCCCAGACTGGCCCACTAAGAACATAAGGAACAAACCCTACTCACAAATGGCAAAGAGAGCCACTGAAGAGGACTGGACTAAAGCCACAATAGCAGAGTGTACACAACACACCTAGGAGACACCCCTGAAACAAGAGATTCTGGGGAAAAGGGGACATTGCATGTCAGGGCACTAGAGGACCCGTTCTTCATAGGGCCACTACTTTCAAGAGCAGGAGACACAGCTGAGTTTCCAAGCACACAGAAACAGACAGAGACAAAATGAGGGACAAAGGAATAGGTCCCTAAACAAAGAAGAAGACAAAATCACAGCAAGAGAGATAAAGAAGAGCTAAGTAACATGCCTAATAGAGAATTTAAAGTAATGGTCATGAAGATATTCACTGGACTTGAAAAAGGAGTGAAGGACCTCAGTGAGACCCTCAATAAAGAGATAGAAAACCTAAAACAGAACCAATCAGAGTTAAAGAACTCAATAACTAAAATTAAAAATACACTAGAAGGGATAAATAGTAGACTAGAGGAAGGGGAAGAATTGATCAGCAATCTGGAGGACAAAGTAATAGAAAATAATCAACTTGAACATGAGAGAAGGGAGAAAAACAATAAGAAATGAGAATATATTAAGGGAACCCAGTGACACCATCAAGTATAAGAACATCCACATTACAGAGATCCCAGAAGGAAAATAAAGAAGAGGGAGAGATTTTGAATAAATAGCTGAATACTTCCCTAACCTGGAGAATGAAATACAAATCCAGATCAAGAAGACAAAGAACCCTCAACAAAATCAACCCAAGGAGGTACACACCAAGACATATAATTATTACATGGCAAATAGTAGTGATAAAGAGAATTTCAAAAGCAGCAAAAGAAGACAGTTACATGCAAGGAAAATCCCATAGGCTATCAGCTGATTTTTCAGCAGAAACTTTGCAGACCAGAAGGGATTGGCATGATAAATTCAAAGTCCTGAATGGGAAAAATGTGCAGCCCAAGAATACTGTAACCAGTAAGGTTATCATTCAGGATAGAAAAAGAGATAAAGAATGTCTCAGACAAACAAAAACTAAAGCATCTCTACAAGAAATATTAAAGTAGACACTTTGAGCGGAAAGAAAAGACTGTAAGTGAGAGTATAAAAAGGAGGAAACACAAAAGCAGTAAAAACGTGTTTATCTGTAAAAACCAGGCAAAGGATTCACAAAAGAATGTAAAATGAGATATCATATTCCTAAAGTGGGAGGGGGGAGGAATAAAGAAAGGGTTCAAACTTAAGCGACCATCAACTTAATACAGATAGCAATATTGCAAAAGATATACAAACCTAATGATAAACACATAAAAATGCTGATTCAAAGGGGCACACACACCCCAATGTTTATAGCATCACTATCAACAATAGCCAAATTATGGAAAGACCCCAAATGTCCATCAGCTGACGAATGGATAAAGAAGGCGTGTGTGTGTGTGTGTGATGGAATACTACACAGTGATCAAAAAGAATGAAATCTTGCCATGTGCAACAACATGGATGGAACTAGAGTGTATTATGCTAAGTGAAATAAGTCAGAGAAAAACAAATATCTTGATTTCACTCATATGTGGAATTTAAGAAACAAAACAGATGAACCTATGGGAAGGGAAGGAAAAAGAAGATAAAAACAGAGGGAGGCAAACTATAAGGGACTCTTAAATACAGAGAACAAACGGAGGTTTGCGAGAGGGGAGGTGGGTGGAGGGGTGGGCTAAATGTGTGATGGGCATTAAGGAGGGCACTTGTTGGGATGAGCACTGGATGTTATATGTAAGTGATAAATCACTAACTTGTAGGGGCGCCTGGGTGGCTTAGTCGGTTAAGCGTCCGACTTTCGCTTAATCTCGCGGTTCGTGGGTTCGAGCCCCGCGTCGGGCTCTGTGCTGACTGCCAGCTCAGAGCCTGGAGCCTGTTTCAGAGTCTGCGTTTCCCTCTCTCTCTCTGACCCTCCCCTGCTCACGCTGTCTCTCTCTCTCTCTCTCCTAGAAATAAATAAAAATATTAAAAAAAAAATCACTAACTTCTTCTCTTGAAGCCAATATTGCACTACATGTTAACTAACTTGAATTTAAATAAATTAAATTAAAAATAAAAATTTAAAACCAGTAATAGCTATGCAAAGAATAAGGAGAAAGTAATCTGAGTAGATCACTGAAGACAGAAAAGCATGAAAGAGAGCAGGGGAAGGAAATATTACCAAAAAATGCAAAAACAACCACAAAACAAATAAGAAAATGGCAATAAATACACATTGATAATTACTTTGAATGTAAATGGTCAAACACTGCAAAAAACAGAGGGTGACATAGTAGATAAAAACAAGACCTGTCTGCTTGTCAGACTCATTTCAGACCTAAAGACATCTGCAGATTGAAAGTGAGTGAGGAGAAACATTTATCATGTAAACGGAGGTCAAAAGAAAGGAGTAGCAATACTTATGTAGGAAAAAATTTAAGTTTTTACTTAAATTCCAGTTAGTTAACATGCAGTACAATATTAGATTCAGGAATCCAATATAGTGATTCAGCACTTCCATACATCACCTGCTGCTCACCAAAACAAACGTACTCCTGGGACACCTGGGTGGCTCAGTTGGTAAAGTGGCCAACTGCGGCTCAGGTCATGATCTTGCAGTTCACAAGTTCGAGCCACACATTGGGCTCTGTGCTGACAGCTCAGAGCCTAGAGCCTGCTTCAGATTCTGTGTCTCTGTCTCTCTCTGCCCCTACCCCACTTATGCTCTGTCTCTCTCAAAAAAAATAAACACTGAAAAATAAATTTTTTTTAATTTTTTTTTAAATTTATTTCTAGGAGAGAGAGAGAGACAGCGTGAGCAGGGGAGGGTCAGAGAGAGAGGGAGTCACAGACTGAAACAGGCTCCAGGCTCTGAGCTAGCAGTCAGCACAGAGCCCGACGCGGGACTCGAACCCACGAACCGCGAGATCATGACCTAAGCGAAAGTCGGACGCCTAACCGACTAAGCCACCCAGGCGCCCCTGAAAAAATTTTTTAAATTAAAAAAAAAAATTTTTAAAACAAGTGCACTCCTTAATCCCCCTTACCTATTTAACCCACCCACTCCCACCTTCCTTCTGGTAACAATCACTTTGTTCTCTAACGTTAAGATTCCATTTCTTGGTTTGCTTCTCTTTTTTTCCCCCTTGCTCATTTGTTTTCGTTTCTTAATTACACATAGGAGTGAGATCATATGGTATTTAGCTTTCTCTAACTGGCATTTTTCACTTAGCATAATACTCTCTAGCTCCCTCCATGTTGTTACAAATCCCAAGATTGCAGTATTTTTAATGGCCAAGTAATATTCATCACACACACACACACACACACACACACACACACACATACATGCCACATCTTCTTTATCCATTCATCAATCTATGGACACTTGGGCTGCTTCCATATCTTGGCTATTGTAAATAATGCTGCTATAAATATCAGGATGCATGTATCTCTCTGAATTAGTATTTTTGTATCCATTGGCTAAATACCTAGTAGTGCAATTACGGTATCATATGGTAGTTATAATTTTAATCTTTTGAGGAACCTCCATACTGTTTTCCAGAGTGGCTACACCAGTTTGCATTCCCATCCACAATGTAGGAGGGTTCCTCTTTCTCCACATCCTCACCAAAACCTGATTGTTTGTGTTGTTGATTTTAGCCACTGATAGGTGGGAGGTGGTATCTCATCATGGTGTTGATTTGCATTTTCCTGATGATGAATAATGCTGAGCATCTTTTCATATGTCTGCTGGCCATCTATAGGTATTTTTTGGAAAAGTAACTATCCATGTCTTCTGCCTTATTTTTATTTTTTATATGTTTGAGAGAGAGAGAGAGAAAGGGCTAGAGCAAACGGGGGAGGGGCAGAGAGTGAGAAGGAGAGGGAGAGAGAATCCCAAGCAGACTCCACTGTCAGTGCAGAGCCCAAAACAGGGCTCAATCTCTCAAACCAGGAGAACATGACCTGAACTGAAATCAAGAGTTAGATGCGTAGCCAACTGAGCCATTCAGGCACCCCTGCCCATTTTTTAATTGGATTGTTTCTTAGGTGTTGAGTTTTGTCAGTTCTTTATATATTTTGGATACTAACCTTTTATCACATATTATTTGCAGTTATCTTCTCATATTCCATAGGCTGCCTTTTAGTTTTGTTGATTTTTTCCTTTGCAGTGCAGAAGCTTTTTATTTTGCTATAGTCCCAATAGTTAATTTTTGCTTTTGTTTCCCTTGCCTCAGGAGATGTATCTAGAAAAATGTTGCTGGAGCTAATGTTAATGAAGTTACTACCTGTGTTCTCGTCTAGGATTTTTATGGGTTTAGGTCTCACATCTAGGTTCTTAATCCATTTTAAATTTATTTTTGTGAATGGTATAGGAAAGTGGTCCACTTTCATTCTTTTGCAAGATGTTGTCCAGTTTTCCCAACACCATTTGTTGAAGAGACAATCTTGGAAGAAATAGACTTTAAAACACAGACTATAACAAGATACAAAGAAGGACACTATATAATCACAACAGGAACAATCCAAAATGTAACAATTGTAAATAGGTTACCAACATGAAAGCATCCAAATATATAAAATAGTTAATAATGAGTATAAAGGAAAAAATTGATACTAACACAATAATAATAAGGGACTTTAACACCCACTTACATCAATGGACAAATCATCCAAACAGAAAATCAATGAGGAAACAGTGCCTTTGAATGACATACTGGACCAGATAGACTTAACAGATATATTCAGAATACCCCATCCTAAAACAGCTGAATGCATATTCTTTTCAGGAGCACATGAAACATGCTCCACGATAGACCACATAGTAGACCACAAAACTAGTCTCAACAAATTAGAAAATACTGCAGTCGTGGCATACATCTTTTCTGACGACAACACTATGAAACTAGAAGTCAACCACAAGAAAAATTTTGGAAAGAGCACAAATACATGGAGGTTAAATAACATGCCACTAAATAATGAATTGGTCAACCAAGTAATCAAAGAGGAAATCAAATTTAAAAATACATGAAGACCAATGCAAGTGAAAACACAAGGAGTCAAAATTTTTTGAAGTAACAAAAGCAGTTCTAAGAGGGATATTTATAGCAATACGGTTCTATCTCAAGAAGCAAGAAAAATCTCAAGACAACCTAATATTACACCTAAAAGAGCTAGGGGGGAAAAAAACCCAAGCCAGATGAAAGAGGAAATAAATGATATAGAAACTAAAAATAGGACAGATCAATGAAACCAGGAGCTGATTCTTTGAGAAGATCAACAAAATTGATACACCTCTAGCCAGAATAATCAAAAGAAAAAAAATAGAGGGGGAACAAAATCACAGGTGAAAGAGGAGAAATAACAGCCAACATCACAGAAACATAAACAATTCTAAGTGATTATTATGAAAAATCATATGCTGACATATTGGATAACCCCCCAAAATGGATAAATTCCTAGAAATATGTAACCTGCCAAAACTGAAGCAGGAATAGAAAATTTGAACAGACTGATTACCAGCAATGAAATTGAATCAGTACAAAAAACTCCCAACAACCAAAAGTCCACGACAAGACAGCGTCAAAGGCAAATTCTACTCAACAGTTAAAGAGTAAACGCGTCTCCTTCTCAAACTATTCAAAAAAATTGCAAAGGAAAACTTCCAAATTCATTATAGGAGGCCAGTATTACCCTGATACCAAAATCAGATAGATTCCACAAGAAATGAGAACTACAGGTCAATATCACTGATGAACATAGATGCAAAAATCCTTAACAAAATACCAGCAAACCGAATCCAACAATACATTTAAAAAATCATTCACCACAATCAAGTGGGATTTATTCCCAGGATGCAAGCATGATTCAATATTTGCAAATCAATCAACATGATATATCACATCAGTAAAATAAAGGATAACAACCATATGATCATTTCCATAGGTGCAGAAAAAGCATTTGACAAAGTACAACATCTGTTCATGGTTAAAAACTCTCAACAAAGTAGGGTTAGAGGCAACATACATCAACATCAAAAAGGCCATATATGAAAACCCACAGCAAACATCATACTCAATGGTAAAAAACTGAAAGCTTTTCCCCTGAGGTCAAGAACAAGACAAGGATGTCCAGTCTCACCACTCTTATTCAACACAGTGTTCCAAGTCCTATTCACAGCAATTCGATGACAAAAATAAAAGGCATCCAAATTGGTAAGGAAGAAGTAAAATTCTCACTACTTTCAGATGACATGATACTATATATAGAGAGAAAACCCTAAAGATTCCAGCAAGAAAATACTAGAACTTATAAATTCAGTAAAGTCACAGGATACAAATCAATATACAGAAATCTGTTTCATATCTATATACTAATAATGAAGCGACAGAAAGAGAAATGAAGAAAATAGTCCCATTTACAATTTCACCAAAACCCATAAAATACCTAGGAATAAACTTAACCAAGGAGAAGATCTGTACTCTGAAAGTTATAAAACACTGATAAAACAAATTGAAAAGGACACAAACAAATGGAAATATATTCCATGCTCATGGTTTGGAGGACAAAATATTGCTAAAATGGCTTTATTATTCTTTTTTGAAATAAGCTTTAAAAATGTCTATTATGCAAAGCAATTTACAGATTTAATGCAATCCTTATTAAGATACGAACAACATTTTACACAGAACTAGAATAATAAATCCTAAAATTTTTATGGAACTACAAATAACCCCTGATAGTCAAAGCAATCTTGAAAAAAAAAAAAAACTGGAGAGATCACAGCTCCGGACTTCAGGCTATATTGCAAGTCCGTGGTATTCAAAACAGTGTTGGTACTGGGACAAAAATAGACACATAGATCAACAGAACAGAGAGGCCAAAACTAAACCCACAATTATATAGTCAATTAATCTTTGATAAAGGAGAAAGAATATACAACAGGGAAAAGACCGTCTTCAACAAATGGCGCTGGGAAAACTGGACAGCTACATGCAAAAGAATGAAACTAGACCACTTTCTTATACCACTCACAAAAATAAATTCACAAGGGATCAGAGACCTAAATGTGAAGTCTGAAATCAGAAAAGTTCCAGAAGAGAACACAGACACTAATTTCTGTGACATTGACCATAGTAACATTTTTCTAAATTATGTGTCCTCAGACACGAGAAACAAAAGAAAAATTAAACTATTAGAACTACACTACAATTAAAAAAAAAAAAAGATTTGCACAGCAAAATAAACCATCAACAAACCAAAAAGGTAATATATGATATATCATGATCGCAGGGCTTGAGAGCTTGAGCCCTGCTTTTCTCTCCCCACCCCTTTCTCTCCCTTTGCCACTTGTTCACTTGCACCCTCTCTCAGAAAAAAAGGAGGGGGGGAGGGCAGAAAACCTGAATAGACATTTTTCAAAAAAAAGACCTACAGATGGTCAACAGACACATGAAAATGTGCTCAACATCATTTATCATCAGGAAAATGCAAATCAAAACTATGAGATATCACCTCACACCTGTCAGAATGAATGGCTAAAAATCAAAACACAAGAAATAACAAGTGTTGGCAAGGATGGGAAGGAAAAGAGAATCCTTATGTACTACTACTACAGCCACTGTGGAAAACAGTATGGAGTGTCCTCAAAAAATTAATAGAATTACTGTATTATCTAACAATTCCACTACTGGGCATTTACTAAAAGAATATGAAAGCACTAACTCAAAAAGATATGCAACCCCTATGGTTTTTGCAGTATTATTTACAATAACCAAAGTATGGAAGCAGTCCAAGTGCCCATAGACACATGATGGATAAAGACGTGATACACACTCATACACACACACACACACACACACACACGTGCATGCACACTGAAATATTACTCAGCCATATAAAAGGATGCAACCTTGTCATTTGCAACAATATGGATTGATCTAGAGGGTATAATGCTAAGTGAAATAAGTCAGTCAGAAAAAGATAAATACCCTAGGATTTCACTCATGTGGGAATTTAAGATGCAAAACAAATTAACAAAGTAAAAAAAATAAAAGAGAGAGAGAGAGACAAACCAAAAAAGATGCCCTGAAATAGAGAATAAAATGATGGTTACCTGTGGCAGGGAAGAGGGGTATCAGGCGAAATAGGTGAGGGATGAGCATTATCAGGATGAGCACTAAGTAATGATATACAATATAGTGATTCAATAATTCTATCTGAAACTAACAACACTATGTTTATACTGGAATTTAAAAAATTTTAAAGGAAATTATGGATAATCTCAAGAAGTAGTCATCATTAGTTGGCCCTTTATCTTCCATGTAATCTTTGTCTAGACAGCAAAACAATTCCAACAGTTAATTTCCTCTTCAGCACTCTTTGTTCTTCAACATTGACACAATATTAAATGGTTGAATAACTGGCCAGGTTAGAAACAGAAAAATCCCATGACTATTTCTGCAGTTCAGACATACGTGATTTTAAAAATGTATTCTTTCCTTGCCTTGAGTACACAGTAAAAATACTTTCAGATCACAGCAAATATTCTCAGTCAGATTACTTAGAAACAAGTCCAAAATTAATTCCAATGAGAAAAATTTAATCTGCCAAACACGTTCACATTTATTAGTCTCATTACTCATAGATAAAAAACAAAATGGGGAATCATAATACATCCAGCAAAAGTGAGAAAGGAACATAACTGAAGATTAACCAGTAGTCTACATTCCTCTATTTTAAAAGACTGATAAAATTTCAAAAGACATATTCATATTTTCAATCTAGAACATTTAAGTGTGATAAATGGAAAAAAATTTTTAAACATGGTACTTTTCTATAGTTTAAATGAGAATCAATTATTGTATGCCCTTCCCTCCCACACATTTTGATACCCTTCCATAGTTCTCCACTTTCTCCCTAGCTCAGAACAAGCCACATCTCCACAAAAATAAGAGATCCATCAATAGTTCCCTCCCTGAGACTTCAATCTGACTTACATCAATTTCAGATGAATTAGGAAAAAAATCAATGTCTTCATCACCATCATTGTGCCCAAAAAGATGATCTAGCTTACAGTCTTTTATGGAAAACTCTTATTGCCACCAATGGTCTCTAATACCTTTTGGCACTCAGATCAGTCAAGTCAACTTACCCATTGTCATCACTGTTGTCAGAGGAATCCATAATTCTGCTAAAGGGTAAAAACATACAAAAATAAAATTCAGACATTCTGGAAAGCAGTTTCTTCTTCCTGACAGAATTTTAGGACATCAAAAGTAAAATCATGAGGTAACATGACAGAATGACAAACATTTTCAGGGTATAGCAATGAGGCCTCTGAGATAGCCTCTTGGCTGTGTGTGTCTGCCCACTGGAAAAAGAAGGAAAGAATTGAGGGAGGTATAGTGTTCGTGATTAAACCTCTTTTCTTCTCCATTTTGTCAACCATTCACATATTCTGGAATCAATTTGGGAAATATGAATGATCTGAGCATAAGGATGGGGAGGGAGATCAGATAATAACTAATGAAAGCATACAGAAATAAAGAAAATGCCACAACAGTAAATATTCCAGTTTCAAGGGCTAGTCCCTGATCACCATTTGGTAGAGAAGAAAGTAGTAGGGAAGTCAAGAATGGCCTAAATAATGGGGCACCTGAGAGGCTCAGTTGGTTAAGTGTCTGACTCTTGATTTTGGCTCAGGTCATGATCTTATGGTCCAGGAGATTGAGCCCCACATTGGACTTTGTGCTGACAGCACAGAGCCTGCTTAGGATTCTCTCTCTCCACCCTTCCTGCATGCTCTTTCTCACTCTCTCTCTTTCAGTCAAAACAAACAAACAGAACAGGTATTCAGAATGGTTTCTTTTTCTCTCAATTCATTTTACAAAAAGGTATCTGGTTAAATTATCCCAAGTCAAGATTCCTCACCACCAAACCACTGGCTTGGATAATTTAATCTCTCTATAATTTAATTCCTCATCTGTAAAATAAGACACATTGAAAAGGCACTTTCTATTTGTCCAAGTCATAAATTCATGCTGTATGGTCATCATTTCACAAACATTACTGGTTTTTAGACAGCCTGCTCTCTTCACCAAATGTTATACCAAAAACACCAATGCGACAAACAACATGACAAAAAAATCATATATTTCAAAAACACTTCAAGATTCTCAAAGTACTACGTTCCCACAATTTCCTAGGAAATCTTGGATTCTTATCCATAGGAGAGTCTTCCTCCCAGGACTATAGAAGTCATACTGAAGCATGGAGTAAGAAACTAACAACAACGGAAACTCTGGGAGCCTCCTGAAGAGGGAGAGCTGTCTCTTGTGGTGGACACACGGAGGAAAAAGTCTGCTATGGACAGTCTTGAGGGGCTGAGTGGGAGGGAAAATTTTAAGTTCTGTTCTTGCTTTTCCCCTGAGTTGCTTGGAGACAATCACTGTCACTCTCAGTGGAAAGCAGCAGCAACTACCCAAATATAATTAGGATAAAATTTGGGTAGCATTACAGGGCACCTGGGTGGTTCAGTCGGCTGAGCATCCAACTCTTGATTTTGTTCAGGTCACGATCCCAGTGGTGAACTCTGCACTGAGCATGGAACATGCTTAAGATTCTCTCTCTCTCTCTCTCTCTCTCTCTCTCTGTCTCTCTCTCTCTCTCCCCCCCCTTTCCTTTCTCTCTCCCTCTCCCCCACTCACATGCTTTCTCTTGCTCTAAAATAAAAAAATTTTCATTGGCATTAAGTTAGCTGATAAAAACAGGGAAGGGCTGAAGAGCAATCCTTGGGCCTTCACTTCTCCACCCCTTTATCTCCAAAACCCCAGGTGAACAGCCTAGAAGTCTGCCTTCTCCAATGCCACTTTTGCCCAGGACCTTAAAGGTGACATATCCTGACCAGAGAAATTACCAGCATCACAGTGTTTCACCATTAGGCAGACTCTCTGACCTCAGGCTATTACCTTCCTTCATGTTAAGTTTACTGAGAAAAACATACCTTAGGTCCTAGCTTTCAACAAGAGTCACTATATAAAATGTCACCCAACCCAGGATACTGTCGAAAGTGAAAAGGACGTGCTATTAATAATTTTGCTGAGACAACAGCCACAGATTGAGATTTTCCCTAGCAAATCTTCAGCCCTTCCCTAACACAAGTTACCAGTTGGAGGGGTCAATGGCCACAAGGATATGAGCTCACAAATCAAAATAGTTAGATACCTGAGGAGTACAACCACTGAAAAAGAAATACAACAAACTGAACGACATATACTATCTGAAACAGAACTGTTGGAACATACTGAACAAGATTTGTAAGGAAGCATGAGAAATACACTTAAAGATACAAGGGAAGAGGTTAGTAAAATGAAATAAGAATTTTTAAAAATCATACAGAAAAACCCAAGAGAATATTTTCAATGTGAAAGTCTAATTGTTGAAATAAAGAATCACTTCATGGGATAAACAGTAGTTTGGATACCTGTGGAAGGCAAGTTAATCTAGAGCTGGAAGAGGAGGTTGAGAAACTCCCAGAAAATAGTAGAAAAGAATACAAAAGAAAAACCAGTTGATATAAAGGATAAAAACAGATCTCTAACACCTGGACTCTAACACCTGGACTCTAGATAGCTAACAAAATAAAAGAAAATATTTGAAAAATAATAAATTTCCCAAAATTAAAGAAATGATCACAAAAGCAATGTTTCATCTAACACACATTTAAATGGTATTTACTAAGGTCAGGTATTGTCCCGATGCTTCACAAATATTTCAATTGGTCCTCAACTCTCAAGATAGTTACGATTATTATTTATTTTAACCATTTCACAGATCTTGAATAGTCAGATTTCTCGCTTCCACCATGCTGATTTGTAAGCCACTCACTGCTAATAAAAATCTGTGACCTTCCTGTGGCAATTCACAGTGTTTAAGGTATTGATTGCAATGGGACAACTGAAGCCCTTGCAATGACCATCTCAAAATGGTCACCCCTTCCCCACCAGTCAATGACAGAGCATCTCCCATAAGGGCATCCAGCTGTCCTAGAGAAGCTTAAAGGGACTGTAACTGGCATATGCCTTCTGTTACTGGAATACTGTCTAAGCTGTAGTAGTATAAGGAAATTGTAAGCATAAAACAAGGTCTTGAAATTGTGAGTTTGCCGAATTTCGTTTACATACAGTTTACATTCATTATGAAAAAAAATACATATATTCCCTATTCAATGAACCTTGAATTATGCTTACAATTTAGTAAAATTTGCATCTTATTACTTACTTATTATGTTTTTGATGCATGAGCCAGAGATATAAAGGGTTCCTCTTTAATCTCTGCATGGTATGGTCTTGTGGACAACCACAATCTACAATTAATCTGGGAAAAAAGAAAAGAAAAGCACATATGACTTTTTTTTATTTTTTGTTTTACAAATAGTATATTGTCAAATTAGTTTCCACATAACACCCAGTGCTCATCCCCACAAGTGCCCTCCTCCATGCCCACCCACCCCTCCCCCCACATCCATCAGTCCTCAGTTTTTGTCAGCATTCAAGAGTCTCTCATGGTGTGACACATATGACTTTTATATTCAGGATTTTTAAACACATAGGATACTTGCCCAGTTAGAAAGAAGGTCATTCATAGACCTTATCAGGTATGGATCAGCATTTCTAAAATCTTGAATCTACTAACTTGTAAGATCTACAGTACTGTACAATTTTATCAATCCTGTGAAATATGTATTCTGTATCTTATTTTAGTTCAAGAAATGGAAGATAAATTTTATTGAACATCCAAAACCTTAAGTTTAGTTCAAAGACGGAACACATTAACAACTGCTGTCTTGCTACATAGGATCCAGCAAGTGAAATAAAATTCATTTCAAACCAAACTGATATCATAGTGACTTATGGTATTCCCATCTTGAAACATTCCATAGCATAGATCAAAGGAATGGGAAAACAAAGATAGGTCTTTGACCTTTCACAGAGCAGATTTGTGTCATGCAAGGGAACTGGAAGTCACTGGAGAATAAGACATTGCCAAGTACACTGCCAAGTTACCAAATAGGCAGACTGAAATGTGCCACAAACCCTAAATTCTGGGCAAAGAGAGAAAAATGAAAACAAACTGAAAAATATTTTTTTCATAAATAGATCGCTTTGGGTATAAGTTTTTATTTTGAGTTTTGGGCTTGAGAGCAAGCTACCTGTAAATGTCATACCTTCAAGGGATATCACCTCATGGACAGTGGGAGTTAGAATCCCAAAGCTCTGTTCCAGAGGTGGCCAGGAGAACCAGTGTGGACCAAGACAGAGCCGCATATCTAAGGACGCTCTGTCCCTGCAAACCTCAGATTTGTTTACCTATAGGCAGGGCTGCTTTCAAGGGGCCACAGCAGAAGGGAGGTAGAGCACAGACGGATTCAGATCTTGGGACTTGAATACAACTTTTCCTAAGTGGGAGGAAACATTACTTGAAATTCTAAAGTGTTCTTTCCTGTTTCCAGTATCCTTTCAGGATAATGCCTTTAACTCTTTTTTTTTTCTTTAATTTCCCCAAACTAAGCCCATTAAGTCAATTCCCCCAAGCCCCAATTCCTGACCATCAACAAGGTTACTGCGTTTTGGTCCTATATTGGCCTAGTGCACCCCCATCTCCTGCCCACACATCACCTTTCCACATCCCCTCCACCTCTGGTTCCCTGGGGATGAGGAGGTTCTTTCTGGGAGGTCCCTGGGAAGAAGCGAACATTTATTAATACTCCCCACTGCCGAGCACAAGGCAAAGCTTGCTATCTTTGGCCACAAAGACCCCCACCTGCCCCTTGCCCCCTACCATCCGGGCCTCTAAGACATTCTTCTCACTCTCTGTGAGGATGAAGGACAACATTAGCCAACATAGAGGGCAGAGGATGGGATGCCTTTGTCCAGAGACACCCCACACCCCACCCCTAGGTCTTTACCTGGTGCTGGTAACAAGCTAGTCCTGGAATAAGAACTCCGTGTCCATGGCAACCCCAAACAGATTCCAGGTAGTCCTGATATCGTAGTAGGGTGGGGAATACAATGAACTTGGTTCCACACTGATTCCAAGCGGTCCTGAGATTGTAGTAGTACAGTGGGGAATACAGTGAACTTGGCTCCAGGCTATAAGGGTCTTAAAAACAGATGCTGTTGCTCCTTAAAGATGGGGATGGGAGGGTACCAAGATCAAAGATCCCAGGATAATAATCTCAGAGCAGATGGTCTCACCTTACAGTTTTCACTTTGCAAGAAAAAGAATGATCAAAGGGCTAAATTTTTTTTTTACTAGTATCAAATTTGACTAAAATAGGCAAAGTTGATATAGGACTCAGGGACAAAAATTATTTATGCAAGCTATCATTTTATGGGATTGAGAAGAAGCAATCAAATATTATTTGTGAATTTAAAATACACCAATTTTCCTGGTAGAGTAAACCTGAGAAGGTAGAAACAAATGCCAAAGAAATTAAAACAAATATAGAAAGTTTTAAAAATCTAGAGGAGGAGAGCCTGGTGGCTCACTCAGTTGGTTAAGCGTCCGACTTTGGCTCAGGTCATAATCTCACAGTTCGTGAGTCTGAGCCCCGCATCAGGCTCTGTGCTGACAGCTCAGCTCAGAGTCTGGAGCCTGCTTCAGATTCTGTGTCTTCCTCTTGCTCTCTGCCCCTTCTCCACTTGCTCTCTCTCTCTCTCTCTCTCTCTCTCTGTGTGTGTGTGTGTGTGTAAAATTTCATTTTAAATTATAAAATTTAAAATCT
Organism: Hyaena hyaena; assembly: GCF_003009895.1. NCBI lineage: Eukaryota > Metazoa > Chordata > Mammalia > Carnivora > Hyaenidae > Hyaena > Hyaena hyaena. The sequence continues at coordinate 1,726,757 of NW_024080738.1, read as the reverse complement.
AGATGAAACATCAGAAATTTATGTGTGAAAATTATAACATACAGATTACTACAAAAATAAGGAAGATCTGTTTGACAGTTTATGTTTGTACATGTTCTGATGCTGAATAAGTGGTCACAGTAGAAGTCATGGATATGAGATTAAGGTCATATTTAATATTTCTATAAGCAATTTGTAAAATACAAAAATGAATAAAACATAGTCACTGACTTCAATGTCACGTTGATGACCTCAAGGCCACACCATTTTGAAATATGCCTAGAGCATTCTGTTCTCTGTGAGAAAGACCCGGCCTAAAGAGAAACTACCAGAGCCTTGTCTGATCTAAGGAAAGGGCAAGACGACAACCTTAGCCCCTTCTAGCCTTCCTGTCTTACATAAGAGGAAGAGAGAGAGACTAAGAAACTCTTCTGAAGGTCACAGACCTTGTTTCTTTTCAAGTCTTAATATTTTATTGAAAATTGGGCTTATAAAATAATGTAACAACCGCAAATCAGATTTTTCCCTTTCCCCAGGGTTTGTTGTTTTTTATTTGGTGACTTTTCTGAATTCTACTTAAGAATTTCTAATTCAAAATTCTATAAAGTCTCTATTCTTTTTAGAATGTGCCACTGCAGTCAGCTTGATTAGCAAATGGTCAGCTAATAAATGGACAGAGAGTCCCTCAGATGCCTGGAACCAGTAAGTCTCTTACTAGATACAAAAGAGCTTCATGTGCATGCTTGAGCATGCCTTCCACATAGCCAGGCAGGTTACAACTCCACCATGACATACATTTTCTTCTTGTGCAGACCCTGAAGTTTGGTCAGAGATGAGAGCTCTTCAGGTCTCTCCTAAGTTTGCAAAATCCTAGGTACGTGGATAGCCCTAATATACAGAGGGCCTTCTAGAGTCTCAGGAATAGGTTTCAGCTTTTTAAAGCTCTCTATGGATATCTCATTACACCACTTTTTCTTTTGCCTCAACTACTATCTATGCCTCAGGTAGCCATGATGTTCAACAGTGGTCTTTGACTATCTTCAACAAATGTCCCCAGGGAAAAGGCTGGGGGAGCTCCAGGTCAAGCCAAATTAAGACAGTCTCGTGAGTGGAGTCTTGGAGGGATACACTAGATAGATCAAATAATGACATTTCTCTGGGAATAGACCTTTGAAGGAGTTCTAACCCCATTCTGTCCCTTCCATTGGCCCCCAAGTGGCTGGTTTATTCCATGACTGCAGGATGTTGGTCCTCAAGGCTACCAGGGAGCTGAGGAGAGTGTTTCAGGACTGGTGTGAGTTACAACACCACAAAGCTCACTATTCTTACCAAAATCTGGCCTATGTTCTTAAATAAATGCTCCCCAGATTGCTGAAAGCCTGTGATTAATTTCTAGAGTTCTGAAAAAAGTGATTCTGACCATTTTTGCCAGTATTCTTGGTAATTTTACGAAGGGAAGTATTTTTGGAGATCCCTATTTTGGCATGTTCACTGGCATTACTTCTGAACTTACTTATAAATACACTGTGAAATTCAAAAGAAAGGGAATTACTAAGTGATCACAGGCACATAAACACACACATACTTACATGCATACACACACTCTGCTACTGAAACTAAAGTGGTAAGTGACAGAAGCTTGGAATGCTCTGGAAGGGTGCCAAGCCAAAAAATCTAGAGTTTTGTTGGTTAACATTGTGGCTGCCTGAGGTGGTAACTAGGAGGTGGGGCAAACAGTAGGCGAACCAAAATGTTTCAAGAAAAAAAAAAAAAGAGAGAGAGAAGAAAAGAGAAAGAAAAGAGAGAGGGAGAGAGAGACGAAGAAAGTTGTAAAAGGTGATGTCAAGAAAAGACTGTGAAAAACTCTAACATATTTCTGGGAATCTAGAGTTTTATTGTTAGCTAAGTAACAGGATTTGAATTTGACTGAGTGGGAGCTGAATCTGAGACCTGCACACATATCCAGGTACTCAAACTGGATATATATCTAGCTCAAAAGAAAAACTTGAAAAAAATCTATCTGCTGACAGAAAATCAACAAGCAAATCAGTCAGTCTCTATTGGCATTGGGTTTAAAAAATATTAGTAATTTTAATTTAATAGTCTTTCCTAATGTTTTGTAACCATCTCTACTCTCTTGGGATCTGAATTTATACCACACTGTCTAAGAAACTTCAATCCAATCAATGAAATTGAAATAGTTCTTGATTGGTGGTGATTCCTAGCACCCAGCAGGAACCAAGGCAAATCATCTCAATTTAGGTCCCTCGGGATTCCCAAAGCTAAAGTTTAGTCAAATAGGAGCTCTTTTTTAAAGTTTTTTTTTTTTAATTAACAATAGAACTCCCTTATGAACCACAGCTGAAATCCTACTCAGAGGTGAAAAACAGAGCTTGTCTTCTAAGATGAGACACAAGAGAAGGGTGTTCATTCTTAGCACTTTTATTCATAGTACTGGAAGCCCTAGCCACAGCAATCAGACAAGAAATACAAGGCATCTAAATAGGTAAGGAAGACATTAAACTGTCGCTATTTGCGGATGACATATATACATAAAAATGCTTAGACTCCACCAATAAACTGTTAGAATAAATGAATTCAGTAAAGTATTAGGATACAAAAATACACAGAAATTGGTTGTGCTTCTAAACAATAATGAAGTACCAGAAAAATGAACAATTCCATTTACAATTACACCAAAATAATAGCTAGTAATAAACTTAACCAAGGAGATGGAGGACATGTATTCTGAAAATTATATTGATTTTAAAAACTGAGGATGATAACAAATAAATGGAAAGATATTCCATGCTCATTGGTTGGAAAAATTAATCTTGTTAAAATGTCCATACAGCCCAAAACAATCAATAGATTCAATGTAATCCCTCTTAAAATACAAACAGCATTTTTCACAGAACTAGAAGGAAGAATCCAAAAATGCATGCAGAACCCAAAAGACCTTGAATAGCTAAGGATTTTTGAGAAACAACAACAAAGCTCGAGTTACCACAATCCTAGATTTTGAGATATACTACAAAGCTGTAGTCATCAAAACAGTATGGTACTGGCACAAAAGTAGAACACACATCAGTGGAACAGGAGAGAGAGACTAGAAATAAGCCAAGACTTAAAGGGTCAATTAATCTGGGACAAAGCAAGCAAGAATATACAATAGAGAAGAGATAGTCTCTTCAACAAACGGTGTTGGGAAAACTGGACAGCAACATGCAAAAGAATGAAACTAGACCACTTTATTACACATACACAAAAATAAACTTAAAATGAACTAAAGACCTAACTGTGAGACCTGAAACCACAAAATTCCTAGAAGAGAACACAGGCAATAATTTCTTTGACATCAGCCATAGCAACATATATACATATATTATACATATATACCACCTCTTCTTTATCCACTCATCTGTTGATGGAAGTTAAGATTGCTTCCGTATTTTGGCTATGGTAAATAATGCTAATAATATATATACATAAAAAAGGATGAAATCTTGTCATTGGTAAAAACATGGATGAACCCAGAGAGTATATGCTAAGTGAAATAAGTCAGACACAAATAGACAAATACCATATGATTCCATTTATATGTAGAATCTTAAAAACAAAACAAGCAAGTAAACAAAAAGCAGAAACAGACCCATAAATACAGAGAACAAATTGCTGGTTATCAGATGGTAGGGGAGTGGGGGGATCGACGAGATGACTAAAGGGGGGGTAGGAGGGACAGGCTTCTAGTTATGGAATGAGTAAGTCAGGGGGATAAAAGGTACAGCATAAGGAATATAGTCAATGGTACTATAATAATGTTGTATAAGGACAGATGGTACCTACATTTGGGAGAATAGCAGAAGGTATAGACTTATTCAATCATATGTTGTACACCTGAAACCAATGTAACCTTGTATGTCAACTACACTTCAATTTACAAAAAGAAGTACAATCTTTGACATAGGCCATAGCAACTTCTTTCTAGATAGATTTCCTGAGGCAAGGGAAACAAAAGCAAAAATAAACTATTGGGCTACATCAAAACAGAAACCTTCTGTCCAGCAAAGGAAACAATCAACAAAGCTAAAAAGCAACCTATGGAATGGGAAAAGATATTTGCAAATGACACTGTGATAAGGGATTAGTATCCAAAATATGTAAAGAACTGACACAACTCAGCATCCAAAAAAATGAATACAATTAAAAATAGGAAGAAGGCATGAATAGACATTTTTCTAAACACCACCTACAGACAGCCAACAGACACATGAAAAGAAGCTCAACATCACTTATCAGGAATATGCAAATCAAAACTACAATGAGTTATCACCTCACACCTGTCACAATGTCTAAAATTAACAACACAGGCAACAACAGGTATTATTAGCAAGGCTGTGGAGAAAGGCGAATCCTCTTGCATTATTAGTGGGAATGTAAGCTGGTGCAGCCACTCTGGAAACAGTATGGAGGTTCCTCCAAAGGTTAAAAATATAACCACCATATGATCCAGCAATTGCACTACTAGGTATTTACTCAAAGAATATAAAAATACCAATTCAAAATCATACATGCACCCTGATGTTTATAGCAGCAGCATCTACAATAGCCAAATTATGGAAATAATCCCAGTGCCCACTGATTGAGGAATGAATAAAGATGTGTTACAGATATCTATAGATATAGATATATCTCCACAATAGCTCTCAGCCATAAAAAGAATGCAATCTTGCCATTTGCCATGACATGGAGGGAACTAGAGAGTATTATGCTAAGTGAAATAGTCAGAGAAAGACAAACACCATATGATTTCACTCATATGTGGAATTTAAGAAACAAAGCAAATGAGCAAAAGGGAAAAAATGAGAGACGGGCAAACCAAGAAACAGACTCTTAACTATAGAGAACAAACTGATGGTTACCAGAAGGGAGGTAACTGGTGGAGGGGTCAAGTACGTGATGGGGATTAAGGAGTGCACTTGTGATGAGCACCACGTGTTGTATTGAAGTGTTGAATCGCTATATTATACATCTGTAACTAATATAACACTGTTAACTAACTGGAATTTAAATAAAAACAAAAAAGTACAGACTTTAGTGGCAAAACAGGGTCAGCTATTTAAGTAGGGGCATTTCATGACATTTTGTTTTAGGTAGGCTGTTTAGCAATAGTGAGAAAAAGAATTTAAGAGGAACAACACTGAAGAATTAGAGATCTAGTAATAGGGTACAGCACAGCTTAGGTGAGAGACGCTGAGAACTGACAAACCAGAGTAGTCCTAAGAACTGAGAGGAGACACAGACTTCAAAAATAGACAAAACTCTGTAAAACCTGTGAATGACTAGTTATGTGGAAGATTAAGGGGGACATGGCTCCCCTGTTTCTTCCTTAGATGACTGGGTGTTCCTTACTGATACTGGAAATAAGAAGGGAGAACGAGTTGGTAGAGAAAGATAATGGGCTCAGTTTTTTTTTTTTAATGTTTTATTTATTTCTGAGAGAGAGACAGCGTGAGCAGGGGAGGGTCAGAGAGAGAGGGAGACACAGAATCTGACGCAGGCTCCAGGCTCTGAGCTGTCAGCACAGAGCCCGACATGGGGCTCGAAACCACGAACTGTGAGATCATGACCTGAGCCGAAGTTGGACGCTTAACCGACTGAGCCACCCAGGCGCCCCTAATGGGTTCAGTTTAGAAGGTCTTAGGCTTGGGGTGCTTATGGGAAACCAAGGCTGGGAATGTTTAACAAGCAATTGAAGCTTGAAGCTCAGAGAAGTCAGCACTGACAGCTAACCACTTGAGTGGAATACTCACCTAAGGAGACTTAAAAGACAGTAGCAGCCACGTGCTGTACCTTGGGTTTTCCTGAAACTCAGGAAAAGCTGGATTCTTTTTGGAATAAGACAGTATTTAAGCAGAAACAATTATGTCGAAAAATATAAAGCAATCCTCACACATCAAAATATTAAAAACTACCTAAATGTCAAAGAAAAATAGAATGGTTAATATGGTATATCCACCTCCAAGAATATCAGTTCTTTTAAGTAACGTGTAGGAAGAGTTCACATAAATATGTTTAAAGATTTTTTTAAAAACCATAACATTTAATCATACTTTAAAAACTATTACGTAAATAACTATGTTATATAGCAAAGTCTGGAAAGACACAAATATATTAAAAGTAATTTTTCAAAAGTAATTTTTTCAGGGCACCTGCATGGCTTAAGTCGGTTAAGCGTCTGACTTTAGCTTAGGTAATGATCTCGCGGTTCGTGGGTTCGAGCCCCGCGTCGGGCTCTGTGCTGACTGCCAGCTCAGAGCCTGGAGACTGTTTCAGTCTGTGACTCCCTCTCTCTCTCTGACCCTTCCCTGCTCATGCTGTCTCTCTCTCTCTCTCTCCTAGAAATAACTTTAAAAAAAAGTAATTTTTTCAAATTATTCAAAATTCTCCCTAGAATACTTTTACAATGGGAAAACAACTGTTAGAAACATGTTTTTCCACAATGAGAAAACACCTCGCACAGCTGGATGGCAATCATAAAGATAGACGGACAATCACGTGTGGATAAGGACAGGAGAAACTGAAACCCGCCTACATTGCTGGTGGGGATGCAAAATGGTGCAGCCACTTTGGATAAACAGTTTGGTAGTTTCTCCAAAGGTTAAACAGAGCCACCACATGACCCAGCAATTCTTAGGTGTATACCAAAAGGATATACTTAGGATACACCATATCCACACAAAGACTTGTATGTGAATGTTCATTGCAAAATCATATTAGCCCAAAAGTAGAAACAATCCAAATGTGGATCAACTGACGAATGATTATTTAAAATGTGGGGTATCCATACAATGTAATATTATCCAGCAATAAAAGGGAATGAAGTACAGACGTGCTACAAGTTGGGTGAACCTTGAAATCATGCTACGTGAAGGAAACCACACATGAAAGATGCCAAGCTGTCAGATTCCATGTATAGGAAATGCCCAGAACAGGCATGGCTATAGAGACAGCAAGTAGTTAGAGGTTGCCTAGGTCTGGAGTGGAGAGAGGGGAGAAGATTAGAGAAGATGAGTAATAGGTATGGTGTTTCTGGGGTGATGATGATGTGTAACTCTATACTAAAATCCTTTGAACTGCGTACTTTAGAAGGGGGAATCATATGGTGAGTTCTATCTCAATAAACGCTTTTTTAAAAACCTCATTTACACCCACCCCCAGGAGAGACTAACACAGCCTTGCATCCTACCCAATCCCATGCTTGATGCATAGTAGGCCCTCCGTAAGTGCAGAGTGCATCAAATGAAGAGTGAGGGTGGTGGCCTCTGATTTTCTGCCTTGGTACACGGTTTGTCCCCCAGCCGCCACTCCTATCTCTCTCCCTTTCTAAATAAATAAATAAATAGATAGATAAACATTTTTTAAAAATAAAAATAAAAATGGTGAAAGGTTAATTGTAAGTTTTTCATACATCCACATTATTTTCCAGTGGCATTAACACTGTCCAGGTATTTAAAAATAGGTCATGTGGGCAAGAAAAACTTGAACTCTAGAAAATACAAAGTAGTCATAATAGGAGGTTTTTGAACCTGGAGAAGGAAGGATAATTTTCCATAAATGGTTTTTCACAACTGTGGTTCTTATATTCAGACACTTTAATTGCTGTATTGCCGATTTGCTTCACTAGATGGAGATATGAGGCATAATAATTACAAATGCTTCTGAAAGGAAAAATAACTCCTCATATCAAGAAAATATGTGTAGAGGAGAAACTATCACTATAAGATGTCATCTTAAAGGGTATGATCTTCTATAGAATGAATTATCAGCCCAGGGAGAAACATTTGCTGGGATTTGACAATGAATAGTTTACTGGTTAATAATAGTTCATCAGTGAGCTGAGTAGACTCCTTCGTTTCTTCACTCATTTATTCATCTTTTTCATTCATTGGTTAAGTACTTACCAAGCATCTAATGTGCCCAACACTGCTAGGCATTGAGAATATAGAAATAAGAAGGGCATCATTCCAGTCCTCACAGAACTCACAGGCTTGGTCGAGTAGGGCGGATGAAGTATATAAGTGATCAAAGAGAATCCACTGGGGGCGGAAGTACCGAATGGGTTAACTCAAGTTTCAGAGGTGGCATCAAGAACAAATGGCTCTTATTGCCTCAGAAGAGATGCTGGGATGTGTTCTATGGAATGAATAACTCAGAGCCAATCAAAGATGAAAAGAAGACTAAAAAAATAAAATAAAATAAAAAATAAAAAAGATGAAAAGAAGACTAAAGCAATAGTCCAGACAAAACTTGGTGAAGGCCTCAATCAAGTGGGTACCAGTGGGGATAGAAAGGAGGGGGAAAATGTACAAGATCTGGAAGAGGCAGAAGAGGCTGGACTTCATGGCCAGATGATTGGGAGGATCAGAGTTGGGCAGGGGAGAAGGAATTTCTTAGATAGTTTAAGACAAGTGCTGGGGAGGGTCAGGATAAAAATTCAACATGAGTGTGAGAAATGGAAAATAATTTTAATAGAGCACCTTTACTCCTATCTTAAATTGTAAGCTGCCTCCCCACCCTTTCCCTCTCCTTGAGATCGCACTCCATTCTGTTTGCTCTGGCGTGTGAACCTATTCTTTCTGCCAAGTGAGTCAGTCTCAGTTAGAGCTGTGCTGACATGTATTAAATTTCCGGTAAAAGAAACTAGTATGTCACATCACCGTCTTGCGCACACACACACACCCACCCATGCACGCACACACACCATACACATTCAAGCACACAGGGACAAGTACATAGAAAAAATATAGTATCATTTGTAAAAAATTACAAAAACAAAGACACGAAATGACTATTCTTACAGCAGAAAAGCCATCCTGCACTCATAACAAACCCCAAGAAACTCTGATTGTTACCCTTACGTGTTCTTCAATCCTGGAGTAGAACATGAGCTTTCCTGCACATGTTAAAATCTTGATGCATCCTGACCTATTTGGAATGATTTTCTAAGTTGTTTTTTCAGTTCTATTATTTTATACAAAATACTAGAAATCTGGAAGTTTGTAGTGTTTGTTTTCTGTCTTTTAATTTCCACTGTGAACTCAGCTGTTTGCAGTTCACATCCATATATTTAACTGTATCCACCCCTAACACAGAGGATACTGATACGTGTCCAATGAGGATGTGATTGTGAGAAGCAGGTCCATGACCCCATAAATCAGCTCAGACAGCTGCTGCAGCACCTTGAGAGGGAGAGAAAGGGAGGAGAGTTGAACTCACAAGGGGCGCCTACCCTAAGGACATTGTCGATCAAGGGCAGAGAAAAATGAAACTTTCTAAATTCTGATTTGCTTATGAAGCTTTTGTGATTTCCAGTTTTCATAGTGGTAAAGCAGAAAGAATTTAGATGTGTATATTTGAGTCCTATTGAGATTTTCCCAGCCTCCCTATCCATATCTTTATCTATATCCACATCATCCCTGCCTATAACTATACCCTTATCCACACTCAGATCCATTTCTGTATCTTCTCATCTTCCTGCTGCGTCATCCCAGCAGTAAGGGCAGAGCAGAACGAGAAAGATTGAGACTCACTGCAGGCAATTCAGGCTGACTAGGACAAATTCAGCAAGGACACACTCCACCTACCTTTACAGTATAATTCTGGGAACATTTATGAAGGGTTCAAGTCACATTGTTTAAGAAGGCACTTGTTGGGAGGAGCATTGGGTGTTATGTGGAAGTGATGAATAGCTGGGTTCTGCTCCTGAAACCAATACTACACTATTTTTTTAATGTTTATTTATTTTTGAGAGAGAGAGAGAGAGAGAGAGAGCGCACAGCTGGGGAGGGGCAGAGAGAGAGGGGCAGACAGAAGATCTGAAGCAGGCTCTGCGCTGTCGGCACAAAGCCTGATATAGTACTCAAACTTCTGAGCTGTGAGATCATGACCTGAGCCAAAATCACTTAACCGACTGAGCCACCAGGCGCCCCTTGATAAATCAACTTTTTAAAATAGATGTAACAGGGGCACCTGGGTGGCTTAGTCGGTTAAGCGTCCGACTTTCGCTTAGGTCATGATCTCACAGTTTGTGGGTTCGAGCCCCGCGTCGGGCTCTGTGCTGACTGCCAGCTCAGAGCCTGGAGCCTGTTTCAGTCTGTGACTCCCTCTCTCTCTGACCCTCCCCTGCTCACGCTGTCTCTCTCTCTCTCTCCTAGAAATAAATAAAACATTAAAAAAATTTAAAATAGATGTAACATAAGAGGTTTATATCTAAAGGTCTTGTCTCCTAAGTGTCCTTGGAGGAGAGGCTGATTCTAGGGCTGGGCTGAGAGAAATCTAATTGAGCCTGGAAAACCTTGTGCCTGAAAATAAGGAAAGACCGAAAACAGCAACCCCACAATGATAAGGCATGATAAAGAATGCATGAGCCAACCTAAAGGAGTTTCCAATGGCCAAAGGTGGAGCGATTTGGGCAGCAAAATAATGACAATATGGGTTATAACCTACAGAATAAAATAAATATCCACAAGTCCATACATATCAATATAAATTCACTACAAAATCACTACTAGGTGAACATCACAATAATACTTGTTGCAGGCGAGATCTATCCACCGATAGATATTATTAAAATCTGTGAGTGGAGATCTGAGGAAAAACAAGACATGAACATAGTCTCCATGTATCTCCTCTAGGTTATTTATCAATTACAAAGGAAAAAAAACATAAATTGACAGTGGAGACACCACCTCAATCAAGTGACCAAAGTTAACATCACCAGTAAGAAGACATTAACAACATCATGTGCTTTCTGAAAAGATACACTGAGGACACTTCAACTCTGTGGTAGTGTTATCAAAAACATATAGCCTCAGTCTAATTGTGGGAAAACATCAGACAGACCCCAAATGAGGGGCATTCTACAAAATACTTGACCAGAACTCTCCAAAAGTGTCAAGGTCATGAAGGCAAAGACCATGAAACTCTCCCAGATAGGAAGAAACTAAGGAGACATACAATTAAATGCAGTAGGAGATTCTGATTCAATCCCAGAATGACAGACAAGAAGACATCAGAGGGAAAACTGATGAAATTCAAATAAGGTTTGAGTTTAATGAATAGTATTCTAACAATGCTATCTTCTGGTTTCGATAACCAAACTATGGTTGTATAATTATTACCATTAAAGAAAGCTCGATGAAGGATATACTTGAACTCCAGATACTACTTTTAAAACTCTTCCATAAATCTAAAGTTATTTAAAATTAGAAGTTTTATTTTTAAGAGCTTAGTTCAAATATCTCCTCTAAGCCTTTATTACTTCTATGACCTTCCTGGGCTTCATTTTCCTTACTGAACAGGAACTTAGGATGGATGATCCCCAAGCCCATTCTATAGAACTATAGAGTTGCAGTCTGCCTTCATTTCCTTCTGCAGACCAAATGACCATTGATTAGCAGTTGTTGAAAGGCAGAATCTTGAAAACAGTCATGAAATGACCATTGTAGGTCAACTATCTCTTCAGTTCAAACTTCCAATTTAAGGAAAAATTATACAGCACTGGAGAATTGTCCCCAGCTTGGTAGGGGTCAGAAGCCAAGAGGTAACTTACTGGCCCGAAAGAATTGCTAAGAGAATTTTAGTCTAGAAGAAAACATAAACCAGGGTTTTTTTTTTTTTTCAGTCATTAAAGAATAGTGGAATCATAAGGAGTCATTTTGTTTGTTTCTTTAATGTCATCATTGTCTTTTTAGAATTAAAAATACATCTGAAAAAAAATGCTTATACTTGTAATGGATAAGTGTATTGTTGAAACTCGCCACCTCTCTAATCCTAACATCTAGGGAGAATGTCCCAGGAATGCTTTGGCAGTTAAAAAATAAATCAGCTTGGCAGAGTTCATTTCCCTTGACACCCTCCCACACACCCTCAGATGCATTTCTCTTGACCACTACGGACATTCCATGCTCTTTTTCCAACAGTATCCGCCTCCCCGTTCTCATTCTCCTGTGGGCCCTTCATCCCTGCGGATACACGGCTTCTAATTCAAGCATTAATCTGAGCTCAAGGATACAATGCCTCAGACTAGAAGAGATCACCTTTTCATGGTGATTTCCAAGTTTGGCAAAGTTTTCTTTAGTTGCTGACAATCAGAAATTCTCATCCTCTTTATTTATCTACTTTTTGCTCTCATTCCAAATCTCCACTCACCAAGTTTCTCCCTCAATGCAACAACAAGTATTTTGTGTTGTTGTTTAAGATTTTAAGTAATCTCTACACCTATGGTGAGACTGGAATTTACAACCCCAAGATCAAGAGTCGCATGCTGTACTGACTGAGCCAGGCAGGTGCCCCCAACAAGTGTTTTTTTTAATACTCTGCCCCATGTGGTACATTTTCTAAGTGTTAAAGGAAGTTGAGATAGTTTTATAAAATTTCCTGGAAAATTTTTGCAGTCAAATCTCTGGAGAGTAGAAACCACCCAGAAAACTCACTAGAAGCTTATTTAGAATGATTCACTTTCAGAAAAACTAGCAAGACTTTTCATGGGCCTTTCCCTATGGAGTACTCACAACCATATGCCCCAAGGAAAGAACATGTTTTCAGAATTACTCAGCATTGTTAGAACGGTAATGAAAGTACATGTTGGTGGTAATGGTGATAAGTCAGTACTTGTTGGGATTACATGACCTCTTTTCAGTTGCCTAGAGCTCCACTCACCTCTTTCATAGTAGCCATCTGCTCAAAGGTGGCTCCTTTGCCACCAGTCCTGGCTCTACCAGGGGGTGCTTTTAATCCCTGACTGGGTTAATCCACATATCTGAAAGATTTATCCTTGCAAGTACCTAAACAAAAATATTGGTTAAAGTATTCTCTATAGAATGTTCAGGTATTTACCCATCCTTGCATTTAAAGTAGAGTACACTGTATATAAGTTAATATTTCCGGATGAGCCCTATTTTAATGTGATGCCCTATGGCTAGGGAAATGTATAGCACTGTCTGGTTTTGTTTCCATTATTCCAGGGCCACACTCTTTTGAATTTCTAGGTTATACTTTTAGTTTTTCTTTTTCTCCTTCACTGTCAAGGTGTTGGCCTACTCACTGTTACCAATGTGCTTGCCTATGTATTTTCCAGCTACTTCTAATCTGATGTAGATCTAGGAATGAAATCTCTGGGATCATAACATTGCATGTAAAATAAGTCTGTAGACCCAGAGGGAGGCATAAACTCTTATGTTATTAATATACATGAACTTTGAGTACGATTCGGAAGAAGTGAAGGAAGCTAGAAAGAAAGTAAAATGATGCATTGGACTTAATTATTGAAAAAGTCTCCTCTGAGGAGCCAAGCTACAAAAATATGAGATTATAACATTCTTTCACTGAGGTATATTTCATATACAATAAAATGCTTAGATGTTCAGTAGATAGTTTACTAAGTATTGACACATGTGTATACCCATGTGACCCCATTACTTAAAGATGTAGAGCATTTTTATCACCCCAGAAACTCCTTTGTGTCTTTTCAAGCCAATGTCCCTCTTCCTATCAACACACAAACACACACACACACACACACACACACACACACACACACGCAGTAGGTGTTCTGGTTTCTATTGCAATAGATTTCATTTGTCTGCCCTTGAACTTTGCATGAATGGAATCATACAATATATACTTTTCTATATCTGGCTTCTTTAGTTCATTATAATGTTTTGGAGACTCAAGTTGTTGCATGTAGTCGTGGTTCACTTGTTTTTATTGTTAAGTAGTAATCCATTGCACAGATATAGCACAATTTGTTTATCCATTCTTCCGTTGATGGAATTTTGAATTCTAACTTGGAGCTCTAATAAATAAAGCCTTATGAATGTTTAAGTATAAGTGTTTTTGAGGACTTATGTTTCTGTTTCTTTTGGGTAAATACCTAAGAGTTGAGTTTTTTTAATAGGCCCAATCTTACCACTTATTTTTGTAATCATATATATATCTACGTATGCATCCCTGAAATGTTATTGCTTGGCTTTTAAGTTTTAGAATTAACCTATAGACAAAACAAGCAAAATGTAACTATAGTTCTAGAAAAAAGAGTGGAGAAATGAGCCTGGTGGGGAAAAGGAAGGGCACATGCAAAGGCCCAAGGTGGAAAATATTTGATGTACTTGAGGATCTGACTGAAGGGCATGTGGCTGGAACATAATGTTCGGAGGAAATCGTGGTAGGAAATGCAGCTGATGAGGATGGCTGGGATTACATCATGCAGAGTTTAGTAGGCTGCATTTCAGCGTGCTAGGTTTTATCTTAAGCACATCCAACCAATGATCTTAGGAAGCCAAGTAATATGGTCCGTTGTTCTCCACGGAGGAGATGAAAGTATAAAGGGCAAAGAAGACAAAGTTCCAGCAGTAAAGTTCTGGGGAGATGGGCTTGCCCTTAGTTAGCTATAGATGGAGAAACATGGGCATATGTGACATATATTTTGGAGGTAGAATTTGAGCTCATGACATCCACCAAATGAATTTCCATGTAAAAAATAGAATAAAATTAAACAAATTTCCAAGAACTATTTTTGAAATCTTAAATTTATCATCTTTTTGGTGTAGGCTTGATTTCTGTGAGTCATTAAAAGGTATTTCCAGGACAGCTAAAGAAATGAGACTAAGGAGAAAAGGTAAATAAAAAGCCTTCTCTCCCTATTAATAAGCTTTTCCTAATCTTCTGATGGTTAAGTATTTTTCAAAGTCAGCCAGCTGTTCCCTTATATCAAAGGCAGTTGGGGGTTATTAAGTGTGCAGTCCCAGGTTCTACCCTAGACTTACTGAATCTCAATCTCAAGGAAGCTAGGGATTGGGATTTGCATTTTAAACTAATTCCCCAGAGAATTATGATTCCCAGACATTTGAGAAGTATTGTTCTATGCTTCCCCAAAGCAGTAACAGCCACCATTCTATACTAGCCCAAATCCCTTTTGCTGCTGGATAAGTTGGATATAGTTAGGTCTTGATGAGTCCAAACTGTTACACAGTAATATTGGAAAAGAGCATCTCAGATAAATGAAGGGAAGTATTGAGAAGAGGATACATTTAGAGACACTTTTCCCAGCATAGGATATCTAAAAAATGCTACTGCAAAAAAAAAATCTAAAGATGCTACTGCAAAAGGCATATTTTTAAAAGCTACACTGGGATAAAAATAAGGCAACAAGTAACAGGAACAGAAAGGACTAGAAAGCAAATCCAAAGGAAAAGTTAATGTCTGTGCTGATCCTGGTGGCTAGAACATCCCAGGGCCCAGGAAATGAAGCCTAAAAACTGAACAGGTGGAAGTCAAACTGTCCCCCCACATAAAGTCAGGCAGTAGAGGACATCTCAGTGAAGGAACCAGATCATCCACCACACTAGTGGTAGTTGGGAGATTTTTAGACGGGAATATTGTGAGCCCGTTTGGGGCAAGACTCCTTAGACACCATTCCAGAAGTCACACATCAGGGAGGCAGGTATAACACAGTGGCTAAGAGTGTGAACTGCGAAGGAAATTGCCAGCGGTATGATCTTGACTCCAGTGTTTTCTTAATGTGACCTTGGACAAGCTCTATGACTTCCTCGGGTCTCAGTGTCCTTATCTGGAGACACATAGCTCACAAAATTGGCCTAAAGATTAAGTTATTTAAAACATGTCAAGTGCCTTGACCAGTACCTCGCACATAGCAAACTCTCCACAAATATTAGTTGGGATTACATGCACTGGTGCCCTCACAGCAAATGCCAAGCAGACTAGTCTCTTTGGACTTCACCTTAAAATGCCCAAATCACACACATTTAGCTCTAGTATTTGGAAATACAAACAGTGGTCCCTATTTCTGGTTATAAACATTGGCAAGTTATTTCTTTAACATTCTAGAACCCTGTAATAAGTATAAATAATATATGGCCTCACAGCTACTTCTCCATAGATGTGTAATTCCACATGTTAATTTCAGGACCTAGTTTATTCCAACTGGCTCTAGTCCCTCCCTCTGGTCTTCCGCTCTCATCTGCCATTGGCCCAACACCAGACATTCTGCCTCAGTGTGGCTTCTAGCCCATCTCAAATGCAATCATTCTCCAGTCCCGCAGCTGCTATTTCTTGCCAGATTGGCTTCTTTCATGCTTTGCAACATTTTGCTTTGCCAAATCTGTATTACTTCTACACAGAGACAACAAACAGCTGTCGATTTTTATAGTCACCACACCCTCTTGAACTCTAGAAAACAAATTCCCTAAAAGCAAATTTTGTATTTTAAATTTGTTTTTAAATGAAAAAGAAAAAAAAAAACCCTCTTCTTTTACTTCCATTGAGTCTTATTGAATGGGCCGTAAATTTTAAGTAATAGGACTTTTGGATAGGTTATGCTCGCACTATCAGTACTTCCTGCATTATGTGTGTCTATTAATTACTCACCAATGTCATAGGCTGGAAAGGAACAGTGAAAAATTGAAAGTGGTGTGAGGGATCTATGACAGCCTTTTTCTTCTTCAAAAGTTCCGTTAGGTCTTAAACGAGATTTTAAATATATGGAAATTAAGTTAAAATTACTCATTAACAAATTTCCTATTTTGACTCAAATAACTTTCAGACAATTATTATTGATTATTTTTGAATATCACCTCATGGATCTTCAGAATCCATTGATCTTTACAGTGAGGTCAAGCAAACATCCTTATCACAATGTTACTTTTTACAACTGTGATCAAGGAACCCATAGCAAGTTCTGCTACCTCTTGTATTTGGGAAGGAATTTTTCCTTTAAAATGTCAGACTTGAAATTTAAGTCTTTTTCCTGACTTGGCAATAAGTAAAGTTTAATCTAATGAATAAGGGTGACAAGTTACTGAGAACCCAACACAAAAGCAATAGGACTGTTTTCTAATAAATGCCTCAAAACAGCCAAAGTCCAACCTACATAAAACATTGCTCTGCCTTGATCTTCTTGAACAAGAAGTTCCAGTTGGAAAACAGTCACTGTAGGGATCGTGCTAGAAGGACATCTGGATTCCACAATGGGAGAGGAGAAACAGATGGTGACTGCGTGGAAGAAGAGCTGTGGCCCTTTGACAGCCGAGAGCTGCTCAATTCATGTTTCTTTTCCTTGTTTTCCTAACATGCAGGAAACAATAATTAGGAAAACAAGGATATTGTTTTAACATCTCCATCTAATTCGCTTCAAAAATATGTTCTTGCTCAAGAGCTCTCCAAGGAAATTGTACATTTGTACCACGGGTGTCACAGTAATAAAGCATTGCATGTCAATCAAACTATCAATAAAGATCACATTCTCATCTTTATCCTATGAATATTTCATTAGATTCTGAATGCAGGCTAGTGCTTAATTTGCTATGTCTCAGCACCCTTACCCCACCTTAGATAAAAAGCAAATAGCTACAACATAATTTATTGTGCATATGTGAACTTCAGAGCTTGACTGCCTGGGTTCAAATCCTGACTCAGTCACTCACTGTGCTTTTGGGCAAACAAGTTATTTAACTTCTTTGTACCTCACCTTCGTCATTTGTGAACTGAGAAGAATGCCTTCCAGGGTTGATGTGTGAATTAAATGAATTAATTTAACACATGTAAGCATCTACACAATGTCAGCACTAGTAGGCGTTCAAGAAATGCTAGCTGTCTTTAGTTTATTAAGATCTTACACAGACTTTTCTTGATGCTGGTGATTTCTAGATTATGAAATTCCTATCCTTGTCAGTGTCCAGTGTGACAGGGAATCATGTGCTGCCTCAGGGACCTGTGGAATGGACTGGCCAACAGTGAATCTTCCTCAGCCACAGTGATGGTTGTATAACCTTGACCAAGTCCTTTTTCTGGGAGTCTCCCACGGCTATGCAAATTCAATGAGCTGCCTTCACCTGTGTGCCCAGGCTGCTACACAGAGCTCATACAGCAGGCCCTTCTTGACTGGAAAGATGCAGATCTGTAAGATCCTCTGGGAAATTACTCATAGCAAGAGTTTCTTTTCTAAGTTTCCATAAGTTACTGCTGTCAGAAAAGCTCCTCAGATAAATTAAAGAAACAATACCTAATGGTTCTGAAAGCTTAGTTAAATCCATTTTGATCACTAAATTCACAGTAGGCCAGTTTGGTGCCCAAAGGATGTCTCCCTCTGGTTTCTGCTTCCTATAAACCCGGGGTTCCTGCCTGGAGGGGGCCTCACCAGTTATGTAAATGAGTGAGGCAAGATCATAGGGAGTGTTAGGAAGGGTGAAAAACTGGATTATAGAGGCATCAATAAAAGGATTCTAATTAAAACTTTTTGTTGAAAATTTATCTGTAGGCCAAAGTTAATCCTCAGGCAACCAGATATCAACTTTTGTTCATGTTTTTTAACTGGTATACCTACCCGAATTGTAACAAGATTCTCACAGAGACGGGACACCAGGGCTCTTCTTTCCAGGAAGCAGCAGGGTCAGTCAAGTGGCCCACAGTATGGTTCTGCAGGAAGGTGACAGGCCTGAGGCGGCGCAAACATTGGCAGACACAATGAGAAAAACACAAAATAAAGATTATACTGACCAACAAGATGGCATCTTAAGATACTGTCCCCAGTTCCCAAATCAGTCAAAGAATCCAGGAGAGACCCTGACTTTGTCCAATTATGCCCGAATGTCATCGATCAGTTCTAAGACTATGTGAGAATTACTGGTTATATGGATACACTTGTCAGGGAAGCTCTCATAACCCAGGTGATGGAGGAGCAGTAATTAACGGTGGCGCTATTCTCCTAGAGTCAGGCTCTAACTTTATTTAATTTGTTGTTGTTGTTCTTTAAAGCATCTAATGCTTGTGAGGTGTTTAGAGTTTTGCCGAGTATAAGCAGATAGTTTGCTTTAATTTCTAGGTGTAAAACTTTTTAAAGAGCTGGGGGTCCTACAAGAGAAAGAGAAATGGCAGCCATTTACCATTACTAATTTGCAAATATGTAGGTAAGCTGAATCTGGGTATTATTTTATAAAGCAGAGCTTTTATTACCTCTTGTTCTTTTCAGAAAACATTTTTTAGGGGAAATCCTCTACTCAACGAGCAAAAGTATCAACCCATACCAACAGATGTTGGAATTCCTTTGACCTTGGCATATGAGTCACACCTGATTGTCAGTCTTCCCTGATTAGCCTCCAGTTCCGTGATTGCCTGGGAGGGCAAGTGTGGTTGAGAGGATTGTTTCTAAGACATACTTCACTGGCTGTTACTACGTGCTGAACTGTCCTTGAACAAATTTTTCCCAGTAAACACCCTTTGAGCCATTTAATAAGTTTTATCCCTCCCTAAATGAAAGGCCTGAGTGCTTTAATCATCTTTCAGCTCTGTGAGCTCAGTAATAGTAATTGCCCCTGCTCTATTTGTAACCATCCTAAGGGCTAGAGACAGTGTCCGTGAGTCAGACCCCAGTTTATTTCCTTGGGAGAGTAGGTGGGATTGAGTCTCCTTATAATCGATAGAGCAGGCAAGCTATTTTCCTGAACCCAGTATCTACAGCCTACAATATCCAGTAATTGCCAGAAACTCACACAATTGTTTACCTGTCCCATAGCCCCTTTAAGGCCAACAGCCAATTTTTGCATTTTCTCTGAATATCTAGGGCTGATTGAGTGACAGTTTTGTCCTTTAAAATCATCTCAGCCTTAGGGGTGTCAGGGGAATACCCACATATTTAATGAGAGCCTCCCTCAACCTCTCCAGGAAGGCCATCAGGCTCTCATTCTGTGTAAAATAGAGGTTAATTTAGCATAATTTAAGGGTTTAACTTTAGACCTCCTTAATTTCTCTAAAGCACAAGCTTGAAAGTGGTGGCAATACCATTTCTTAATGGGATGATCATAGTCCCAATTAGGATCTCAGGATGAAATTACCTGGGCCCCTGAGGAAAACTGGGTTTCCTATAGGACCTCCAGTCCCATGATGATGATTGAGTTGGGTTTGTTTCTTTGTTTTTTATTTTTTATTTTTTTAGGGTTTATGGATCAAAATCATCCCAATTTTTCAGAATGATTCTCAAAGGAGTATCGGCCTTGGTTGGGGAATTGCCCATCTATAAGAAAACGGGGGAAGAGGCATCCCTTAATTTTTCCTAGCTGGCCAGGAGAAACCTCCTCCCCTGACCCCAAAAGATGGCCAGGAAAAGCCTCATCTCCTGGCCCTGCACTTTGGCTGGCTATTCGACTGGCAGCCAAAAACTTTGTCAGTCTCGCGAGGTACTGGGAGCTCACTCTTATCCAGGCTTGACCCCACCTCTGAGAGCTGACCTTGTCTTTGATTTCTCCTGTCCCTCGGTTTACCACCCACAGGACTTTGGAGGTATTGACTGTGACCAAGCAAGACTTCCCTAGTTGTAGAGGATGCACTAATTTTATTTTGGACCAACAGTAATCCTCTTTACAAATGTTTTAAAAGGCTGGTGAAAACCATTTTTTTGTAAGGATAAAATTGGTCATCAAGGGGGCTATAAGGGCCAAAGTCAAGGTCTATTCCCTTGCCTTTTTCAGCAATGCCCATGTAAATATGTTCCAGCTATGTGGATATCCATTCTAGAGTATCTAGGGTTATAAATTGGTATACACTGGGCTAAGTGTAGCAAAATGGCTCCTATGCATTCCAGTAAAAGCCCTTTATATATTATAGTTGTCTATCCTTAGATGGCACAGGCATCCATTTCTTTGCTAAACAGAAACAACACAAATGTGGAGCATTTGGAGGCTGGCAGTAAGGACATCGTCACCATCTCCCCAGCCTTTGGATCAAAGGAGGGGCGATTTCAACCAAGCTTTGAATAAAACAACTCAAAAGGGCATGCTGTCCTGCCCTTTTGGTTAAAGTCATATTTTTTCCATCTTTTTGGGCAGATATAAAGGGGAAAAAAAAAACCTTTACCTCTTTTCAATTAAAAGCATACCAACAATTTTAGAAAACTTTGCCTTTTTAACAGAGAGTAAAGCAGAATTTTAATCTTATACTAGTGTACTTTTAAAATCCATTTATTTTAACTCTAGTCCATCCTGACCACACATAAAATTTCTTTCCAAAGATTTCCCTTCAGAAACCGTTTACAACTTTCCTTTGCTTTCAGATTCTGACCTAGGCCCTTTTTCTCCAACCAAACAGTCTCATTTAGGACAAAATTACTTTCTTTTACCTTCAACAAAAATGTATTCCCATTTCTTATATCTTTCTTACATGTCTTCTACTTTTCTACATAGAGTTACTTTTCTTATTTTTATCAGTCTTAATTACATTTAACACAATTTTAATTCTTAGAAACCTTAGTCTCTAGTGAAAACTAAGTAGTAACCAATTGTGAACTGTTACATCAGAATTTTTTTTTTGCCATAAGAACCCAAAAGCATAAACCTATGTTTAGTAAGCAATGCTTTAGCATTCCCATCAATTTGGAAGAGGCTTAAATGTCCAATGAATTTAATTTAGATTATATAAGCAAACTGTTAAACCAAAGACTCTGAAAGTGAACTTAATAATAATCCATGAAAACTTTGAGACAGACAAAATCAACCATCATTTTAAGCCATCTTTCTTGTTGTTGTTGACAACTTGCAACAGACATATTAATTATATTTCACCCATGTTTACTTAAAAATCCACCACTGTCAATTTTTACCTAGGGTACCAGTGAGAAAGTGGGTGGTCCAAGTCTAAGGGGGTGTTCTTTGTTCTTTGACAGCAAGGGGAGGAGGCACCCAGATGGTATAGGAGTCGATGCTGCACCCAACACAGTGCTGAATCAGGATGGGGAGGGAAGGCAGAAGAGGTGAGGTGCTTCGAGAGGCCTGGAAGGAGGTAAAAGGCCAGAGGGCAGAGAAAGAGGTCTCTGGGTCCTAAAGCCTGTCAGCTGGTACAGATGAGCAGATGCAGATTTTTCCCACCAACAGGTGAAATTACCAATCCGTGTGGAGTTAGAGAAAACAGGGAATTTTCCAGACACAAAAGGAGTTTTGGCAGCTGCTTGGGAATATTCCTCAAGGTCTCCATCCCCAGGTAGACTAACTAGAGACATTTGGCTCTAATGATCATAGTCATTGACCCAGGAAATGAATGAGGGAGAAGCTCACACCTACAGTTGGAGTAACCGGAGTATATTAGGAGAAGAAACAGTGACCGGGCCCTTTGTTAGGGATGGCCTGCATTTTTTGCTTTGGTTTTTGGTTTTTTACAGCAACCTGGGTTAGGTTTTGGAACACTTCTATGTACTGATAAGGGTTGTCTGAAAATGTGCCCAGGTCCTTTTTAGTTGCTTCAAATCTTACAAGGAAAATGGAACTCATATGGGGCCAAATCCACCACAAGGCATTTCAGTCAATAGATACATTGAACATGCCTTTCTTTTAGGTGGAGAATTTTTTTATACCTGGATAAGGAGGGCATGAGGATCTAACAGGAAGCCTCAGGGAGCGACTCTGCAGGTACTTGCCTTTCATGGCCCCTTTAAGGCAAAGAAAACCTGCACATAAGGAATTTCTGACCATTTACCCTTTCTTCTACAATATAGATCTGACTGTAAGATAGTACTGAACTGAGTACCTCCCTCAGGAGGCCAGAACTCTCCATCCTCCAGGAGATATTTCAGGGGCCGCTTAGTGAGTTCAGTATCAAGCCCTGACCCAGCCCAGACACCCCCTTAAGCTGTATGAGGTCGCCAGGAAACTGCAGATCAGGATTCAACACCTGCTTGGGCCCCTTGATCAGGTGGGAAGGCTGTCCGGCTCCCTCACACACAGTCACACAGCAACTCTAACCCTCCACAGAGCACCCAGCACCTTAGAGTTGTGGTTCTGTTCCTTATTTCTTATGGGACTACTCAGGGAACGCTGGGCAGTGATCAGGCTCCCCTTTGGCCTCTCAGGGGCAGGTCTACCAAAACTAATTCAGGTTCTTACCAGTCTGGCAGGTGGCACCTCAGGCCACCCTGAGCCTCACCAGTTCCACTGTGTCTCCCGGCTCCTTGCCCCGCCCAGAGGGGCTAGTCTTCTACAGATCTAGCGGTCCGCTGGCGCCAGGGGAGGTGGCCTCTCCTGGCTCCAAGTTTCGCACCCCAGCGACAAAGGAGGTGGAAACGCACCGGCTCCAAATCCTGGACACAAACCCCCAAGAAATGTAGCAGGATTCTCACACTGACGGGACACACCGAGGCTCTTCTTTCCAGGAAGCAGCTTTATTCGTCTTCCCATGCCGGTCCCCTGGGCCTAGAACCCCCGCCCAGGGTCTGCTCCTCTCCCTTCTCAGTGCTTGTGGGGGCCCCTCCCGTTTGTGGATAGTCTTGCCAGTTTTGTTTCTGACGGCATCTCCTCCCCACCTACCCTTTTCAACGTGGCCTCCTCTCTACGATGAACCGTGCAAAGTCTGTTCTGGTATCTCCTTGTGTCTGTGGGGCAAGGTGAGCTCAGAACCCTCCTGTTAGGTAGCAGCTGGATATGAGCAGTGGAAGGAACCACGGGAGGCAGAGTCCCAAATATTTGAAGAGGAATGAGAGCCTGAGCTGGAGGCAAGAAGGGTAATAAATAAGCTACACAGTAGAAGCCAGGGCACAACATCCTGACCTTGTGGCTTCCAAGACCTTGGGCTGAAAGATAAGAGTCACAGGTGTGGAGCCTGCCCTTTCCCCTTCCACCTCTGCCCCAGGGTAACCCCTAGACTCATTATAATACATTTGCATAGCGGGACAGCCCCGACAGCTGGAGAAAGGCTGCTTGGAAGGTTCTGGTACTACCATTGTAGGGTCAAAAAAACCCCTCCCAACCTTTGGGAGGAGTTCCCCAAAAGATTGGAATCAGCCTCCATTAGAAACCACCCAGCAAGACGTCACAGCTCCTCCCAGCCCAGGGATGTGCAACAAATATCCAATCTCAAAACAACCTAGGGCCGGTTCCACCTTGAGGAACCTGTCCCCTCTCCCACCTTGAGGGTGTGCTTTCGCTTTAATAAACTGCTTTTTGCCTGCTACTTTCCTTCCGGTCGTCTTTCTTTGAGCGTGGATCCTCATGGGCATCTTTTCATGGGGAATCCAAGGACGAAGATCTCCATTCACATAGCACAGAATTTCCCACCAGTAACTCTCCTAACTCCTCCTTCCCGGAAGTTCCCCAAGAAGTGCGTTCAGGCTTGGCCTTTCTCCTCCAGCACCTTCTGAAAACGATGCTAACACCATACATATCTCGCAGCTGTGGGCAATAAGGCCCTATTCAGCGATATTGCTAGCACCTCCTCGGAGCTCACTGAAGCTCTACCCAGTATCAACATTCATTCGACAGGTATTTGTGGAGTGCCTACCCTCCGTCATCACAAAGGCACACAAGGCAGGTTTTTCTATTTTTCAGCCCCTATTTTACTAAAAGGATTTGGATTTAGCAAATCAGGCCATCACTTTCCTTTCTCACTTCTTTAGATAAACCGCTGCCTTCCCATGTATCAGAAGCCCGACATTTTTGTCTTGTTACTTATAATCGCAGCAAATCTGTATCTAATCCTGCCATTTCCAAGCCTGCTCTAAAGTTGCTCTGAACTTTGTTCCAGTTGCCTCAGCCAGTGTATATGAAGCCGCAGATACTCTGTTCAGCCCTATGCAGAGGATCATAAGGCTTTTCTTCCTTATGGACTTTGCGATCTAACATGACCAACTGTGAGTCTATTTAGTACACATGCAATGGATACACAGAACTGTGATTGCAAGACAAACACATGAAATACACAGAATTGAATTTGGAATGGTGAATTGGTTGTGAGAGCAGAGCTTTGTTACTTTATTTAGTTCCACTTATTTACTTATTTTATTTATTTATTTATTTATTACTTTATTTAGTTCCTTTTTTTTTTTTGAACCCATTGTTCCTCTCCTCATTCTGGAGGTGAGGACAGTGAAGCCTGACCAGTTAAATGCTCTGCAAAGTCCACAGAGAGCCAAGCAGGAACTCAGGCTCCTGACTGATAGGCTGCTCTGTGCGGTGCACATGGACAGCTTCCTTCTGTCTGCATAAAATAGCAAATGCCCAACGCCCAGCCATCCAGAGAGTGATTTAGGAATATATGTTATGTGTGAGATGGTGATGAGTATTCTTTTTTCAGTTTCATAAATTTGAGTGAAATCTGTGTGCAGCCTCTATTATCAAAGTTGATTTTCTTGAGGAAGGCAAACATGTGAGAAACAAATATGACTATGTAATCAGTGCTGTGAGGGAGGTACTTACAGGTGGGAGGGGACCCAGAGTAAGCTCCTCATCTCTGATCGGAAATATCAGGGAGGACCTACGTAGGAGTTCACCAGATGGACAAAGCATGGAAGGGCATCTGTACTTCAGGAATAGCACTGCAAATGCTATTTCTCATTTCTCTAGGAAATGAGAGTGTGGCTTCTTTATGGAACTGCACATAATGGATAGGATATTTGGGTCCAGGTAGGAAATCTGTGCCAGATCTTGAAGGGTCTTCGGTAACATGCCAAGAAGTTTGGATGATTTCTGCAGACAGTTGGAAGTCACTAAAGAGGACTCCCTAAGAGGACTGTCATGGTCAGATTTGCACACTAAAAAGAATGTTCCGGCTGCCATGTGTCACATGAATTAAAGGAGGGCAAGACAGAGGCAGGGGAATTTTGGAAAATTAATGAA
Source organism: Hyaena hyaena (assembly GCF_003009895.1). NCBI lineage: Eukaryota > Metazoa > Chordata > Mammalia > Carnivora > Hyaenidae > Hyaena > Hyaena hyaena. Next base: position 1,701,108 of record NW_024080738.1, on the reverse strand, counting down.
GGAGTACAAGCAAGGAATCATAAGGCAGTGCAATAGAGCTAAAACAAGCAGGGGTAACATTGATATCGTTTTGATGACCTTCTGGATACAGGAAACTGGTGAAGGAAAGGAGTTCAAGCATTCCTAAGATTTTCCATTGGGAAGAGGAGTCAGTTGGGTGGTGGTGCTTTCACAGTAGAGAGCAGTTCAGGGCAGGAAATGGGTGTGTTGGCATTTGGGTTGGAATGACCATGTTGGAGGGGAAGGAGCACAGCCAAGAGCTACATGTTTGAGAATTTTCACGGATGGTGGTTGAAGCCCCGAGTGGATAAGCCCATCTGGAAAAGTATGGAAAGTGAAAGGAGAAAAGTAACAAGGACGATTCCAGGAGGACCGATATTTAGCAGTAAGAAGAAGAGAGGAAACTGACGAAGGGAAATAAGAAGCGGTCTGAAAATAAGAGGACACCCAGCAGAGACTGTGGTCATGGAAACACAGGGTAGCAAGTGTCAAACGCCACCAAGAGGCCAAATAGGACACAATCTGAAAAGGAGACAATGAGTTTGGAAACAAGAAAGTCATGTATTTGTTCAAGTCAGTGAATATGCATTAGGCACCTATTAGGTACACATACTATTCAAGGCGCTGAGGATAAATCAGTGAACAAATTAGAAAATAAAAACCCCTGTCTCTAGTCTTATTTCTAGTGAGGGACACAGACAAGAAACATATAAGTATGTGAAATTTTAATATATTGCATAAGTACTGTGCAGAGAAGTAAAGCAGGGAAGGAGGTCTGGAGTTGGGTGTGGGAGAGGTGTGGACACAGTGCTAAATAGAGTGGTCAGAATGGTTTCATGAGCAAGTGCAAAGGCCTTGACAGCAGACTGGTTTTCACTGCAGTTGATTTCAATCTCGTGAAGGTAATGGCTGGACTGCAATGAACTGAAGAGTGAACGGGAAGAAAAGGAAAGAGCTGATGAAAAAGAAGGAAGTGGAATAAAAAGCTCCTTCAAGAGCCTGCTGCCACAAGGCAGGGATGAGAGGCTAAGCACAGGTAGAAGGAACAGGTGAGAGGTACACAAAGAAGGATCTAGAAATGGAGAGTGTTGTAGGGTGGAGACGAGGAGGTGGAGCTGCAAAGTTGCACCATCCAGGGGACACCGTTCACTCTGTGGGACCATCTGTGGGACTGTCGCTCCCCAATGCTGTCCCCAACTCACTCTCTCCATTAACTCCAATGTTCTACGAATTAAGAAGAACATCTGTTTTCAAAAGAGAGAGCACAGGAATGTCCTGGAAGGTTTCAACTGGTTGGGACACAGATTATAAAGAAATAAATATATAAGATCTATCAAAAGAGCGGAAGTCAGACATGGAAGTGGAAGTTGAATCTAGGGACAAAAATGGTGGTCAAGTGGCACTGAGAGCTTGGAGGACAGTTGGGCCACTCACTGGGCCCTTCACTCACACCATCTCACTTCATGTTATCACCAGTCTGGCAAGAAGAGACTGTTCTTATTTAATGGGAGAGAAAACACAAGCCCACGGTGCTGGGAGGCGGTGGTGCCAAGGGCCGAGACGCAGTGAGCTTCCTCCCACAGCACGCTGCCTGAGATGCAAACAGGAATGGGATGCGATCCCTGCCCTCAGCTCTCACACTCTATTGGGAATAAAAACATATAAATAACCATAGAACAATGAGATGAATGCGAAACTGGTTTATGAGCAAAGTGCTGTGGGAATACAGTCTTGTAAATTCTCCCAGGCGGTTTTATGTTTACGGCCAGCCAGGAGGGAGAACAGGAATGACAAAGGCAAAATATTAATAAATTCTCATGATGACCCAATGAGTATCCTTCAAGGCCACTTCATTTTAAAATGTGTATCCAACATTTATCATTTAAAAGCAGCAATTTCTTAAGATTATATGTGGTTGGTTACTATGAGGCTTATAGGCAGATTTTAAGAACAGTTTAAGATGTGTACTTTGAAAGTGAAGTTCTTCAATATATAGAAACCCTCACATTCTGTGTAAAGAATGAGAGAAATAAGAGTATAACTGCATAGATATAAACATAGATCTTACTTCTGCATGAAAAAACGTTGGAAAGATAAATCAGAAACGTTTCGGGTAGGGGTGTGGGGAGTGGGTTAGAAGGCATGGGGATGGAAGTGAGACTTTTCTGAGCATATATATTTATAGTTTTTATTTGTGATCCATATAAATGTCTTATTTACTTAAACAAGAAACAAGATCGTAAAATTAAAAACAGACTGAAACAAACCAAGCAAACTGTGTATCAAATTGGTAAGATAACCACACAGAGATAAGAATTTTGAATATTTTTTGAATTTAATAGTTTTATTTATTTTTGAGAGGGTGGAGGGGCAGAAAGAGGGAATCCCAAGCGGACTCCAGGCTCTGAGCTGTCAGCACAGAACCCGACAAGGGGCTCAAACCCATGAACCGCCAAGACTATGACCTGAGCCAAAGTCAAACGCTTAACCCACTGAGTCACCCAGGTTCCCCAAATGTATTTTTTAATGTTTATTTTTGAGAGAGAGAGAGAGAGAGAGAACAAGCAGGGGAGGGGTAGAGAGAGAGAGAGGGAGATACAGAATTCGAAGCAGACTCCAGGCTCTGAGTTATCAGTGCAGAGCCTGACAGATGGCTCAAACTCAAGAACTGTGAGATCATGACCTGAGTCAAAGTCAGATGCTTAACTGACTGAGCCACCCAGGGGCCCCTGAATGAATTTTTGAACACAATGCTCTAATTATATACCTTATTACAATATAACCTAAGGGCAAAAGAAATCTTAAACTTTAACCTATATTTTGAGTTACAATTATAGCACTTTTTGAGACTATTTTGTGTATATTAGGGATAAAGCAATTAATATTTTGATATTTTTAGGAACCAAGAGGTTTAGTATGAGAAAATGGTGTAAAATATCCTAAGAGTTTTAAAAATATAATAATGTTAAAATCTGAATTGAGTTATGCATCAAAGGATACAATGAGCAGGTAAAAAGGCAACCTATAAAATGGAAGAAAATATTTATAAATTATACCTCTGACAAGGGATTAATATCCAGAACATACAAAGAACTCCTACAACTCAGTAACAAAAAAGCAAGATAACTTTATTTTAAAATGGGCAAATTTTATATATACAACAGAATACTCCATGGAAGTGAGAAAGAATGAAATCTGGCCATTTGTAGCAATGTGGATGGAACTTGAGGGTGTTATGCTACGTGAAATGAGTCAAGCAGAGAAGGACAGATATCATGTGTTTTCACTCATAAGTGGAACAGGAGAAACTTAACAGAGGACCATGGGGAAGGGGAAGGGGAAAAAATAGTGGGGGAGAGGGAGGGAGGAAAACCATGAGAGACTCTTGAATGCTGAGAACAAACTGAGGGCTGATNAGTGGGGGAGAGGGAGGGAGGAAAACCATGAGAGACTCTTGAATGCTGAGAACAAACTGAGGGCTGATGGGGGTGGGGGAGAGGGGAAGGGGGGAGATGGGCATGGAGGAGGGCACTTGTGGGGATGAGCACTGGGTGTTATATGGAAACCAACTTGACAATAAATTATAAAATTTTTTAAAAAGGGCAAAATTCTTGAATAGACGTTTCTCTAAAGAAGATATACAAATGACCAACAAGTATATTGATTCAACATCACTAATCATTAGGGGAATGCAAATCAAAACTACATTGAGGTATTACTTCACATCCATTAGGATGGCTACTGTTTTAAAAAAAAGAAAGAAAAGAACAAGTGTTGGCGAAGATGGAAAGAAATTAGATCCTTTGGGCACACTACTGGTGGACATGTAAAATGGTGCAGCCACTATGAAAAACAGTATGGTGGTTCTCCAAAAAGTTAAACATAGAATTATCATATAATCCAACAATTCCACCTCTGGTGTATACTCAAAGGAAACAAAAGCAGGATCTTGAAGGGATATTTGCACACCCATGTTCACAGCAGTATTATTCACAACAGCCAAGCAATTTAAATGCCCACCAATTAATGAATGGACAAGCAAAATGTGGTGTATATATACAATGGAACATTATTCAGCCTTAAAAAGAAGGGTAATTCTGATACATGCTGTAACATGGACAAACCTTGAAGACCTTATGTTAAGTAAAGGAAGCCAGTTACAAAAAGACAAATACCGTATGATTCCCCTTATATGAGGTACAAGAGTAGGTAAATTCATAAAGGCAGGAAACAGAATGGTAGTTGCCAGAGCCTGCGAGGGAATGGGAACAACGAGGAGCTGTTTCGCAGGTACAGAGTTTCAGTTTTACAAGATGAAAAATTTCTGGAGTTTGGTTGCACAACAATGTGAATATACTTAACAGTATTGAACTGCACAGTTAAAAATTAAGATGGTAAATTTTATGTTTTAGGTATTTTACCACAATTTCTACAAATCTGAATCAAAATAGCATTATGACCTCCTGATTTTTAAAAATAAATTTCCCAGTACTATCCTTTGAAAAGGCCAGAAGCAAAGCACCCTTGATCTTGGTTTCTAAGTACTATTTCCTGCCAAAAGGAACCACAATTCTTTAAAGAAATGGCTGATTTCAGCCCTGCGCAGAGAAGCACAAGTTGAACCCAGGACATCCTAATGTGCCAAAAAGCAAGAAAGCTCTAAGTTAGACAAACTAACAGGGATGTGCCAAAAGGACACGGGAGCCAGTCCTAAGAGGCCCCCACTGGACAGATTCACACAATTTGGACATCAAAATGAATAGCTGATTATAAACTATTTTTTTAAAACTCCATGGATACAGAAATGATTACACTAGTGACTTACTTTAAAATTTAATAATTAAGGTGTCTGGCTATTGGTGAGAATGAAAACTGGTGCAGCTGCTCTGGAAAGCAGTGTGGAGTTTCCTCAAAAAATTAAAAATAGAGCTACCCTACAACCTAGCAATAGCACTATCGGAATTTATCCAGAAGATAGAGGAGTGCTGATTCATAGGGGCACATGTACCCCAATCTTTACAGCAGCACTTTCAACAACAGTCAAATCACGGTAAGAGCCCAAATGTCCATCAACTGATGAATGGATAAAGATGTGGTTTATCTATACAATGGAATACTACTTGGTAATGAGAAAGAATGAAATCCTGCCACTTGCAGCAATGTGGATGGAACTGGAAGGTATTATGCTGAGTGAAATGAGTCAGTCAGAGAAAGACAGATACCACATGTTTTCACTCATATGTGGAATTTGAGAAACTTAACAGAAGAACATGGGGGAAGGGAAGGAGAAAAAATAGTTACAGAGAAGGAGGGAGGCAAACCATAAGAGACTCTTAAATACAGAGAACAAGCTGAGGGTTGATAGGGGGTGGGGGAGAGGGGAAAATGGGTGATGGGCATTGAGGCGGGCACTTGTTGGGATGATCACTGGTGTTGTATGTAAGCAATGAACCACGGGAATATACCCCAAAAACGATGAGCACGCTGTATACACTGTATGTTAGCCACTTTGACAATAAATTATTTTTAAAAATAATAATAATTAGGATGCCTGGGTAGCTCAGTTGGTTGAGCATCTGACTTTAGCTCAGTTCATGAGCTCAGGGTTCATGAGTTTGAGCCCCACATCAGGCTCTGTGCTGGCAGCGCAGAGCCTGCTTAAGATTCTCTCTCTCCCTCTCCTTCTGCCCCTCCCCCACTTGTATTCTCTCTCTCTCTCTCTCTCTCTCTCTCTCTTTCTCAAACAAATTGATAATTAAAGGGAGGGAAGTAGGTTTTTATCCTATCTTTTCGTAAGAAACTGTAGTTCATTGATGGTGAATGAGGGAAAACTCTACAAAAACACAATTAATAAATGTGGAAAGAATAATAGAAAGAGAAAATCACTATTTTGCTACCTCCAACAAATTGGTTGATTTAAGCAAAGATCGTAAATGGGATCTAAAACCATTAGGTAAAACGTTTTGGGGGAACAAGCTGTTGACACAGTGCCAGCGTACCCCCAATCACCCACAGATGACTTAGTAACTGCAAAGGGAAACATCAAGAATTGGGAAGAGTCTGAGAAAACCCTACTGCAAATAGACAAATTAGCCTGCTAGTTTTTGGATACCTTAGTGAGGGTTCATTCTTCAAAATGTGTCAACAGTTTTGTTCTGGTTTCCCAAAATTCACAGGGCAACGTGAAGAGGGCCGGATGATACCTGCAACAGTAAACTGTGTAACAATAAAAGAACCCTGAGCTTAGGAAACACTAATTTTCTTTTAACCAGACAGTAAGCATCCCTGCCTTTGGTTGTAGAGGGAGAAAAGATCTGTGCAGCTTGCTATTCAAATTTCCTTGAAGAGAAGTGGGGAGGGGGAGGGGTTGTGGGAGGAGGTAGTTAGTGCCTTGCTTATAAGTTGTACAGAAAAGTGAGAGACTGTGGAAAGTTGTCTCCCCATTCATGCTTACAGTGGAGAGATCTGGCCACTGCCTCCTTATTCAAGGGTTCAAACCTAGCATCATTAATCACAGAATACTTGTGATGTGGTGCAACACAAAATACAGAAACTCCTACGAGTCTTCAGTTGAATTTAATTAAGCCTTCAGACATAATTTCCAAGTTCAAGAAGTACAGGGAATAGAGGAACAAGTTACCACCACCAGGAAACAGTCAGACAAATCTGCACTGGACAAGACAAATGACCCAATTTAAAAAGTCAATGTCATTTTTTATTTTTAAAATTTTTTTAAAAGTTTATTTATTTTAAGAGAGAGAGAGAGCAGAAAGAGGGAAAGAAAGAATCCCAAGCAGGCTCCCCACTACTGGCATGGAGCCTGACATGGGGCTTGACCTCATGAACCATGAGATCATGACCTGAGCCAAAATTAAGAGTAGGAGCACTTAACCGACTGAGGCGCCCAGGTGTTCTTCAATATCATTTTATAAAAAGAGTATGTGGAGGGATGATCTAGTGTAAAAGAAGACATAATCAAAGGCAATGCATAAATCTTGATTGGATTCTGAATCAGAAATAGACTCCTTGGGGACAATTGGAGAAATTTGAAAACGGACTGGATATTAGATTATTTTTAGAGCATCGTTTTCTTAGGGGTGATAATAATATGGGTTTTGTAGAAGAATGTCATTCTTGGAAGATACATTTTGAAGGGGCATGTAAATCTGCAACATATTTTCAAATTGTTCAGCAACACACACACACAAGACTGAACTCTAGGAAATTGTTTCTATTAAACCGTTTCCTATTACAATTTCATAAGGTTCAACTTAACAGATAAATAAAACAAGTTTACCAACTGTTAACAGTTGTTGAAATCTGGTGGTGGATCAATGAGTGTGACTGTACATGCCTTCAACTCTTCTGATTATTTGAACATTTTATTCGTAAGATTTTGAAAAAAAATAAGAAAGAAGATAAAGAGTTCGACATGAAAACTCACCAAGGCAGTGAACCCTGTCTTTGCACTTAGTAGCCATAGGATAGTATGGCGCCAAGAGAAGGCTCTTGGAAAGGGAAGTGGAGGGGACTTGGGAGAGGCTTTATTCCATTCACATCCTCCATGGGGCCTCCCCCACACCGCCCACCAGGCACAACCCTACGGAAGAGGAAGAGCCGAAGAGCTGTGTGCTTTAACCTAAGCCTCCTAAACACTAGATTTTGACTCCTAAGGCCCACACACGAGAAGCAATGTGACCTGGGTAGGATGCTTAATTTTTCCAAGGACTTAATACTGAGTAGATCTGAAGGATGAAGAGGAGGGAGAAGTTTAGGATGACTTCCAGATTTCTGGCCAGAGTGACATTTCAGGAAGAGGAGATGTAATCATCCCTGGGGGGTTGGGAAGATTTTAGGCCAAAGGACTCAAGGAGGAAAAAGAGGCTCTTCTTCAGAAGCAGGATGAGGGCTCAGGGTCACCTACTTTTAACAAAATGGGATTTCTTTTTGTACCCCAAGCTGACGAAGACGAATGGAACAATTACATCTAGTTTCACATCTTCTGTAACGAGCATCTATGACGAGCTTTGTTTTTAAAGCAGTTCTGTGCTGTAAAGCTCAGAAACACCAAAAACAGATACAAGGTTTTGTATATTTTGAGCTATGTTTTTAACTGAGTCGTTAGTTACATGATTGTGACCTAACCATTAAATTTTAAGTGCATGCATTTGAACTTATACAATACATTTATGTCCAACAATTAAGAATAATAAAATGCTGCTTGACTGTTTTGGCAACTGCTGAGGGAGAAACTGACAACGGTAATAACTGCAGTCAGGATCTGAGTCGCCGGCAGCAGGGGTGGCATCCGGGGCAGAGGTGGGCAGGGAGAGACAAGTCTCACAGCTGATGCGGGAGAAACAGTAGACAGGACAGGGCAGCTGGAGGTAGGAGCCATCCTGGTTCCCCAAGGAAAGGAAAATAAAACAAGCAAACAAACAAAACAAAAACAACAACAACAAAAAAAAGGGGGTGAGGCGGGCCAATGTCCAGCAACACCACCAGGGACTAATCGCCTTAATAACAGCCACAAGATGGCTCACGGATTGGATTTCCAGGCATTAGTGATAGGTTATCCCTGACCCTCACCTTAACCCTGTAAGGTAGGGTTGTTATGGTTGGGTTTTGTTTCCTTGAAGTGGGGAGGGGAAAATAGTACAGGAGAATTTGCAACATAAAGTTCCTTGCTGTTGACTTCCAGCCTCCATCTCACTTTGAACATACAAACCACTTTTACCTCCCTGGCTTCCAAGTCTCTTGCTGGTGATCTTCAACCATGCAAATATGACTGAGCCACATTTTTCTGTCATTACTTATGGAGTCTTGCAATGACAGGTAAAGATGCAGCTCGATTAATATCAGCCTCCTCCACGGACGCACCCACACAACAGACATCACTATTTTTAGTTCTGTTGTTTGTTTTTGCAACTTTAATTTCCTTAAACTTTTGCTTTTAAATAGAAACAGCATCTCTCGCGCCATGGAGGAGGATTTTTGTGAGAGGATATTTGAGCTCGGTGACTCCTACAACCCCCACCTCCACTTCCATCTTTTTTTAAAGTTTATTTATTTAAGTAATCTCTACGCCCAACGCGGGGCTCAAACTTACAACCCTGAGTTCAAGAGTCACGTGTCCTTCTGATTGACAGCCAAGTGCCCCCTCCCTCCTCTTCCACCTCCAAACCTTCCGTAAAGCTGTACTCTGAGCCTTAGATTTCCATGACTGAGAATATTTACATTCCACTCTGTAACTATACTGTCTTCTAAAGTTTGTCTTTAGGGTAGAGTCAGAGCCTAACAGACTGTCTATAGACTACAGTCTAATAGACTTGTTGTAATAAACGGCATTAACACAATTATACTAATGAAAACTTTCCTTCACAGCAGAGCCAAGAAGTGTGACTCCTTGTCTGTATTCAGTGTCACAATCCTGTACTGCTCAATTGCTCAAAGTCATGCTTAGTTTCCTTCTTTTTCTTTTCCTAGTGTTTTCTTATTCAAAGAGAAAATCTGTGCCATCTTGCCCATTCTAGTGCTTGGAATCCTTCAACTCTGCGCTCTATGAAATTCCTTTATTTTCTAGAGCTCTATTCTTCAAATATGAGACACCACACAGCTAATATTCTTGATAACATCGTTTCCTGATCCCATGTCTTCCTGGCCTTACTTGGCTATTTTACTGGATTACAGGCTCAGATAACTTCCTAAGAAAGGTGTATGGCCAGTAAGCTTTCTGAGTCTCTGCATGCCTAACAAGGTTTTTTTTTTTAAGTTTTCTTAAATTGTTTATTTATTTTTCAGAGAGAGACAGAGCATGAGCAGGGGAGGGGCAGAGAGAGAAAGGGAGACAGAATCTGAAGCAGGCTCCAGGCTCTGAGCTGTCAGCACAGAGCCCGATGTCAGACTCGAACTCATGAACTGTGAAATCATGACCTGAGCTGTAGTGGGATGCTTAACCCCCTGAGCCACCCAGGTGCCCCTCAGGGGTCCTTTTTAATTGAAAGCTCATATCTTTAGTAGTGGAATTTTCATTGTATTATTTCTTTGGCATCTTTTCCCCCTCAGTTTCTTTGTTCTTTCTGGAATTCCTTTTAGTCTCTTATTGGATCCCCTCTGGGTCAATCTTCTGTGTGTTTGTGTGTTTATGCTTTCATATTTTGCATATTTTTGCTCTAGGTTTTGAGAGATTTCCTTTAATTTATCTTACAATCCTCTCTTGAATTTTCATTTTCAAGGATTCTGTCCCATTTTCTTTTCTTTTTTTTTTTAAAGATTTTATTTTTAAGTAATCTCCACACCCAATGCAGTGTTTGAACTCACAACCCTAAGATCATGAGTCACATGCTCCACCAACTAAGCCAGCCAGATGCCCCATCTGTCCCATTTTCTGATTCTTCCTTTTTATGGCATCATGGTTTTGTTTAATAGAGAGAATGTCATTTCACACCTTCTTAGGGACAAATAATTAGTTTCATAGGGTTTTCATTTGACTCTTATTATACTCCCTGAAGTCTATGTTTTCCTCTGTGGTTGGTTTTTCTGTGTTTATCTTTTTGTCATCATACTGTAGGCTTTTCTCAAATGTTTGGTGATTCTCAGCTGTCAGGCTGTCCCTAAGAATGAGACAGGAGCAAGGCCTCCTGCGGAACTTGATGCCTGGCAGGCGTCAAGGTAGAGGCCTGATCATTATGCTGAGGCCTCTCAAAGGCCAGAATGTAGATGGGTTTGTGCTGGACACCAACCACGACTCCACCGCCCGCGTTTTCTCAGATAGATCCTTCAGTGTCTTTAGGAAAGTCCCCTCTGGTCATTTATTGGTTGGTTTCTGTGGGTAGTTGGGCACCAAATTCCTGGCACCAGAGCTGAGAAGTAGTGTGGAGGATGACTGCTTCGTATACGGATGTTTACTGTCCTCTGTCTTCTCTGCGCTCCACTCGCTTCTCCGAGTCCCCCGACTCTGCCAGGTCCTAGCAGACAGGGAGGCTTCCTCGTCTTCTGCAAGACCCTCCATGCATGCCCTGGGCTACAGCTTCTTGAACTCAGTGTTGTCCCATGTGCTTTGTCTTCCAGAAATTCACTATTGGTGGGGATGTAAACGGGTGCAGCCCCTCTGGAAAACAGCGTGGAGGTTCCTCAGGAAACTAACAATAGAACTCCCCTATGACCCAGCAATAGCACTGCTAGGAATTTACCCAAGGGACACAGGAGTGCTGATGCATAGGGGCACGTGGACCCCAATGTTCACAGCAGCACTCTCCACAATAGCTAAAACATGGAAAGAGCCTAAGTGTCCATCAACGGACGAATGGGTCAAGACTATGTGGTTTATCTATACCATGGAATACTCCATGGCAATGAGAAAGAATGAAATCTGGCCATGTGTAGCTACATGGATGGACCTTCAGGGAGTTATGCTGAGTGAAATAAGTCAGGCAGAGAAGGACAAATACCATATGTTTGCACATATACATAGATTAGGAGGAACTTAACGGAGGACCATGGGGGAGAAAAGGGGGGGAAATGGTGGGGGAAAGGGAGAGAGGCAAACCCTGAGAGACTCTTGAATGCCGAGAACAAACTGAGGATTGATGGGTGTCGGGGGGAGGGAGGAGATGGGCATGGAGGAGGGCACTTGTGAGGATGAGCACTGGGTATTATATGGAAACCAACTTGACAATAAACTATTTATAAAAAAACAAAATTCACTGATAGTGTCTATCCTTTGTTCTCCAAACTGCTTTTGGTATTGTACCTCTTATATTCCTTTGTATAATTATAACTGAGTCTTAGGAGGAAGAGGGAATAAATATGTGTGCTCAAGTCCCCATCTTGAACCACTGATCAAAGGTAGGGATTATTCCCATTTTACATTTGGAAAACAGAGCCTCGTGTGATTAAGTGACTTGCCTAAGATCACACAGTTAGAAAGGGCCGGAATTAAACCTGCATGCTTTTGACTATGCCAAACTACTTCTTTTTGCCCAAACCATGACTCAGCTGGTATGACCTAGAGAAACAAGGCCTTTACATCATCCTGTGAGTTTTAAATACAATGTCATTTGTGTATAAAAATAATTCAGAAACAGCCCAGACTAAAAACTGTGCAATATCATTTCATAAGTCACATGTCTAGAATAAAATGGGAAATCATTAAAATCATAAAACAACAGTTTTGTATTTTGGGGGTGAGCTTGTAGCAGAATACAGCTTGAGGAGACAAAACTTGGGTAGTTATGGCAAAGGCTTGGCACACTGAGGCGATCTCACATCTGTGAAATCCACTTTATCTGTTTGTTTAATTGAGGTAAAATTGACATTATATTAGTTTCAGGTGTACAACATAATCATTTGGTATTTGTATAAACTACAAGGTGATCACCATAATAAGTCTGGTTATCAGTCATCACCATAAGACTGACCCCTTCACGTTTTTTGTCTACATTCCAACCCCATTCCCTTCTGATAACTACCAATCTGTTCTCTGCATCTATGAGTTTTGTTTTGTTTGTTCATTTGTTTTGTTTTTTAGATTCCACATGTAAGTGAAATCATAGAGCATTTGTCTTTATCTGTTTAACTTATTTTACTTAGCACAGTACCCTTTAGGTTCATCATTGTCGCAAATGATAAGGTTCCCTTCTTTTTTATGGCTGAGTAGAATTCTGTTGTGTATAAATGCCACATCTTCTTTATCCATTCATCCATTGATGAGCACTTAGGGTGTGTCTATGGCTTTGCTATTATAAATAATGTTGCAATGCACATATGGAGTGCATATATTTTTTTCAAATCAGTGTGTTCCTATTCTTCAGATAAATACCCAGGAGTGGAATTGTTGGGTCATATTGTATTTCTATTTTTAATTTTTTGAGGATTCTCCATACTGCTTTCCATACTGGCTGTACCAATTTACAATCCCACCAACAATGTGAGACAATTCTCACTGCTTGACACCTCTCCACCACTTGTTATTTCTTGTCTTTTTGTTAATAGCTATTCTGACAGGTATGACATGATATATCATTGTGGTTTTGATTTGCATTTCCCTGGTAATTAGTGATGTTGAGCAGCTTTTCATGTGCCTGTTAGCTATTTATATATCTTCTTTGAAAAAAAATCTATGTACATCCTTTTCCAACTTTTTCATCAGACTGTTTGCTTTATGTTATTAATTTGTATAAGTTCTTCATATATTTTGGATATTAGCTCTTTTCAGAAATATCATTTGCAAATATTTTCTCCCATTCAGTAGGCTCTCTTTTTATTTATTTATTTATTTTTTAATGATGCCCCTGCTGTGGGCATCATTTTAGTTTGATGTAGTCACATTTATGTATTTTTGCTTTTGTTGCCACTGCCTTTGGAGTCAGATCCAAAAATTGTTGCCAAGACCAATGTCAAGGAGCTTAATGTCTTTGTTTTCTTCAAGGAGTTTTGTAGTTTATGCTCTTATATTTAAGTCTTTAAATTTTGAGTTAATTTTTGTGTGTAATATGAGATAGTCATTTAGTTTCATTCTTTTGCATGTAGCTGTCCAGTTTTCCCAACACCATTAATTGAAGAAATTTCCTTTTCTCCATTGTGTATTCTTACCTTCTTTGTCATAAATTAATTGGCCCTATATGCATGGGTTTATTTCTGAGCTCTGTTCCATTCTACTGATCTATGTGTCTGTTTTAAAGCCAATACTATATTGTTTTGAACACTGCAGCTTGGTAGTATGTGAAATCAGCGAGTATGATACGTCCAGCTTTGTTCTTATTTCCCAAGATTGTTTAGGCTATTGAGGTCCCATGCATATTTTAGAATTATTTTTTCTACATCTGTAAAAAAAAAATGACATTGGAATTTTTACAGGGATTGCATTGGGTAGTATGGACATTTTAACAATATTAATTCTTTCAATCTATGAGCATGGAATATCTTTTCATTTATTTGTGCCTTCTTCAGTTTCTTTCATCAAAGTCTCAGAGTTTTCCATGTACAGGTCTTTTACTTCTCTGTTTAAATTATATCTAAGTACTTATTCTTTCTGATGCTACTGGAAGCAAGATTATTTTCTTAATTTCCCTTTCTGATAGTGTTATTAGTGTATAGAAACAACCAATTTTTGGATATTTATTTTGTGTCCTACAACTTTTACTGAACTCACTTATTATTCTAATAAATTTTTGGTGAAGTCTTTAGGAATTGTCATCTGCAAATAGTGGCAGTTTGACTTCTTCTTTTCCTATTTGG